>NC_141602.1:11916298-12270048 GCF_047967505.1 Dipteris shenzhenensis | reverse complement strand
TGAATGTCTGTTTCCCTTGCTTTCATCTCACATGTACTCTCGCTTCTTCTCAACTCCCCTCTATCTCCTCATCCCCTTTCACCCCCCCTTCTCTCTCTCTCTCTCTCTCTCTCTCTCTCTCTCTCTCTCTCTATCTCTATCTCTATCTTTATCAATCTCCCCTCATATTCCCCCCCCCCTCCCTCCCTCTCTCTCTCCCCCTCCCTCCCTCCCCCTCTCTCTCTCTCTCTCTCTCTCTCTCTACACATCTCCATCCATGACTCTCCCTAGCTCTTCCCATCTCCCTCCACCTCTCTCTCTCTCTCTCTCTCTCTCTCTCACACACACACACACACACACACACAACCTCTCTCTCTCTCTCGCTCTCTCTCTCTCTCCTCTTCTCTCTCTTTCCTCCCCCCTCCTCTCTCTCTCTCTCTCTCTCTCTCTCTCTCTCTCTCGCGCGCTCGTCTCTGTGTGTGTGAGAGAGAGAGTGTTAGCATGGAGATATATTTATAAATAAATAAATATAAAAATGAATGAATGTCTATATATATATACACATTGTAAGAAAACAATACGACGTCTGTGCTCAATAGATAACAGGATCTCGTACGCAAGAGAGAAAACAGGTAGTATGGAGAATCAAAAATTTGATTACTGTAGAACTGATACAATAGATGGTGCTGCCTCCCAACTGTGCGCTCCTGTGAAAGAAGCTTCGATGGCGAGCTGGAAACAGTAGAGGACGGAGGCTGGATGCTAAGGAATCAGGGTTGCTGTAGCCAGTGATGAAATGGGCTTCACGGGCTTGCTCTTATATAGCCACCAATCGTAGTCGGTTGGGCTCAATTGGGTGACCGACCCAGTCTGCCCAAAACGGTCGACTGGGGGTCGGTGAAATAGGCCATCGACCACACGATAGAACCAGTGCGCAAAATAGAGCAACTAACCTATGGTCTCCGTTCGGCCCATAGCCATCCGGGATCATCTGGGACTCCAAACGGGCCCCGCAACCCGAGAGTGGGCTGCCCCGAGAAATGCTCCATCTACCCTCAATGCGGTCAATCATGGGATGCCTTCCCGCACTTGCATGTAGCCTAGTTGGCAGTGTGCCAACTCCGTCCAGCCATCAGGCCACACATGGCCCCCATCTGGTGTCCAAACCAGGACCTACCGTATAACCGAGCTACTCAAATGCCTTCTCCTCATATGGGGGGCTGACAAGTAGAGTTAGCTGGTTCCCATGTAGCTACATGAGAGTGGAGCATTGATATCTAACACCCCCCCTCAATGTCCACCCGCAAGTGAACTTACTTTTTCGGTCCAATGCCAAGTCGATGAAGATGTCTCTCCAGCAAGTCTCTTCCAAGAGCCTTTGTGAAGATGTCCGCAGCATTCTCTGTAGTCGGACAGTACACCAAGTCGACCTCTCCATCCATGATGAGCTCGCGTACAAAGTGATATTGAATCTCAATGTGTTTTGTGCGAGCATGGAACACAGGGTTCTTTGCAATCGCCATGCAACTCTGATTGTCACATGATGATTGTGTAGGCTTGTTCTGCACTGCACCCATGTCCCCCAGAATCCTCCTCAACCACACTGCCTCGCAAGAAGCAAAGCATGCTGATTTGTACTCAGCCTTGGTAGAAGAAAGAGCAACTATGGGTTGCTTCTTGTTGACCCATGACACAGCTCCAGATCTAAGTGAGAAATAGTAACCTGTCACTGATCTCCTGCTGTCCATGTCTCCTGCCCAATCCTAGTCACAGAATCTGATCAAGATGTTGCCCTTGGTATAGGTGATGCCATAAGCAAGTGTGCCTTTGATGTATTTTAGCACCCGCATCCCTGCCCTCCAATGGTTCTCTCGGGGCTTATTGGAAAACCTGCTTAGTACACCAGTCGCAAAGCTGATGTCCGGCCGTGTGTTGCACAAGTAAATCAAACTGCCCACAAGCCTTCTGTACTTTGCTTTGTCCACCAGTGGTGATGAATCCTCGTTTGAGAGCTTCACGTCAATCTCCATAGGGGTACCAACTGTCTTGCTCTCAGCCATGCCAAATGCCTTCAGTATCTCTCCAGCATACTTCAGCTGTGAAATGAAGATCTGTTTCGGCTCTTGCCAAACTTCAATCCCCAAACAGAAATGCATCAGTCCGAGGTCGTCATTTCAAACTCTCTTCCTAGCAAATGCTTTGTTTGTGAGATCTTCTCTTCATGGTTCCCTGTTATGACAAGGTCGTCCACATAAAGGACCACGATCATACACCTGCCTCCTTCTCTAAAGATATACAAATTTGCATCTGATGGGCTCCTCCTGAACTTGTTTTGCAGAAAGTAGGCATCAATTCACTGGTACCATGCTCGTGGGGCCCGTTTCAGCCCGTAAAGTGCCTTCTTTAGTTTACAGACTTTACCTTTTGAACCGGGGATCACAAAACCTGGTGGTTGTTCCACGTATACCTCCTCCTTGAGATCCCCATTGAGAAAGGCGGATTTTACATCCATCTGAAACACGGGCCAACTTCCCTGGGTAGTTAAAGCCAAAACACTGCGAATTGTGGTTAGTCGAGCTGCGGGAGCAAAAGTATCCTGATAATCAAAACCATGTACCTGTGCAAATCCTTTTGCCATGAGCTGAGCCTTGTACTTATCCAATGTGCCGTCGGACTTGTACTTGGTCTTGTACACCCACTTGGTGCTGATTACCTTGCATTTTGGTGGACAATCCACAAGGTCCCAAGTGTTGTTCTTCATTATGGAGCCATACTCTGACCGCATAGCCTCCATCCACCTATCATCACCCTGTGCCTGTTCAAGACACGGGTTCATCAGCATGGATCACTTCTGTCATCAAAGCATGGTTGACCAAGTGTTCTTGCACTCTTCTTTGCTCCTCTAATCTCTTGGACCGGCGGTGTTCGGATGGTTCCTCCTCAATGGCTGGAGGTTCTCTGCCGTCCAAAAGCTACTTTACCCACTTCGGGAATGGCTTTTGCCGTTGTGCTTCTGCAGGCTCTTCTTCATCTTCTTTATCTTGAATCCTCCCAAGCACCGTTGGGGAGTTCGGTCTGCTGTTGGTGGTGTTACTGGATGGATATCGTGGTCCTAGTTGTCTGGGAAGGAAGCATCCTCCTCCAATTGATGCGGCTGTTCTGAGAAGACCACATCGCGACTTACTATTACCTTCTTGGTAACAAGGTTATAGAGATGGTAACCCTTCGCCTCTTCACTGTAGCCCAAGAAAATACACTTCCGGCTCTTCGGTTCCCATTTGGTCCTGTTAGCATCAGGGACATGCACAAAAAAGTCACATCCAAAAACTCTGAAATGTGCAGCTGAAGGTTTCTTACCAGAAAAGGCCTGCAGTGGAGTCATCCCGTTCATAGCTTTCGTGTAGCTACGATTTAGAATGTAAACTGCAGTGTTACATGCTTCAGCCCAGAAAGTATTTGGCAAATCTTTCCCTTTCATCATACTCCTGCCCATTTCACAGATGACGCGCATCTTTGCGTTCTGCTACTCCATTTTGCTGTGATGTATGTGGCGGGGGTTTTTGCCTCTTGATCCCGTGACTTTTGCAGTAACTCTCGCATTCAGTTGATGTGAACTCTCCACCTCTGTCTGATCTCAATTTCTTCACCTTCTTCCCCGTTTCTTTCTTGACCATTACATGCCATTCCTTAAACTAAAGCCTCGTCTTTAGTCTTCAGGAAGTATATCCATATCCTTCTACTGTAGTCGTCGATCAGCATCATGAAGTAGTAGGAACCACCCAAAGCTTCCGTCTCCATCTTTCCGCAGAGGTCCGTGTGAACGAGCTATAGAGGAGCCTTTGCCCTGCTGGCCTCTTTAGGAAAGGGCTGCCGATGCTGCTTGCCCATCATGCAAGCTTCACATACATCGGGCAGATCTGAAATTTCTAGTAGGTCTGCAATCATTCCACTTTTATGCATCTCCTTCAAAGAACTAAGGTGACCAAAACTCTCATGCCATAGCTTAGTGTTCTTCACATCGGCTCGAGCACTGAAAGCTGAGAGTTCGTAGATGTTGTTGCACTGTGTACCTTTACCAATGACCTTTCCTTGAAGATCCAGGATCTGTGCACCATTCTTATCGAATTGAACTTTGAGGTCCCGATCTGTGATCGTAGAAACGGACAAGTTCCTCTTGATATTTGGCACATAAAGAACATCGGACAACTGTTTTACAACTCCATCTGACTTGAGAGCAATCGTACCTTTTCCTTTTGCTGGACATTTTGCATCATTGCCGACTGCTACCAGGATGTCATTCCCTACCGGCTGTAGAGAGGTATACCAATCCTTCTGACTGGTCATGTGGCGCGATGCACCACTGTCAATGATCCAAGGTGATCCAAGGTTCATCCGCAGGTACATGAACTGCCTCCGTGCAAATCTCCTCAATTGCGACGAACAGCTCTATTGGTACTGCTTGTGCGCTGTTGCTGGACTCTTTCTTTACTCCGTTCTTCTCATCTGCAATCTTCTTTCGGCACTCATTCTGCTTGTGCCCTGCCTTGTTGCAATAGAAGCACTTGATCTTCTTCTTTCTCTTTTTATCATCAGAAGAAGATGGGATACCAAAGTCCTTACCCTTACCTTTCTTTGATCCAGCGTAGAAAGCCGAATCTTCTCCAGTCCTCATCTTTTGACGCATCTCCTCCTCCAGAAGCATTGCGCTGAAATCCTCAAAGTTGAGGGGCGGATTTCTGTTCTATGTATTCAGCGCCATAACAAGACCATCGTACTTTGGTAGGAGAATCCGTATGCACCTTCGTGCTAGATTCTCGATGGTGATGATGATGCCAATCGCAGTCATCTGATCGCGCAGATTCTTCACCCTGGTGATGAACTTCTCTGTCGCTTCAGACTCAGACAATTGTTCCTTTGCGAGTTGAGTCTCCAGATTCTGAATCCGCGTCTGATTCGTGGTCTCGTACTGATTTTTCAAGACCATCCATGCCTCCTCCGTTGTGATGACATGTTGAATTAACGCCATGACGGAATCACTGACACTACAGACAATAGAACACAACGCATTTGCATTTCTTCTTGTCCATGCGAGAATCTCATCCGCAGTTGGTACTATCTATTGTCCTGCATTGGCTGGATCCGGCCGGCCTCACGTCCACCCTAGTAGCAGTGTCCCAAAGCTCATATGCGCTTAGGATGGTCTTCATCTTGAACTTTAGTTAGAGCTGTCCAACTTTTCGCTTTCGCCAAATGGTGGGATTCGCAGTCTTGCGGGCTGGGCCATCTCTCACAATTTGCTCGCAAATAGAAACACACTACCAAATCTTCTTGCTAGAGTCCAAGCTCTGATACCATGTAAGAAAGCAATACAACATCTATGCTCAACAGATAACAGGATCTCGTACGCAAGAGAGAAAACAAATAGTATGGAGAATCAAAAATTTGATTATTGTAGAACTGATACAATAGATGGCGCTGCCTCCCAACCGTGTGCTCCTGTGAGTGCTCCTGTGAAAGAAGCTTCGATGGCGAGCTGGAAACAGTAGAGGACGGAGGCTGATGCTAAGGAATCAGGGTTGCTGTAGCCAGTGATGAAATGGGCTTCACGGGCTTGCTCTTATATAGCCACCACCAGTCATAGTCGGTTGGGCTCAATTGGGTGATCGACCCAGCCCGCCCAAAACGGTCGACTAGGGGTCGGTCTCAAAATAGGCCACCGACCACACGATAGAACCAGTGCACAAAATAGAGCAACTAACCTATGGTTACCGTTCGGCCCACAGCCATCCGAGATCATCTGGGACTCCAAACGGGGCCCCGCAACCCGAGAGTGGGCTGCCCCAGGAAATGCTCCATCTACCCTCAATGCGGTTAGTCATGGGATGCCTTCCCACGCTTGCATGTAGCCTAGTTGGCAATGTGCCAACTCCGTCCAGCCATCAGGCCACACATGGCCCCCATCTGGTGTCCAAACCAGGACCTACCGGATAACCAAGCTACTCAAATGCCTTCTCCTCATATGGGGGGCTTATAAGTAGAGTTAGCTGGTTCCCGCGTAGTTACATGAGAGTGGAGCATTAATATCTAACACACATATACTCCTCTCTTTCTCTCCCCCTGAAACTATGAACATCATATTATGAAACAATCATTTTACAAAAAGGCAAGACTCTAGAAAAGAGCCAATGCCCTATCCATCAGAAACAATAAAAGAAAATCTCAATGCAAGAGACATCCAGATCCTCCTCATGCAAGGCATCATATAAGGACTGTCACAATGAGGCTCAGAAGAACTCATACAAAAAAAAAAGAAAAAGAGATGTGTGTGTGTGTGTGTGTGTGCACATGTGCGCGCGTGCACACACACACACACATCTCTTCTCTCTCTCTCTCTCTCTCTCTCTTCATCCTCTCTCTCTCTCTCTCTCTCTCTCTCTCTCTCTCCCTCTCTCCATGTGCGAGTGTTAGCATGGGGACATATAAATTAAAAAATAAGCAAGTAAATAAATACATGTGTGTGTGTGTATATGTATATGTGTGTGTGAGTGTTAGCATGTGTGTGTGTGTGTGTGTGTGTGCACAGACATACACACACACACACACACTTCTCCTCTCTCTCTCTCTCTCTCTCTCTCTCTCTCTCTTCCCCCCCCATCTCTCCCTCTCTTTATACACATGCACACACACACACACACACACACACTCCTCTCTTTCTCTCCCTCCCCCATATCCTCTCTCTCATGTCTCTCCTCCCCTACCCTCTCTTTCTCTCAATCTCTCTCTCTCTCTCTCTCTCTCCCTCTGTCTTTCTCTCTCTCTCTCTCTCTCTCTCTCTCTTCATCCTCTCTCTCTCTCTTTAATATATATAATTTCTCTCTCTCTCTTTCTCTCTCTCTTCATCCTCTCTCTCTCTCTTTAATATATATAATTTCTCTCTCTCTCTCTCTATATATATATATAATCTATATTTTATATAATATACTATATATTATACAATATATATATTATAAATAATATATAAGATATAAAATGTTCCATCATAAAAATAAAAATAAAAATATATTTATATTTAAATAAATAAATAGGTATCTATATATATAGCTATAAATAGATATATATTTATGTATATATATATTGTATATTGCATCTCAAGGATAATGTAAGCTGTAATGCTTGGATACTTACATTCATATATAAGCAATCGCTTAATTCAACGGCAGAACTATCCAATTCAACTTGTCAATATGCAAATTGTTGTCCTCCCTCAATATACTTTGGAGACAATGTTCATCAAGTAGAAGCTATCGAATTAAGCATCCAATAATAGCAAATTTTCAAAGTCAATAAAAGACATCATACCCTTCATTGATATTTCCTTCTTAGCACTTGTATCATCACTTTCACTTTACTTGCATGTAAGATTCGAAAAGTTATTTCACATAGCAAAGAAAAATGAAGGAAATAATTGCCTATGGACGTGATAGAAATGGAGGCACAATTTCAATTTGTGATGCCTACATACATCTAGTTTGCAACTCACCTAGCTAAAGCAATAAATTAGTTAAAAAGAAGAGGTCATGATGTGAGGATGAAAACCCAAAGCCTTTGTAAAAGACATTAGAGCTCTAGTGAGGGAATAGAAAGTTTTCCTTTTGTGATTTGAAAAAAGAAACAGACAATAGATGTAGTAACATAGATTCTCTAAATGATTAAGAATCGATTCAAGTCAGAGGACCTTGAGGCCTTGCACCCACCAAAGTGTCATCGAGAATAATACCTTACTTTTCTTGTTTTTTCTAGGAATCATAGTGATCGGGCCATCTGCTCTTAGCTTCGTGCATGCTATACTATGGTGTTGAAGTACACCTCTGAAGTGCTCTTTGTAAACTCTCCAAATGCCTAGTAGAAATCCTCTAGCTCAAGTAGATCTCTACCTAAGAGAGTTTCCATATCATGTCAATGATACTCTTTTGCACCAATGAAGTAGAAGTAAGAACTGCTCTCTGCCCTTTGCCAAATCTCCACCAATAATAGACAACAGCTTGCCATACCAATAGATCCATAGCTAATCTTCTGCATGTGAGGTTGACTCTCTCTCTCTCTCTCTTTCCTCCTGCCTCTCTCTCTCTCTCTCTCTCTCTCTCTCTCTCTCTCTCTCCCCCCCTCCTCTCTTATATCTCCTCTCTCTCTCTCTCTCTCTCTCTCTCCTCCTCTCTTATCTCTCCTCCGTCTCTCTCTCTCTCTCTCTCTCTCTCTCTCTCCTCATCTCTTATCTCTCCTCCTCTCTCTCTCTCTCATCTCTCTCTCTCCCCTCCTCTGTTATCTCTCCTCCTTCTCTCTCTCTCTCTGTGTGTGTGTGTAGCCCCCCCCTTCTCTCTCTCTCTCTCTCTCTCTCTCTCTCTCTCTCTCCCCCTTTCCCTGTGTGTGTGTGTGTGTTTCTTATCTCCCCCCCCCTTTCTCTCTCTCTCTCTCTCTCTCTCTCTCTCTCTCTCTCCCCCTTTCCCTGTGTGTGTGTGTGTTTCTTATCTCCCCCCCCCTTTCTCTCTCTCTCTCTCTCTCTCTCTCTCTTTCCTCCTCCCTCTCTCTATAGTGGGGCAATTGCCCTATAAATAAATAAATATATATAATAAATAATATTTATAAGTATATGAGTATATACTTATTTATATTTATATACTTATAAAAAATATAAATATAAATAAGTATATATATATAATATATATATATATATATCAAGTGCGACACATGGTGGGGCAGTTGCCATATAATATAGTAATATATATTAAATTATATTTTAGTATATACAATAATAATAATTAATATATATGATATATATTATAATTTAGATATATTTTAATTATATTATATTAAAAAAAAATATATATATATATATATATATGTATGTATGTATGTATATATTGTAAAATATTTATTATAATATTATAATATATCTAATCTAAATCTAAATATAAATAATATATTAAAGGACGGCGCCTCGCCGCATGTCACATCTCCTCTGCCTTACGCATCACAATTCGCCACGGCGTATGTCACGTGCTAGCGTATGCTGACACGGGGATTGCCCACCGTTCGCATCAGTGAGTAGTCGTAGTCATAGTCAGCACAGTCAGGTCGCGGTGGGCAATCCCCGTGTCAGCAGTGATTAGTCCTCGTGTCAGCAGTCAGGAGTCAGCCGTCTGCCTCCCGCCACTACTGAGTGACTATGCATTGCTGCCAGCGTGTCGTTGCACTGCCACATGGCAAAGTCCCTCCAATTTTGCCATGTGGTAGGTTCGTCTTCACTGTGCGTGGCTACCGGCGGCCAATCTGTCGCCTCTGCTGCCCCTGCCTCCATAAATGCGTCTGAGTTTTGCGCAGTGTTTGGCTCTGGAGTCTGTGTGTCCCGCCTGCAAGGAGGCTGCTGTTGTGTGTGAGGCTTTTGCTAGGATTTCGCCACGTCAGTTGCCGCCCCGCTTCAACACTTACACTTCTCACACTTAGACCTTTCCATTTACGCGGGCATTTGTTGCCTCGAATCGTTGATCCCACAGACTAAGTCAGGGACAAAAATTGACTAAGATATCATTGTCATTGGGTGTTTTCTTTTTCATTTACAAACGCTCCATAAAAAATTTTGTCAAATGAAAAGGGAAATGGGGAAAATTTTGTCACTTTTATGTATACACATGGTATTTTGGGCCAATGACAAGCCGAGGATCAATATTGATTTTCTTTAGAAAAGGGAGGGCAGTGCTGAATTTTTGTCCGTGATCCCACTGTAGCTCTCTGTGCAATACCCGTGCAATTCGAGTCCAAGCCCTCCCTGCGTGTGTAATGCCATGTGGCAACTCCCGCCCGCCATAAAACTCCGCGTCATAAAACTATGCGCTGTCAATCGTCTACGCATGGCTCTGTCCACTGCCAACATGCTTTTGCTCATGGCATGTGTCAGTGTGAGCTTCACCTCCTCTCCATTATGTGCCACATGCATCCCTCCCCGTACCTCCCCAAACTGCCCCCTTTTTTCGAACCGATGCAACGCCCTTTTCCTCCAACAGAGCAGATGCATGTAGACCTCTCCACACCCTCCGAACCTCCAGAATGCCTCCATCGGACCTCCAGGAACCTCCCTTCTCTCACGTACGGGATTAGTCGCCTTAAGGAATATAAGAGACGTTGGCTTAAATGATTTCAGAGGCTCCCTTAGCCCCTTCCTCCTTGACGCACCTTGAGACACACCATTTTCTCAAACGATTTCAAAGGCTCCAGACTAGCCTCTCTAGGGTCAATTTTTCTCATGTTCAAGTCACCATCTTTGCCTACGAGCAAGAGCCCCTTTGCTGCCTTCCAATTCTGACCAACCAGGCCCATCATGCTCCTAGGCCACACATGAATCTGCAACATATTCAACGTAGGAAATTTGCATCAAGTTCAACGCATCTATCCTCTCCTACAATTTGCCATCTGCCAGAATCGCCTGATCAAAGCTCTTTGCCTACTACAATACGTTCCTCATTCAATCCTCAAGTGATGCAGCCTAGTTTTTAATGAAAGTTTAGATCTCTCTTGATTATTGTTGCTTGCGTTTTGCTTCTCTCCCCCTTCAATCCCTAAAACTTCCTCCAAACCTTTCATTAAAGAAGTAGTAAGAAGATAAGATGAGTGGTACGTAAACTATTGACCTCTTTCCTTTGATTAGAATTTTCAATGTGCATGATAATTGATATAATGAGTAACCTGACCCGTCTAAGATGAGTAAGAGACCTGCTTCGTTGGGTCTCAAGGTGGTGAAATATCTCTAATTTCAAGAAACAAAATGTCAACCCTAGGAGCATCTTGGCTTAGCTCACTCACTTTTGGTTATGGGACAATAAAAGTGAAGTATAGATGGTCAACCTCCAATTTAAATAGATGGGCTTTCCATATTTTGTATAACATTCACGTTCCAACTAATGGGAAATTTTTTATGGTATGAATTTCCAATTTACCACCTATGCCATGAGACCCATTCTCTCTCTGTCTCTCTCTCTCTCACACACACACACACACTTTTTTTGGGGGGGTAAAATTATGCATACACACATGCGCACGTGTGCACACACACACACACGTGCACTTGCACGTGCACACACACACACACACACATACACACACACATAGGAGGGAGAGAGAGAGAGAGAGAGAGAGAGAGAGAGAGAGAGAGAGAGAGAGACGGTAAGGGTTGAAATTCTACCATTATCATCAGATTTATTAGGATTTATTCATCTTGCTAGCAACATTGAGCCAGTGGAACACATGAGTCCTAAAAGGTCCGAAAAGATTACATTTGCAAATTTTGCAAGCTTTATTCTACATTTACTGTGTGTAAGGGAAAATCATCCATAGGTTTATCAGGAAAGCTTTTGAACTGCTTTTTGAAAATGCATGGCTAAAGGAGCTAGACTTCTCCTTGGATTTCTTGCTCAAGCTTGTTGAATGTGTTATAAGCAATCCAAATAATCTCATTGAGTTTGGAATAAGATTGAAGGAACACATCAAGCATGAAATCTTCAAGATCAAAGCATTGTACAAATGTATTCAATTCCATGCAACTTTAATAAGCTTGCTTGAATTTAAAGGTATCCATTCGACTTGTTTAGGAGTGGAAGTATGCACCCACCATGGTCATTTTCTCATTTACATGAAGAAAAATAATTAGACTTAGCTCCTCCATATCACTATGTGGTTGCCTGTGAAAATCATGATGGGCAAGTCATGGGCAAGGAGAGGTTGTGGGCACATCCTCAAAATTGCTTAGTGTTCTAGTCAAGAGGGTTGCATTTTTTACATGCCACATCGCATTCGAAGGGTTGTACCACATGGCATTGCCCTTTGCCATTGAGATGGCACCTCACAAATAAGTAAATAAAGAAGAAGATTAAAGATAGATTGATAGATATAGCTATAGATGTGCTCTTCTAGATTGATAGATATAGCTATAGAGGTCCCTTCTACTGTGACTTCCAAAATCTGTAAGTAGCTTAGCTCAACTTTGGGACCCATTGAGTTTGTACCCCATGAACCTTCCAATGTCCTTAGTTTTTTGGCATAGAGATTGGGAGATTCATATCTCATGAACCCTCCAACGGGCATACATTTCACAGTTCATCCTTCATGAAGCACTTGTGATTGAATGTGTAGGAGCTTATGTTCTCGAGTCATGTTCAGCTTCATCCGGTTTCTAAGTCCAAAATTATTTATTCCATTTTCTTGGCAAAACCTTGGCATGTTGCTCCTCTATTTCTTCACTGTCCTATCTTTGTAATTTCGAGTTGGCTTCTTTGAAATTGACAATTTTGCCATTCGCGTGTCAATGGAAATTTTTTCCCACCCACATTTTTCTATCAAGGTTGGTAAAGGTTCACAACTCTTGAGCTCTACAACCCAAATTGTTCACTATATTCTACTTGAAACTGCAATCAATTTCACATTTACTATTGCCTTTGAGGCCAATTCTAACTTCAATCTCCCCAAAGGGCTGTTCATCCAAGCAGATGGAATTATGATATTCCGCATCCTTATGTTCCTGAGAACAATCCATGGTGAGCCTACATTACCTCGTTAATACCCTGCACTACAAAGGTTTGCTCCTATGCTAGAGGCTAATCATTCCACAATCTTCTCCTGCTATTGTGATCTTTGAAGATTTTGCCTTTTAATAATCTTCTATGGCATGGCTTCCCATAATCATCGATCTTGGAGCAAGGAAGTTGGCACACAACTACGAAACCATCGTGAAGCTCGCACACAACCTACGGAACATCAGATAATCCATATCTTATGTTTGACAATGAAACTACCAGGGTGTTGTGACCCCATGGTTTTGGGTTAGAAGAATCATAGTAGAGTGCAGTGAACATTTAGTAGACTAACATTACATAGTACACATTGATGGCCAAATTATCATAGATGTGATGTTCTACCCTTACCAAGAGCATCATAATTACTTAAGGCTGGCATCAAACTCAAGGCTTGTGATGGTGGGAATATGCACATAGTTAGGTTCATCATAGAGGCTCCAAAGATCACAATCTTTTGATACAATGAAAAGCATCCCAAGGAACCCGATACATATCAGCTTACCTCCAAGGATTCAATGCAGCAAGAGATGTGTGCTTATGCCTCGCAATAGCCATACCAAAAGATGTAGATGTGTTAGCGAATAATATTTAGTGATCAATAAGCTTATAGATTCCAAGAAAATTATTGACGCGTGCAACGGCCTATGAATAAGGACGGATCTGCTAGTTATTCTACATGATGGCACACAATGGCTCATGAAATCAAGCAACACTGAGACCAATTGGTGGGGGAGGAGGAGGAGTAGTCATTTGCAACAAAATCCATCTACTTCCCTCATGCTCATTGGGCAAACATTTTTGCTGGCTACCGCCTCTACCTCTACCCCAGGCTCTTTTTTGCTTTCTCATCTAGCAATGAGTCCATCTCTCTCTCTCTCTCTCTCTCTCTCTCTCTCTCTCTCTCTCCTCGTAGGACTCCAAAAACAAATAAATATTATTAGTAAAATTTTATTAAAACAAAAACATTGATGAAGGAGAGGTCTCTCTCTCTCTCTCTCTCTCTCTCTCTCTCTCTTTGGTCTCCTTTGAGCTGTGTGTGTGTGTGTGTGTGTGTGTCCTCTCCCCTCTCTCTATATATCTCCTCTCCCCTCTCTCCCTCTCTCTCTGCCCCCCCCCTCTCTCTCTCTCTCTCTCTCTCTCTCCTCTCCCCTCCCTCCCTCCCTCTCTCTCTCTCTCTCTCTCTCTCTCTTTGGTCTCCTCTCTCTTCTTTCTCTCTCTCACTTTGTTCTCTCTCTCTCTCTCTCTCTCCCCCCCTCTCTCCCTCCCCTGGGGTGCCAACTCCCTTTAGTAAGAAAACCCATCAAAATCTTGAGTATGAGATGGATTTAACAATATGCCATGAGTAGAAATCATTCAAATTAACATGGTTGTGTTCTACACTAAAAGAGCTTCAAATATGTCTTTACACCTTGAAATTTGGGTAACACATAAAAAAGTTACATTAATTTGAAAGGAGATGGGCTTTCATATTTTAGTGTATTTTTTGTTTTACCCCCCTCATCCAAAAGACCCCCCCCTTGGGCCTCACATATATATGGACCTTGTCCCTCCATACCATAGATTTTGGACCAAGCTAGTAACATATTACATATTGAGTTGGCACCCTAGGCTCCCTCCCTCCCTCCCTCCCCCTCTCTCTCTCTCTCTCTCTCTCTCTCTCTCTCCCCCCCCCCTCTCCTCTCTCTTTCTCTCTCTCTGTCTCACTCTTACTCTCTTTCTCTCTCTCTCTCTCCCTCTCTCTCTCTCTCTCTCTCTCTCTCTCTCTCGTTGTCGCACTCTCTCTCTTTGTCTCACTCTTTGGTCTCCTCAGTCTCAGTTTGCAGTCTGCAATCCAATCAGACTGAGTTGCTCCGCGTCGCGTGTACCTGCACATGTGGCTTTCAGTTCACACCATGTGGCACTCAGAGGCCAGTGGTGCACACTGCACTTCGTAACCCGTGCCATGTGGCACTTCATGGCTTGTACCACCAGTGCCACGTCATGCGCCATTAGCAGCTGTCTACCCACTGTTCTGCCTTTTACCATGCCATGTGTTTGCCCTTCTGCTATGCCACATGTCTGTGCAGATTCCGTTGGCACTTTGTGGCCTGCACCACCATCGCCACACCACGCACTGTCAACTGGCGACTGTCTGCTCATTGTTCTGGTTGCTTTGCTTTTTGCCATGCCACATGGCTTATCTCAGCTCCCACCTTCCTCGAACCTCCCCCAAAGCTCCTGAGCCTCAAATTTCCTCCACGTGGCTTATTTCAGCTCCTTCCATGTGAAACGTCTCCTTAAAGAATAGTAAGATGGATACAATCTATTTGCCATTTTCACTCTATGCTCTCTCAAAGAGCTTTGCTTAGAAGCTTGGCTAGAAACGGGCCTGATTGGATGCCCTCTATGAATGCAAAGTAGACTTCTTCTTCCTTTACAGTAGCATTGTGCCCTGGTTGGTGATTGCATACTTTGACTAGTGCAAAGGGGCTTCCCAGCTAGAGTTTTTAGTTCCATAGCTTCATCTATGCCTGCAACTACACAGAAGGACTAGAGAACTAGCATCGTGCAAGGCGTGGTTTGAAAAGTAGGTGGCATCGACCTAGAGCAAGCTACTTTGCATCCGATTGAATTAGTACTTGAGATTCGTTTAAATTAATCATTCACACACATGTAATTGTAAAATTGAACGATAGAACAAGACGTTTTTAATGTTCCTAGAACAAAAAGGGATATATTTGTGTTTATGTATCCTCTATATTAAGGTTCACATTTTATGTAATTGTAAAATGCATCAATAGAGAAGACCCATTTTATGTTCCCACAACAAAAAACGATGTACCTAGGAAGATAAGTCGCCCGCGAAAATGATATAGATATAGGTCACTTGGTAAAATGATAAGTCTATATTATTTTTTTGGTTTTCAAGAAATAATATTCATTCGATGACCTTGAGTTCACTTAAAGGTCGTTGTATCCTTCATTCATGATCGCTTTCCACAATTTATTAATTTTTAAAGAATGAGTAAAATTATGGATTTGAGACACGACATAGGGTCCATTAGGACCCGATCCTCCCTACAGATGTCAGGGGTGGTGCTTTATTATTGATTTGGTGATGCCAAAAGATTTGTGCCTTTTGGACATTGAAGCCAAACGAATGCATGAGTAAGGATATGCTCACAAGGGCTCATAATTTATAATTGTTGTACAGTCTATATAAGGTTGTCATTATCCTCTGATCTTGGATCTAACGTGGTTATCTTCTTTACTAACTCTGAATGTTTGCTCGCATCGAGAACATGCATGAAAAGAGGAATAATCAATATAGAAATTTAATTGATTCAAAAGATATACTTTTTTTCATATTGCAAGTTACACACACACACACACACACACACATGCGTGCATGCATGCATACATACATACTTCTCTCTCTCTCTCTGTATGTATGTATGTATATATATGTATATATATAAAGTAAAATATGGCCACACAGTGTGTGGTTGGAGAGGTGGTGCGCTTCCTCTCTGATAACTTTAAAAACCAAGAATGGGTGTATCAATGTCATTTTCCATCGGTCCATCGGTTTTGGTCCATTGGTTTTGAATAGTGTAATCGTTGATGAAAGAAAATCACATTCTCGGATGTTTGTCAAGCAACAAGAGTGTGTGACAAAATGTTGTGAGACAAGGCTGATGATGTCCACTACGGTCTTGTAATGTGCGACAAATTCAAGCAACACAAATATATTTACAATCTATAAGAGCATCAGTCGATTCTCTAAATGTGCATGCTATCAATAAAATCATCATACGTAGGCTATCACTAAAAAAACCTCACAATCACAATTTTCATATGCAAGATTGGGAAAGAAATTTTTTAATGATGATCAACATCCAAATTTTTGTTTTGTCACCTCTTAAGTAAATTCCCATCCGTTGTTGCTTCCTTTCTATATGCACATATGATATCTACTGTCATCCTTTCCCCCAAAACCTTTCATCATCACGTTCAACAAAATAAAACTAAACATCTACTTGAGAGCCAGAGATGGAGGATGGAGAGAGTAGTGAGGTAGAGGATGGATGCCTCCTTCATGAGCACCCACGCTACTCCCCCTCCCTTAGCTAAATGCTTTTAGATGCCAAGACGGAGCTTGAGGTGATCTAATGGGAGATGAGATTCTCAACGGTTTGAGTGGAACTATTGTACCTTTGTGGAAAAGATAGGACTTGGAAACCAAGGGCCTGCTTCCCTTTTTTATGCTCAACGATAATATTGACCTGGAGTGCCAAAGACAAAGCAGTTTTTCTTCATCCTTTCGCTCTTTTTTGGTTGTCGTATTCGAGGATGTATTCCCTCCACTGTCGTGCTATGGACTCAGACCCTCTGGTAGTCAGGGGGGCAAGGAGGAGGACATGCATGTCCCTCCTACACGCTGTAGCTCAGAAGCCATAGGGCGAGTTCTTCAACATTACCCTGGGACCGTGTCCTCTTATTAGCGCTTCCTATTCAGATGGGTACTTGGCTACAGGATTGCTACACCAAGCTGCAGCCACTAGCACTCGTCCACACAGAAGAGGAGATGACATGTAAAGGGAAACACAAGGAAAGCCTGCTTCAGGACCCGAGGATGCAAGTTTCAGCTCCACCATCATACCACGTGAAGGAGGAGCTAATGGAGATGGAACGACAAAGGACGATAGATTCAATGTAGGAGCAAGTGATGGGAGTGTCATAAGTCAACGTGAAGATGGAATTAGAGGGGGACCAAAATGAGAGAATCACGCAGATGCTGGGCAGACTAAGAACAACCAAGGAGCAACCGCCCCGCTAAGAAAGAGTTTCCTCCTGATGCTCCCAGATCTACTAGAATCCCTATTTGGATAGAGCTTCCTAACTTGCCTCTAAATAGAAATGGTAACACATTTAGAGAACAACCTTTGCTCTATAAGAACTTACCTAGCTCTTGCTTCCTATGTGGATTATCTAGCCATGTTGTCAAAAGTTGTCCTTTGAAGAGAAGTAAGCCCAAAGAGGCTACTGCTCTTACTCAAAAGCAACCTACTACTTCAAAAAATTGGGTCCCTAAGGCTCCATCAATGCTTGATACTTCTAGATAAGAAGTTAACACAACTAATACATCCAAGAATACTTCATAAAAAGGGAAGGAGATAGTGCACATCCCATCTTGCAGATGGCAATTGTTTTTCCTTAGATGATTTTAATATGGTGGAAAGGAAGAGTGACATATCCCCCTAAGAATGTTTAGTCTATGATAAAGATAGTATGGGAGAATGCCTTTTTTGATTGCAGATCTGTTGCAGACTCTTGGGTAGTAGCAATAGAGAACACTCAAAAATTGCTTAAGACAGCAAGGAAGAACAAGGCCAAAATTAGAGCTCAGAGGATGGATAACATTTAGGAAAGGATTAAGGGATTAGAATCTCTGGCCAGATTGGGGAACTGAGATGCACAAGATGAGCTATTGGCAACCCATAAAAGAGCTAAAAAGACAGTAACAAATTAGGCTAAATGACACCAAAATATATTTCAGAGATTGGTGGGCAAGAAAGTTGGACAGACCTACTAAGGAGACTCTTAAGGAAAGTTGGACAGATCTACCAAGGAGACCCTTAAACTCATTAGAAGAAAGAGGGCTAATGAGGAAATTCCTTTACTGAAGAAGGCTAATAACATTTTAGTCTCTTCCAAGGAGGATACTCTCAGCTTTCGTTGCTTCTATGTTTTTTGTTCTTATTTGTTGTATGTGCAGATGACATAGGTTCATGCCTCACTTTTTGATTATGACATGTGCGAAGTGTCTTTTCTTTTGAGACTCCTTTGCATGTATGTAAATAGGTTTCTTCCAGTAGAAAAATTTGCAAATCTATCCACAGTAGACGGTTTAGTCTTTTCTTCTTACCTTTCGAGATTGTGGGCCTTCCTCAGTTGGCCCAATTCTTTAAGGGGGGAAGGACTAGGCTGCTGACTTTGACATTTTTTATGAGCTGGTGGACAATGGACAAGAGTGAGTGAAAAGAGAATTTTTTAGTAGCAACACAAGTTGTTCTTTAACTATAAAGGGCTCCAGTCTTGGGAGCATGGTGCTTTGATGGTATAGGATCTTCAATGTACACCTGCAACAAGGGGACATGACTGCCACTGACCTAATGGAGTGACCCTCCTTGAGTTTGATAGAAATTTGGACTTTGGAACAACAAAAATATGAATTTGTACAATTGGATATATTCTAGTCTTACAAAGGTATATATATAATGATGGCTTTGGCTAGCAGGTTAGCTTGCTGTGGTGAGGCATACAAGTGTTCGCTTTAGAAAAGTGCCTTCAAACGGTGATGGAAGTGAGGGATTTTGTGCCTGTATTTATATGACAAAGTGAGGGATTGTGTTGCTTGGCCTTCATTGCCTAACCAATTGAACTAATTCGCTGACTCTTAAGCTCTAGGCTCTTGGTGAACCTAGAGGGTGGTGTCTTAAAGCAAAAAAATGTTGGGTGTATATACATCATTTGGCATCGCACCAATGCCCCCTCAACTCTCATGCCTTTTGACAGAGATTGGCATTGCACTCTAAATTATTATTTTTGTCCAAAGAGTTGCAAATCTCATCCCTTGACTATAGGGTTCACATATAGACTATCATTATTGATAGGTTTGTGTAAATGGACTTCGATAAGGAATGAATGTAACACACTTTGAAAAGATGGCTTATGTTTCCTTGGACAAAGCTGGGGAATAAGCTCTTTTCAACTTGGTAAAGTGGGATGAATTGTTAATAGAAGTAGCAATTGCCCTTAACATCTTTTGTTAAGGTATTAATATGTTTGTCATACTTATGATATTGGGTTGGGCTTTGGTGATTGTATGTTTATAGAAACCTTTCATGTGGGAATTGATATGCATGCTCTAGTGTGAGATTTTCCCAAGGCCATCACCTCCAGGGAGATTTTCCAATGCCATGACCTCTTAACTATATTCATTGATACTATAGGGGCCCAAAATCTTTGAATGACAATTCAGCCTATTGGCTTTTGGTTGTTATAAAGTAAGACAATGTTATTTTCATCGTGTTTGGTGTTTGGAGCTTATTGATGTGATCTGATCTGCTTGATTAGTGCACATTAATACTTTAGTGTAGAGATTTGGGCACCCATTCAAGTAACACAAATAGTTGAAGGCCCTTTGAGAGTAAAATAGGACCATTTTTTTCCATGAAAAATGCATCTTTAAGACTCTTTGTAAAGCTTCATTGTTGACAAAGTTGCTAGTGAAAGTTTAAGGAGTCTTCATGAAAGGATTTAATAAAAATTGTTATACACAAAATAAAACTGATGGTATGACAACAAATCTTGAGGATGGAATGTGTACCTTCACATGATAATTAATGGGTGACAAAAGGCAAGATTAGTTTCCCCAAATTGGGTACTCAAATATTGCAATAATCTTGTCCCCTAAAACATCACATAAGCTCTATCAAGGCTCTTATTCTTGCATCGGAGGCATGATGGGATTTCCACCTTGCAACCCAAGCAGGGATAACCCACCATGATTAATATTCAATGTAATGTTGGGAAAATAGGTGTCAAATTTCCACCCTGTTTAATAAAAGTAGCTCACTAGTCAAATATTTTTCATGACTCTAGTTAACCTAATTGTCACTCCAAGAAGAATTTTACATGGCCAAATCATGACATCATGATCCTACCCCTAGTTACAAGCATGGTAGTGTCCCTTAGCAATGGACAATAAATTAACATTTATCTATCTCCAAGTCACAAAGATGTGGGCACGAGCACTCATCTTACTTGTACTACCATGTGAATGAAACTTGGACCAATGAGGGAAACAATGAGTCTACTATGTTATTTATAAACTCACGAGTAGCATGACCCATCTATGACGGGATAGAGACCCACCCTAGTGGGTCTCAAAATGGGATCTTAAAATTAACTTGAATTTCAGGAAATATAATTTCAAGTTTAGACCCCCTCCACCATAGGAACCTCTTGCTTGAATCTATGCTCAATTTACTCAATGATTTAGTTAGATGAGTGACCATATGATGTTCATCGAGGGGCAAAGCATTCACACGTATATAACATAGCCTCCCATCCATTTGCAAAGCATTAGTTCATAGCATCTCATCATAGATGCCAAGTTGGTCATCCTTACGTAACAATCTTGTGCCCCCCCCCACACACACACACATATGCTCTCTCTCTCTCTCTCTCTCTCTCTCTCTCTCTCTCTCTCTCTCTCTCTTCATTTGAATGTCTCCCTCATGTGCATGTGCACGTGCACGTTCACCTCCCCCCCCACACCCTCTCTTGTCCCTTCAGCTCTAGTAGCACCCCCTTCTCACAAAAGCTCCAACTCCACCCACACCTTCCTACCCTCATATGACGCATTCCATTCTTTCAATTCAATGTGATTTGCCCCTTATCTGTGTTGGTCATCCTTATGTAACAATCTTGTTCCCACTGCCCCCCCATGCTCTCTCTGTCTGTCTCTCTCTCTCTGTCTCTCTCTCTCTCTGTCTCTCTCTCTCTCTCTCTCTCTCTCTCTCTCTCTCTCTCTCTCTCTCTCTCTCGCTCTCTCTCTTCATTTGAATTTCTCCTTCATGTGCGTGTTCATGCGCATGCACACCCCCCACCCACACCCTCTCTTGTACCTTTAGCTCTAGTAGTACCCCCT
This sequence comes from Dipteris shenzhenensis, assembly GCF_047967505.1. Lineage (NCBI taxonomy): Eukaryota > Viridiplantae > Streptophyta > Polypodiopsida > Gleicheniales > Dipteridaceae > Dipteris > Dipteris shenzhenensis. The sequence goes on along the minus strand of NC_141602.1, from coordinate 12,248,751 downwards.
TCTCACAAAATCTCCAGCTCCATCCACACCTTCCTACCCTCATATCTCGCATTCCATTCTTTTAATTCAACGTGATTTGTCCCTTGTCTGCTTTCATGCTCTCCCTCTTTATAAGACCTACAATTTGCATGAATGTCTCTGCTACCAACCAATTTCGTTTTTAAAGCAACACTCTTGCAACTCTATAGTGCCTCTCATCATAGACACCAAGTTGGTCATCCTTGTGTAACAATCACCAAGGAAGAAGCACAGTTGCTAGTTTTCAATGATCATCACACAAAAGCTTGATTGCAAGCTTTTATTTCTGAGAAATCCTTGCAAATGGCTGCTTGTTTGAAAGAAAGCAAAATCCAATTGCAAAAGATCTAGAAGTTACTAATCACGTGCCCGATTCTACTTTTAATAGTTCTTCAATTTGGGCCACAAGAAATGTGCAACCATTTAACGAGGGTAGGATCTACAATCCTCATTTTTGAATCTCAACATTTGTTGGCCATAACCTTGTCACACATTTTTTGAAATTGCTGCTCATCCCCCTCACGATTGGTGTTTTGCTAGAGGCCCAACTTTGTGACAACAACTTCAATTTGATTGAGTGAGCATCCTCCTATGCTGTGGAGTTTCTCTCATCCCTCGCTCCTTGATGTTGTTTGAACAACTTCTGCTTCTCAATTTCAATTAGCCACCATAAACTTGCAATTCCTTAGCTAATCAATGAACTGAGGTAGCATCGGGACTCTAGTTAGTTATACTCTCGATAACTAAGTTCCAACTGCAGTGAGTCATAAAAGGCTGTATTGCAGGATAAGATATTAAATGGAGTTGAAGTATCTAGCTTATCACAACCTTTTGGCCTTTTTTTTGGACAAAAAACTCTTTTGGTACGGTGTATTCATCGTCCAAAGAAATTGGTTGAGTGTCTCCATGATTTCCAGAACTTGGGATTCACAAGAGTGCGAGGATTCCAAAAGAAATGTATAACATAGAAGATGGAGCCTAGACATCCAACCATTCCGAGCAATCTACCTCCCTTGGTAAGCTTGCTGGATTGTATCAAATCCATTGCCTTGAAGAGAGGTAAGAAGCAATGGCTACTTTGCCTAGGTAATCAAGCCAAGATGAAGATTTGTAATAAATTCAAGGGCGTGCAGCACAAATTCAAATGTGGAGCAAGAAGGTGGTCCAAATTCTCTAATGATATGTAGTGAAACCTGGATGTGGGCGGTTAGGACGTGAATGGAGGACGTGTTGGGAAAGGTACAACTCAGACCTATGGGTGAAAGAGGTCACAAAGAGTGGAACTACCCTATGAGTGCCTAGGGTTGGGGATAACACATACAATGGGAAATACATTAAATTACACTAACCTAGGTTAAATATACCCTTTGGGTTACCTACTACAACCATGATGACATTCTAAAAACCATCCTTCAGAAATACTAAGATGATTCATAGGTACTATGGGCCATACAACCAGGTGGCATTCTGAGTAATTTCCTTCAAAAATAGTAAGATGGATCATAGATACCATGGGTCATACAATATCATCTCTATATTGGAAGCAATAGCTTATCAGTTAGAGCTACCCCCTACTTCTAGGATATATGATGTATTCCATGTATCACTCCTCAAGCCACATGTCAATCAAGCTGAAAATCTACTCATTGATTTGCACACCTTTGGATGAAGCATCTTGCATCAATTCACCTAGAATATATGATCAAGTGGAAAGGTTTTAAAAGTTGAAATTGTTGGCAATGCGAGTCTATTCTTCAAGAATGTCCTTATGCTATACTACGTTTAGTTCCATAATAATAATGACTTGACTACCTTGGAAGAAAATTTATTACTTAAGTAGGAATGGATGTAATGAAGAATCTCCATGGTTAAGTTAACCCAACTTAACCAACCCTACCCTAGCTAGGCTTGTCTAGCTATTTGGGAGGATGGGGCAAGTATGGATGTACTTTCAAAATCCCACTTCATTCCAACATCCCACACAATGCTATTGCCTTAACCTACACACATAAACATATATCAATTGAAGGGCCTTAGTAGTGAGTTTCTATAAAATGTTTTATTTGTAGAATATTTCACACCCTCTATTGGGTTTGTAAACCCATACATCACATTTTCTCCAAGGATATAAAGGTTCTCTCTCATAGATTCTTGGAAAGGTCGTACTACAGAAATTCTAAAAGGACCTATTGATGGGTAAAGAGGCAATCTTCACACCCCCAATTCATGGTTTGCAAGTGATAAAGATTGAAGGAGTATATAGAAAAAAACATACTCTAGAGAGAGAAAAAGATTAAAATATTTGTGCTCAAAACCATTTGTGGGATGTCACTCCTTTACAAGTCTATGTTTCATATGTTGTTACTTGGGAGAACACTTTTCCTTCTCAGTTGCCATATCCTCCACCTGCTCTCTCATACTCTGTCCTATTCAATCCAATCCTTCACAATTCATTCTCGTATGTAAGCATGAAGTTCTATCTCCAAAGCGAAGTCCTGCCATCATCCTCAAATGTAACGTGAACTATTTCCTACCATTTCCAGAGTTGGTACTATCATTTATGCCAGCTTTTGCCTTCTCAAGCTTTTCCTTTTGGGTTTTTCTAATTCTTCTTGTTTGCTTCATCTTTGTTGCTTCCAGACTTCCTCCCTTGAACATCTCTGAGGTTGAAAATAACAAGTACACTCTCTCACTTGATCTTGATCTCTAATTTCTCCAGTTCTAACAAAACAAAAGCTTGCATGCAATTTGAGATGTATCAATATGAAATGTCCCTACTACTCTAGAATGAATGTTTCAAACATGATGCAATGGAAAGGATGATTGAAACGAGTATGTGAGCTTGGCTTGATTAGAGCAGAGGATGTAAATCTTGTTTGTTGCCATTGTGTGCTAGCTCCAAAATGTGTTTCTACTTGTCTTGTAGTGATGTACTTTTGCATTCCTAGGGACCATGCAACCACCACAAGATGTGCTATTCATCTTGGCAATCATCCTCATCCCTATGAGGAAGGTACCACCAGAGTGGATGAGGATAAGATTGAGGAGATGTTAATGGCAAGAGGGAAGATGAACCCATTCATGACACCAAACAACTTATCACAGGTGTGGGAAGAGAAATGATACTAGGGATGTGCTTATGGGTGATCCTGTGGGAGAGACCACAGAGATTGGAGAATTTTCCAAGTTGCTGGAGTTCGCAACACCCCTGTCTAGTAATAAAAGGATTGAGAAATGCTTGGAGCATGCAAAAAAGGCCCAAGGCATGACATCTTTGAGGCCATGCTAGATGTCAAAAAGAAATGCAGGTACCCTTTCATTCACAGGGTTTTGTTTCCTGGACAACTAGATGCTCGACATCAACCATATGTGTTCAAAATGTTAACCAAGGGTCCTGGTAGTGGCCTAGATCTTGTGAATAGAATGAGACCAAACCAGCATAGCAAATAACCATGGGAATAGATCTCATTGGCCACCATTGAGAGGCCAACAAATATGCCAACCTAGCAGCCCAAGTAGCACCCCAACCATGGTGGTGGCTAGAATGCACTTATAGCAATGTTTGATGGATTTTGGGCACTTTTTGGTCATTGAGCTCCAAACCTAGGTCAACAAACTAGCAAGACTCCTTGAGCAGCTCAAGAATTGGCCTAAGTCATGAAACCAATGATATGGATTCAACCACAAACTCCTCATCACCAAATCTTGACCCAAGCATGGAAAATTGCCTTGAATAATCCCTCTTTGAGTTCTACTCATACATCAAAAGCTCAAAGAATGTCTATGTATACAATTTTGTATGATCCCTTGACTATGTGTTATCCCCAAGAATCCTAGCTGATTATACCTTCAAAAAAGTGGATTTTGATCTCACATTATATTGAAAAAACCCTAAGATTCCATGTACCCCATCCTAATTAAACCTCATCTTACTAGTGGTATTGAAATGCTTCAAAATGGTTCATCATTCCATTGAACTTCATTTCTTACCTTGTAAGCCAATGCATAGATTCAAATCTCCCTTTCCTCTTTCACTTGTGCAACTAACATGCTCAACCTTGCAAAATAGAAAGAATATAGAATGAGAAAAAACACATTTTCATGTCACTATATTAACAAACACACAAGGCACATGAAGGAAAATGATGAAAGATAAGAAAATTTAAAAACCCTTTTGCAAATTTCCATTCAAATTGTTCAATATGTGTATTCTACTACGTGGTCAAGATTATAAAGAGGAGGACAAGAGAATGTTCAAGTCTCTCTACTACATAACTCTCTACTACATTAGGTATAGAGTTGATGAGTTCCTCTATGAACTCCCCTGCACACTCTTAGATTGAATCTACATTATCTATATGGCTCACCCACATGCAAGAAGTCATAAACCAATTGCCACTTCTAGGGTTGTTTCATTAAAATTTAATAGTACCTTTTTTTGGAAAGGAAACCAAAATAACTTAATCTTTACATCACAAAAATTACATTTCCCTCAACACAATGTTGAGTTGGAGCTACTATAACCATGTAGATCTAATCCTATAGTGGTAATTGTGCTTTGCCCTTCGATCCCAATTCCTCTATTACTACGTCCTTTCTCTTGATTTCTAGCTTTGCTATTGGTTTTTGGATAGTCTTGCTTTCTGAAAATTATAGATTAACTCTAGATTAATGATGATCTCTCTGGTGTAGTGATTTTGCCCCTCGGATTCACTTAGTGCTTTTACACACTCAAAGAGTGCCTTTGTATTCTACTTCAATTCTGATTCAAATTCTTTCCTTAACTCCTTCAATAATCTTATGAGGTGCTAAGTTAGCAATCCATATATTAGAGTTCCTGCTCTAGAGCTTGTACATTCTCTCACTCCTCCATATAGCGAGATTTGTAACTTGTGGCACATTGATGCGGGTGCTCAGCCACATCTCACTTATTGAGATTTCAAACTTAGGAAGGATCAAGCCTCCCATAACTTCTCTAGATAGTGATCCTCTAGTTGATGTACAACATCTCAAAGCTTGAAGAGGTTTGCTTCCATTCTTTGAATTGTTTGGTTCTTGTGCTCGTAGATGCTCATGGCTTCTTCAATGGACTTCAAGAGACCTATGGGGCCCTCCTCTTCTTTGTATCTTTGTGCTATTCATTGATGTTGAGACTTGTCAATTGGATTGTGTCAAAGTACTCACACGCTCTATGCATGTTGAGTCTCTTACTGTCTGTGTGCGCCTGTGTGCGCCAGGTTTGGATTGGTGGGATGGACCAAAGGCACAAGAATTCAGCATCTTCAAGCTATTTGGGACTAAGGATACATCATCAAAGCTCTGCTATGGAGACTCATGCTTTGGATCTCGATCAAACTATGGAGGAGAGGGCAATAAATTCTTGAACTCTCTTGTAGGAGTGGAGATGGTGGAAGGCCGAAATCTTTAAAGTATGCAGATGTCGATTCTTGGGCCCCCCTCATTGATAAAAGTCTTTAGATCTATGGTCCAATGCATGATTGGGTGTAGCCATTTTATATAAAGTTTGGGAAAATATTGCATATGGCTAACTTTCTCGGTCCGTAACTTATGCATTTCTCAATGGAATTTGACAAACTTGGTGGCTAAACTATCTACACATTTTGAACTTGAATTTGAGATAAAAAAATTACACAATTAAACAATTGCAAATGTTAAAATCCCTATGAAGCAAGCATCTTTGACTATCTACTAGGATATCCAAAAAAAAATTAAAACACCAAATAATTGTTCTACACATATATGGAAGCAATTGTTTATTTGAAAGTTCACTACTTGAGCTTCCCACAAACCAAAGGAGGAAACCAATTGAGAACCTTTGCTATGGCTTAGGGGGTCTCCAATACTGCGCTACAATTGTGTGCATACATTTGAGGGAAAGCTCAATAACTTTTTCTCATTTGGTTAAAAAGGATTTTTTTTAAAAAATGTACTCTGAACTTATGGAGCTAAAGCATGGTGGTCTTAAGACTTTAATATTTGGTGAAATTGTAGCTTAGTTCACCCATAAATGGATGCAATTTAAAAAAACTAAATTCATACATGTGCAATGCTCTTTAAATAAATTCCACATTATTCATCATTTTGCATTGGTTCCTTTAATAGTCACTAATTTGCATTGAGGCCCATAAGCATGTCAAAGGTGGTTCCATTTCTTAATCTCCATAGCATCAAACACGCTAGCAAGACATTTTGCTTTTCTCTTTTTGCAGCCATCTTGGGATTCTTTGCACTCATTTAGGGGGCATAAGTTGGCGACGTGTACAATCGGAGTTGACCATACACGGTCGCTAGTTTTTCCCAAAATTTGACAACTCCCACGATTGCATTCAAAATTGTTCACTAAATTTCCTGCTCCAGCGTACATCACATGTGTCCTAACTTATCACTCTATCACCTAAACAATCTCCTAGACTTTGAATTCTCCCAGAATGCACTTTGCTTGGATCCATGACCTCGGCTTCTTGGGCCTCCTTGCTTCTTTTGGAAAATTGTTTTCTTGTCCTCCTTCGGGGCATTTGCCCCCATGGCACTCCATAGTCCTTAGGCTCTCTTGAAAGTTGGAACATGCACAATTTTGGATTCCTATCACAAAGCTTTTAGGCTGTCCTTGTTTCTCTTCAAAGCTAGCTCATCTTATAACATATATAATTTCTCATTTCTTCTTTCTTTATTTAAATTATTAAACCACATGATGCGATGCAATTTTTCATGGATTGCAAGAGAACTAGATAGAGTCTACAAGATAAGAAAGTTGATATACGAGGTCAAGGTACGAGGAGGAGGATGAAGGCCATGGAAACAGATGATATAATATCCAATTGGCAATAGAAGACATATTTGCAAAAAATAAGGAGGGAGAGACAATGCTAGAAAAAATGGCTCTTTTTTTAGTAGCTAGCCTCAAAGGTAGTAGATGCATCCATTTGAGCAGTGCCATCAAAATAAAGAACACGAGTTTTGGTTTCGAGGCAGCAACATCAGGTGATTTGGGGGACTAAACAGGCTTGTGTCCTTAGAAGCTTTACCATGCACCCAAGGATTCGTCGAGTGTCCACTCTTCCAATGACCTGGGAAAGATATCACAATCCTTAACTTGAGGGATGGCCTAGACAATGTGAAAGGGTTGCGTATCTTAGATTAGCTAGTTGTTGCAAAGAGGAAGTGAGAAAGTTATCATCGCTGTGGTGACATCGTTCTAGTACATGAGAGTTTCTCCGAAAAACGACATCTGGGGACCCAAGCCATACAAGGAGTACATACATACACATGCTTGACACAGTGCAAGTCACCCTGTCAAACTTGCAATGTTGATATTTAGCTATCTTTTTTCCCTGTAAAGTAGTTAATTTTCATTTGCATCTTATGGATTTTTGGAGAGAGAGAGAGAGAGAGAGAGAGAGAGAGAGAGAGAGAGAGAGAGAGAGAGAGAGAGATGATTTTCTTTTAAAAGCGCAGTGGTTGAAATAACAACCACCTTGCTGGTTCTAGTTTGGGATCTATGCAAGTGTGAGTGTTGCTCTAGTCATGAATCTTGACTATGCATAACAATGGTCAATCGCTTGAGATTGTATGCTTTCATAACTAGGGGCCAATACATAATTAGGTGTAGATATTTTTTGTGAAGTTTAGGGTGATGATGGAGATTCAATATTCATTTACTAGTTTCATCCACCATGTTGGGTGTGTCGGCTTACAGAGGAAGATTGTCTACTAGAATCATGAGACTGCAGCTTGTTGCGGAGGCTTACAAGTGAGAGAGAGGGAGCTACTTGTTGGGGAGGGGAGAAATAGCTATAGAAGCAAAAGGGGCTAATGGTTGCAGCCGCTATGTTAGTTGTCTGCTTCTATTATGCTAAATCAATTTTCATTTATATTTTGTAAAATTTGAGGGATGGGGGGTGGTTGATATTCAACCATTGTGCTGGTTGCAGCTGTGATGTGTTTTTTGAGCATCGTGAGAGGAAATTGGCTAAATTAGAGGACATGGATACTTATAATAACGATGGTGAGAAATCGGCCATCATGCTGGCACTACTATTGAGGATTCATCTCAACATCATGCTACCATATGTGCATAGCACTAACCCAAAAGAGTGCTAAAAAGGAAAGGGTTGAAAACCTCAACCCTAGCCCTAACCTTAACCCTAACCCTAACCCTAACCCTAACCCTAACCCTAACCCTAAAGGGGTTTGTATATATTCATTATTTTCGACTAAATCTAGAGTACAACTACTAGTAATTTGTGGTGTGCTCTCTAGTTGTTCCCTCTCTCCTCATCTCCACTCTTCTCCTCTCCTCTCTTGTTCATGGTATTAGAGCTCCCTTGCCTTATGCTAAGGCATTGTGATCCGCGTGAGAGTTTGAGAGATTGAGAGGTTCTCTTAAGTGTTCTTTGTGAGAGTTTGCTTCCAGTGAGAGACCATCATTTCTTTCATTGAGAGAGAGAGAGTTATTCATTCCCTTCATAGTTCTTTTCTTTGTGTAAGAAAGAGAGAATTTTGTTGTAAGAGAGAGTTTGTTGGGTGTTCATTATCTTTTGTGAGAGAGATAGGGAGAGAATTATACTCCCTTGAGAGCCTCTATTAGTTTTAGGGAGATAGAGCCCTAGTCCTCCCTCTAAGAGATAACTGAGAGAGAGAACTTCATTCTTTGATTGAAAGCCAGAGAGAGTTAAATCTGAGATAGATCTATGGCTACCTATTCTATCCTCATCAATGACTCAACATAGTAGAAAACAACATGCAGAAAAAACCACTACTCAAGCTCCTACATGCGACTTCATGCAACCTCAACAACCACGAGTAAGTTATGAGCACTTAGCAGCCCACGGTTCAAGAGCCTTACATAACAAAAGGCTTGAGCAGAGTAAGGTGATATCAGAAGCATTGACTTCTTCCATGAATGACTTAGCTCACACAAGCTCTCGCTACGCCTCTAAATGAATAGCTCGATTGGCTGTTGAAGGTGTGCATGCGTTCCTTGGGTCATTTCTTGCAAGACGTTGGAAGGAACATGGCCGACTAATCTCCCACAACTCACAATCGATGACTCGTAGTTAGTAACAAAGACTCCACAATCAATGAACCTAGCTTTGACAGGATCACCAGTAGCCACCTCCACTAGCGGCTCATACACAACTGGCAATCAAGCAAGTCAACGACACCAGTCCAAGTGCCATCTCAAACTCAGCACCAACAACTCCTTCAACAAGGGCCAAAACCTTGCAACCAATGAGATCAAGCTCCCACAATGGCTCCATAGCCCTGTGACATCAAGCAATGGCCAATGGCTACATCACAATAGCTCTTTGATACCCACGAGCACCCACAGTCGACGCTCAAAGTAAGTGACTCCAATAGTGTAGGCTCCAACTACTCTGAAATGGCTCCAATAAGCCATACCTCAAGGACAATGCCTCCTGGTGCACCACTTATGGCTAGGCAACTAAAGACTGTCCAGAAGCATCAATGCCACAAGCGCTCCACCCTCCAAGCACACAATGAGATGGGTTTTTCAATGGAGGCGGTAGAAGCTAAAGGATTCTATCAGGATCTTTAGATTTAGGCCAACCTTATCTCACCCTGGTGGCTATCTTTGTGACACATAGTGCATCAAGATCTGACATGTGGCACTCTCATGGGGATCACTTATCCCTCCATGTGGCATGTCATCTGCCACCTTAGCAAAGTAAACACATCATCTCACTGATAGCCACATGGCAGCCGTCTACCATGTCATTAGTTGTGCTAACAGCTTATATCATCCACCATTGACTCAGCACATGCCACATTAGCATTGACTAATCCACTTGCCATGTCAACAGTCCAAGTCAACTATCACATTAGCACATCTAGTCAGCATTGCCACATCAACATCGACTACCGCATCATCAAGTGCCTTGTCATTATGCCACATCTTTAGGCCATGTCACCTTGCTACCTCATCAGTGCCATGTGGCACATAACCCCTTGGCAGGCACACTCAGCACTGCATGTGCACCCACTTGCGACATCACATAATGCTCCATAGGCAACACCCTTGCCAGGCACATTTTTTGCATGTGAACACAACTACTATCATTTCTCATTTTTTGCCCCTCCACCTAGATTAACCTGTATCTCTTGATCCAGGAAGAATTTGAGGGTGCTACAAAAAGTAAAAACGCTTGATTTTTTGTGCTCTATGTGCTTATGGCACACCATCCTCTTCATCAAGGCATCTGACATAGCACCTAAAAGGAGCGAAAGAAAAGGAATTATTTGCTACTTTTTCATCACTTGAGGGTTGGTAGATCTAGAGCAGAGTAGAGTGGTTTATCTGTAGAGGAGAGAACTCCAAAGCAGCAAATCAAAGCCATGCCCAAAAATTCCCAAATAGTTCCTACTCAGAGTTAGTTCGTATGCTCACATGCGGTTTCACATCATCACATGTCCTAAAACCCAACCTTCCACACATCAATGAGTAGATTTTAGAGCTTTCCTAGGTATTGGAAGATTGTTCAGTGGGCAGATTGCACATTTGCTCATTTTGCACTCATGTGCCACCATTGTAAAGCCCTTATTAGCTATTTTTCTGGCATTGTGTACATCATTTGAGCCTTGTAAAGCCTCTTGGCTATTCTCGGCATAATTTTCCACATAGGACTTGTAACAGATTGATATATATTGCAATTGAATCTTCACTGATACTTTAGATTGCAGTTGATACATGCAATGTTTTCCAATTGATTTAGACAATGTTTCTCATAGGCACTTTGAGTACCATCTTGCACCATGTCTACAACTAGAAACCTCAATTTGGATGCATTTGCTAAGCTAGATAACTCCAACTTTGACACATGGAAATAGCAAATGGAGACCATTCTTGTACTTCAAGACAAATGGGAGAATGTCGAGGGGTCTACACCTTGACCATCTAGTGAACCAACACCTCCCACCATTGCCATAGCACAAGTAGAAAGGCACTACACTTGCACCAATGGTGTCCACATCTGCAGTAGATCCTACCATTTTCCAAGCATAGGAAAAATGGGACAAGAAAGACAAACATGCATATCATTTGATAAAACATAGCATGCAAGATGTCATGCTTGGACAACTCAACACAATCAAGACATCCAAAGAAGCATGGGATATGTTTGAAGCTCTTTATGAGCCTAAGAACACATCCAAGATTCTCACACTAAGAAATCAAATCAACAGAGTTTTCACAACAACAATGAAGCTGGTCATGCTTACATACTCAGGATCAAGGATTACAACAATCAACGCGCAGTGCAAAAGAGACTATGAATCCCACAAAAATGGTTCAACTCATCTTGAATGGACTAGGAGAGGGACATAGAACATGGTTCAGAGTATTGCCATACAAAGGCAAATTCCAACATTGGAAGAGTTACAGTCAGTGTTACTTGGTGAAGAACTCAGGACTCAGGCCATTCAAGCATGCAAAGGTCATTCTAATCATCAAGCATTCACAGATTCAGACAAAGGTGGAAGTAGAGCCAGAGGCCAAGATAGAGCATCTCAGAGAAGTAGTCATCATCATTAGCATCAAAGTCATCACAACACCAGCATCATCATCCACCGCAGCATCAGTATCACCATCCAAGAGGAAATCATTCCAACAAAGGAAGATTTCAAGGATGAGGGAATGCATCCACTAACATGTTAAACCTTTAGTGTAATTATTGTCATAAGTTTGGACACTATGAAAGAGGTTGCCTTAAGAAGCAATGCAACCAAGGAGGTTAATCTAGCAGCAATCGAGGGAATTTCCATGGAAGAGGACATCATTGCAGTGGATATTCAAGTCATAGTCATTATGCTATTGAACCTCAAAATATGTATCTTGCAAGTGAAGATATGATGAAGATTGATATAGTGTATCTTGACATTGATGAAATTCAAAAGGAGAATGCAATTATCAAGTTGATCAAGCAAATCAAGATCCTTGGTACATCGACAACGATGCATCATCTCACATGACAAAGCATCAGGAATGGTTCACACAGATGAAACCATTAGAAGGATAGCAGTGCATCATCTCACATAACAAAGCATCAAGAATGGTTCACACAGATGAAACCATTAGAAGGATAGGAGAACATTATCTACACTACAGATAACACACCAAATCCCATTCAAAGCTTAGCAAGAACCTCTTGTCAGTTGGGCAAATCATGAAACACAATTATCGACTCATGTTTGATGGAGATGAATGCACAATCATAGACAAATCCAGAGGATATTAGCTAGTAGGAAAAGCAGTCAAGGAAGGAAGCTTGTTCATAATGCTAGCTTCAGTACCAGATTTGCATGCCATGTTAGCTCAACAGCAAAACCGATGCCACTTTTTCGCAGTATGGCACAAGAGATATGGACATGTCAAATTTAAAAGCTTGATACAACTAAGAAATCAGAATATGGCAATTGGAGTTCCGAAACTTTCATTTCTTGGAAAAGTTTGCGAAGTATGTTGCTTCAGTAAACAAAAGAGAACAAATTTTGGTAGAAGCACCTCTCGAGCAAGAGGTATTCTTGATTTGATACGTATAGATGTATGGTGTTATGCACAAACCTATAACATCAATAATTCACTTATCTACCTAACTTTCATCAACTACAGCAGATATTGTTGGGCCTACCTTTTGAAAGAGAAATCTGAAGTCTTTTCTAGATTTCAAGAATTCAAAGCCATGCTAGAGAACCAGACAAGCAAAAAAATCAAAGTCATAAGATCATACATAGGAAGTGAATACATGTCTTTAGCATTCATGAACTTTTGCATAAGTAATGGCATTCGAAGACAATTCACGTGTGCAAATATTCCTCAACAGAATGCAATAATTGAAAGGAAGAATGGAACTTTAGCAGATAGTGCTAGAGTAATGCTCAATGAGAAGCATCTTTCAAATCAGTATTGGACAAAAGCAATTACCACTACAAACTACTTGCTTAATCAACTTCCAACCAAACTGATTCAAGGTATGACAACTTATGAAGCATTCACTAGATATAAGCCATGCATTGGGCATCTCTACATATGTGGTTCATAGCATATGCCCACATACATGATGATCATTATAGGAAATTAGATGTGAAGTCACATAAATGCATCATGTGGTTGGCTATATTGAAAAAAGCAAAGCATACAAGTTGTATGATCCCATTAATTGAAAGGTCATAATCTTTAGAGATGCCATATTGGATGAAGAATTAGAATGGAAAACATCAAATACATAGGAGATAGACACACCAATTACACAGTCACCTATAGAAAAGGTTGATGAAGAAGAGCAAGAATTGCCAAAGAGCCATGTAGCAGAACAATAACTTAGATGGTCTACTAGGGAAAGAAGACGACCAGTAAGGTTAACATGTGCTGAAAGGCAAAGCAATTCAAATTGAAACCACCAATTATGCTCTTATATGGCCACATAAGTGCCACTGTACTTCGAAGACATAGTTGACAAGCCAGAATAGCAACTGCTATGAATGAAGAAATGGAATCTTTGTACAAAAATAATACTTGGGAATTATGTGACCTTCCACCAAGAAAGAAGGCCATTGTAAACAAATGGTTTTACAAAGCAAAGTACAATCCAAAGGAAGCATTGAAAGTTACAAAGCCAGACTTGTTGCAAAAGGTTTTGCACATCAATATGGTCAAGACCGGGGCTTGGCATTTTGTGAGTAAGTTTTTGCAAGTTTTTATTGAATTTTTTCTATAGCTCATGGCATGCCATTAAAGATTGTATGGTGTAGAACTCTTACAACCACCTTGATCTCTAGCTACAAGGATAGATTTGACTCAACCATAATGATTTCTTTTAATGGAAAAATTTAAGCAAAACTATGCATCTAGCATTGGGAGAAATTTAAAATAATGTTACATGCACAACATGTATTCTTACATGTAGAGGACCCAATACAAACAGACACATCTCCCACAAAACTAGAAATTAGTGATGTTCAAATATTTGACCTATGGATGACCATCATTACTCTCCTCCATTGGTACAAATTCCTTGGAACAAAAAAAAACTTGAAAGTATGTTGCTAGAGGGGTATACATTCCTTCGAACGAAACAAAACTTTAGATACATGCACAATTTGACCTCTTTGACACTAGAAATGAGTTCAAAAGGCCTAAAAAACCTTGAAAACGACTGCAAACATGGGTACCTTAAGATGAAAAACCAAAATGCCATTTGGAAAAAAAGTTTTTGGCACCTTGTCTTTGTAGCTCACCGGCGAGCTATTGTTTCAAGCTATTTATGTTGGCCGGCGAGTTATTGTTTCAATCTACTTATGCTTGGCTCAACGAATGCATGAATGCAACAATTCTTTGCTAATGCTTGCTTGCCTTTGTAGCTTAACAGTGAGCTATTGATTCAAGGCATTCATGATGAGATATTGCCCTCTAATAGAACTAGCTCCGTGGTTTCCATTGAGTGTTTCCTATGTTTAAGAAATATATTGCCTAGTTTTATTATTATTTATACTTGCATGGTGATATGCAAGAATTATAACTAGCCACTAGCTATAAAATTCACACATAAAAATACTTGCAAAACTTGCAAACTCACAAAAAAAATTAATCGTAAAATATCCAAACCCGTCAAGTCCTTGATGAGACTTATCAAAGATGGCCTCCATAATATTTTTGATATCACAAGCGACACTCAACATATATGGAATGTGTACCAGCTAGATGTCAAGAATGCTTTTCTCAATGGTTACCTAGAAGAGGAAGTCTACATGCAGTAGCCAACAGGGTATGTTGAACCAATGAAAGAGCATCAGGTTTTTAATCTCAAGAAACATCTATACAGCTTAAAGCAAGCATCCAAAAGTTGGTACAATAGAATCGACAAGTATTTTGATAATCTAGGATACATGAAGTCCAATGTAGATCATACTCTCTACTACGAAGTTCAAGGGAAGGCATTACTCCAATGCAGATTATACTCTCTACTACAAAGTTCAAGGGGAAGACATTACTATTGCACTTTTATATGTAGATGATTTGATTGTGACAAGAAGCAATGAAAGCTTCATTAGCAAGCTAAAACAAGACTTATCTATGAATTCGACAAGAAAGATCTTGGACTTATGCACTATTTTCTTGGAATTGAGTTCGGGAGAGACTCAGACAACACCTTTATGAGTCAACAAAAATATGTGGATAGTCTCCTGAAGAAGTTTCATATGGCAGATTGCAAGATTGCAGTCACTCCCACGAAGCAAAGTTTGAAGTTTGAAACTTACTAAAGGTCCAGACAAGCCTACGGTAAATGACAAGTACTATTGATAGCTCATTGGATCTCTTACATATCTAACTATCACGAGGCCATATTTTTGTTATGCAATAAGTTCAGTTGCATAGTTTATGTAAAATCCAAAACAATCTCACAAGAATGCATCCAAGAGAGTCTTGAGATACATCAGAGGTACAAGACAGTTTGGAATTGAATACGGAGGAAGTCATCCAAGGTTGCATAGATACTGTGACAGTGAGACTATAAAGGAGATCATGAGATGAGGAGATCCACACAAGGATATGCATTTTTCCTTGGTCAAGGTGGTTGTCAAACAAGCAGCCAACTACTTCCTTGTTTTCAATAGAGGCAGAATATAGGGCACTCATAAGAGGTGCAGGTGAGGCTATATGGCTCTAAAGACTATTGTCAGAAACATATTACTTTGATGAGTCAAAGCCAACAACAATATACTAAGATAATCAATTGGCTCAAACAAGAATCTAGTATATCACTCCAGAACAAAGCTCATTGATGTCAAAGAGCACTTCATCAGAGAAAGAGTGTTAGTTGGTGACATCACATTGCAACATTGTGACATCAAAAAGAATTTTGCAAATATCTATTCCAAACCACTTGGGAAAGAGCTTTTCAAGAAGCACCGATAAGCTCTTGGTTTGCTGTATAGGAAGCACATTCCCATTAAAGGGGTGTGATGGAATGTAACGCTCAGTCCTTCTTTGATTCCCCATAATGATCATCTATAGGGAAGGCCTAGTTCATGATGTTGATCTTGAGGGAAGGTGTTGAGGATTCATCTCAACATCATGTTATCATATGTGCATGGCATTAACCCAAAAGAGTGCTTAAAAGGAAAGGGTTGGAAACCCTAACCCTAACCCTAAAGGGGTTTGTATATATTCATTATTTTCAACTAAATCTAGTGTACAGTTAATCATTTATGGTGCGCTCTCTAGCTGTGCCCTCTCTCCTCATCTCCACTCTTCTCCTCTCCTCTCTCCATATTTTGTTCAACTACTAGTTACTACTAGCTAGTCAGAGTACATGCATGAATTCTAGATATCATGCATGATCATAACCACCACATGGTCTAATGTAGATATTGAACTATAAAAATCCCTTAAAATTATACAAGTAGTAGGATTTTTTGATTTAATGGTCGTTTTATTGGTTTTTACTTGGATACCATGCACCATGGCATTCAATAGGCTTAATTAGAACTTGGACACTATAATACTGATGGTGGAAATTGATCACTATGCGTGCTCTAATGTAACATAATGGTAGTTGGAAAAACGATGGAGCAGAATGATGATGTGGTGAGGATTAAGTGGCGGCCCTCGAAGTTTGATTAGGATAAAGTGGGATGACTTAATTTCTCTACTTTTTAGTGAAATTATTAAGTAGCAGCCTTTGGAGTTCGATTAGGATTAAGTGGGATGACTTAATTTCATTACCTTTTAGCTATAGTGCTTGTAGCTAATTAAATAGACACCAGGCTCCAATAGCCACATGGATTGCATGATTAGATGACCATCTGATCCATCACTTATGGCCATGAAGTCTGTACAAAGGGGTTCATTTCCCCCCCTCAAAACTAAGTGCCACGTTGGAAAATATTCTTGTAATACCCCTTTAAAACAATAACAGGTAGCAAATTTCTCGATTGGAAACTTAATAAAAATAGCCAATTGCTCATGGAGGTGGCTTGATGGGCATTATCTATTTAAGTGCCATGCAACCTTGTCGACTTCACGTTGCTCCACCATCATCATCTCCACCACCCTTGTTGACTTTTGCTCCACCCTCATCGACTTCACACTGCTCTACCCTCGTCTCCCTAATCCTCATCAACCTCACACTACTCCACCCTTGTCTCCACCCTTCTCTCTTACTCAACTTTCTTGCTCCACCCTGTATATCCACCAAGTGCTATGTCCCACCTCCACAACTCCAGCTTACTCCGTTCTTGTTCCTAGCTATCTCCAAGGTGGTGGCAATTATCTCCCATGACTATAGAGTGGGTGATATGCTACATGACCTTGATTGGATCAACAATCTTCCCGATTCAATCCACATGAGGTTGGCGTTTGAGTCCCACAACGATTCAGCTTATTGTGGATACTATATATGCCACATTCACAAATGGATCAGGCCACAAGAATAATATTGTAGGAGTTTTTGCAAAGCCAGGCAATGGATTGATCTTCATGAGGTCAAGTATGGGTAGCTCACCAATTGAATAAAGCATTTTTGTGAAGTTGAGCAACTCAAGAACTTGCTCAGCTAATCATTCTTGTACCAAGAAAACACCTTTTTGTAATATAAGCTTGTTAACACATACACAAACTTGTTATGAATATTGGTTTTGTGAATACTACATTTATCAATAGAACACCTTTTAGTATAAGCTTTTGGTATTATTAATACCTACTTGGCTCATTTAAAATATCTCAATATTTATATGGATATGATCCAATTAAGCTTTAGGATTGCCCTTAATGTCCTTTTACAATTGGCCTTAATTTAAGGCTTTAAAAAAATATTTTATATGGATCTCGTTGGTGGGGTTGACTAGCATGTGCTATCACTGCTATGTTTTGAATAGGGTCAAAGTCAATACGGCCCTTGAGGGGTCCCCTTTAGGGGCAACAAGCCATATATGTCTGATGGCATCATTCATGGTGTTCGAGAAATAAAAAGCCATCTATTTTGCATCTATTATGCTTTATTATAGTTTAATTGACATTATTTGTTTCTTTTTTAGCTCTAATGGTTGAAACAATTACGTTTTTAAATAGTCTGATTTAAGTTCTTTGCATGCCAATGGGCAAGTTTAAAACTAACCTGCTTTTGAAACTGGCCCAATGGTTGGAACAACATGTTATTCTAGTGAAATGAGAGTGTAATTCATAATTTAAAACTAGTGATGGTTGTCACCTAAAATTTTTAATAATTTAATAATTTATGATCTTATTTTGCCACCAGCCCATGGTTGAACCAGTCCGGTGGTTAGAACTTGTTATAGTTTAATTAATAGTAGTTAAAAATTAATGTTTAGAACTAGCTGGATAATTAAAACAACATGTTTAAATTTAATGTTTAAGTTAATTCTAAAACCACCGTGCTGGTTATAGTTATGCTTATCTAGTAAATCATAGACTTATTGTAGTCAAATAGTACTAAATATAGGTCAAACAATGTGTTTAAGAATTAATGTTTAAGTTAATCCTAAAACCATTGCATTGGTTGTGAATATGCTTATCTAGTAAATCATAGACTCATTTTGGTCAAGCAATGCTAAAAGAGTGCTAAATATTGGTCAAAGAGTGCTAGTAAAGTGCACAAAAGTGCTCAAATGTGCCCAAAAGTGCTACAAAGTGGTAAGAAGATCTTAAAAATACAAGAACTCTACCAGAGTGGTTTCATTAAAAATAATAAAAAATAAAAGATCTACTTCTTAGAAAGTGTTGTAAAACCATGATAATGGTCTGTGAGCTGATGGGAAGAATCTTTCATCATCAATGCCATAGCGTGTGCATTGCCCCTTCTCATCTAAGCTATAAGATAGTCTTTCTCAATGCTCAATGCATTTGCATGTTGCAGAGCCAATGGTAAAGAACTTTCTTTTTTGCTTTTTGAGCTTAAGTTGTTCTTTCATTTTTGCTAAATTGACCTCTACTTGGTTCTCATCTATCCTAGTGTCTTCAAGCTACTGATGCATGTGTTTGACCCACCTCTCTGCAAATTCTCTTCTCTCCCTTTCCTTCTCGACCATTTTTAAAGATTTTCTTGCTTGGTTCTTAGTGGCCTTAGCTTGCTATTGTGCTTGTATGGCCTTCACTTTTGCCTCCTCTATTAGGTCTTGTACCTGATCTACCTTTGCCTCTACGTCCTCCCTAGGATCTTCTCCTATTGCGCTACCGATGTTGCATGAGTGACTTCCATCTGTGGCCTCCTCATCTACTTCTTGTATTGGTAAAAGACTATTGCGAGGCAAGTGCCCATCAAGTGCACTCCAACTCTGGTGGTCTTACATGTCAATTTCAAGGATTTTCCAACCTTTATATTCTTCAATTTGTTTATTACACTTTTGGATATCACCCATGAGAAAGAGATCAGACACATGTTTACTTACTCTAATGCTGCTTGGACTTGCCAGAACTTTGCAGTTACTCTCGTGTCAGGAAAGAAATGCCTTGTCTCCTTCAAAATAGCCAAAACATTTGCTAGCAAGCTCAAAGCCATGAATCCACCATCTCTACTAATTTTAACTTTGAGCAATAAATCTAAAAGGTTCTTTTTCTTCCATGACTTCTCCAAGTAACAAGCTTTGCAAACTGCCTCTAGGCCTACTAAGTGCCTTTTCAATCAAGCTTGCACTAATAGAAACTTTCTAATTATGACAAACAATATATCCATCCTTCACATTAACTTCTTTTGTCATCTTGGTGAAGTTGACAAGAGAACCTAGATCGGGCATCTGAAGTTGGATGGGACTATGTCTCATGATTTCAAGATTGGAGGAAAGCTTGATGGGACTATGTGTCACAATTTCAAGATGGGAGGGGATGGATGGCAAGCTAGAGGGATCCATTGGAGAGGAGGGGCTAGATGGAAAGCTCGAGGGATACATTGGGGAGAAGTGGATGGATGGGCAAGTTTTGGGAACTTGTTGTGCCTAGAGAGATCCATTGTGAGAGGGGATAGAAGTTGCAGGAGGGGATGGAAGTTGCAAGATGGTTGACTGCAAGAGAGTATAACTACAAGGGGGTGTAAGAGGGCTAAGTACAAGGGATTCTGCAAGGGTGGTGTCAATTTAAGTGAAATGCACGACCGAGCTTGCATCTAGAGTGAGTAGCTGCCTAGCATACAAGAATATGGATCAAATTTTGATTGAGTGGTTGTGTGCTAGGATGGTGTTGATGAACTATAGCCATAATGACAACTATTGGCTAATTACTGATCTTATAGAGTAAGTAGCTTGCATGCGTGGGATGCAAGAGGGAGTGTGCAATGGCAGCTTCAATGTAAGAATGTAACAAATCACAATTTGAGAATGTAATGGTGATTCAAACTGAAGTCATGATGACAACCATTGGGCTTGCATGCACCATCAAGCTTGCATACAGAGTAAGTAGAGTGAGCAACTATGATAGCCACCAAGCTTGCATGCGGTGTAAGTAGAGCGATCCATTACCAGTCATGATGATAACCAATGTAAGTAGAGCGATGGCATTGCTAGTCATGATAATAACCGCTGGGCTTGCATGCATGCATGCACCGGGATGGCATGCAATTAATTCGAAGGCTACTTTGATTTTTTTAAGGCCATTGATGATTTTTTGGACATGCCATATTGTTAGACATAGGCATAAAAGAGCATCCTTGTCCTCATGCATGTAAAGATAGCATCTAATGCTATTTCTCCACTACTCATCGGCTCCCCTATTTGCCATCTGGAACTCTATCTCTCCATCCTCTCCACCATCACTATTTCTCACTTCTCATTGTCTCCCATGGTTGCCATACAAAATTCTATTTCTCCATTGCTCATCTCTTATTTGTCCACTGCTTCCCTATGCGATCGCCATGTTTGCTCTTGCATTGACACCTGCTATTACCAATATTCCTTATAGCAACATCATACCTATTCTATCTTCTTCTTCCTTCAAGGTGGTTGCATTGCATTGCTGAAATATTTTATGCCATGTATTGCATTCAAGCTTTGTGTTCAATAGTGGTCTCCAATTGGTCTCAAGATTGAGGAATTAACACTGATGAACACAAATGGCTTGCATTTAATCCTTTTCTATGGACCCCATTTTGCCCCTTATGCTTGTTAGGTTCCCTATTCTATTTACATCCGACCTACTTCAAAGGCTTACATGGAAGGGAGGTCTAGCTTATTTCCTTCGAAGTGGAGCTCCATTGGTGGCCTTATTTATGTCTAACCTTCTTCAAAGGATGCAAGGTAGGGTAGTATTCCTTTCAAATTGGAGGTTCCATGTTTTATCTTTGACCTCCTTTGAGATGCACTTAGGGATGCAAATGGCCAAATTTTTGTACATAGGGGTCAAGGCTGCACCTCAGGATGCAAATAGCCAATTGTACATAGAGCTTGTGCCAGGATGAAAATGGCCAATTGTACATAAAGCCCAAGGTTGCCAAAATGTTGTAATATTTATATATATTGTAATAATACAAACATGTTTCTCCTTTCTCATATTCTCTCCGCAAGTGCCAAATGGTGAATCTGCTTAAACTGTTGTAATAAATTTTTTTAAGTAGACTAATCAATCTTTGATTTTTCCATCATTATCCCATCGTTTGTATGGTGTGCCCCAACAACACTCCTAAAAAGACATAGAACATGCACTTGTATGATTTAAGCATGATTCGATTCTCCCTACATTTTTGCAACTTCTTTAGGAACTGTAAGTGGATTAGCTTTATACGCTCAAAATTTATGTACAAACATTGTTAGGAATTTATCAATGTACTCCTAAAAGGTTTCCATCATAACCCTTAAAATGTGATTGGTGCATTCTTCAACTCGAATGGCATCACCTTGCTTGAGTGTGCCCCCCATTTGGTGATGAAGGTGGTATTATCTCTATCTTCTTTCGCCAGTGTAATTTGATTGTACCTACTACATCCATCCATGAATGAATCCATTTTTTGCTCCACCACTTTGGTGAAGGGTTGTGGAATAGGATCTTTGATGGTCTATCCATTTAGCTTGTAGAAAGTTTGTATACACGCTCAACTTCACATTTTTCTTAGGCACTATGACGAAGGGGGACAACCTCATACGCTTTTTCCACCACTTAAATGAATCTCACTTTTAGTAGAGCTTATGGCTTTTAGCTTTGACCAATCTTGCATAGCTAGGTTCATTTAATGCCTAATTTGGTTTGAGTCTATGTATTCCCATGTGAAGATTTCTTTGTATTGCAAGAAGAGTTTATAGGCTTTTTGATGAAGTCTTCAGATTGTTCTTCATTAATTTGTATCAGCTTCAGCTCTCCTTCCAAACCATTATTGAGTTATTTGATGATCTATGCCTCCTTGATTTAGCGTGCCATTAATTCGACTGATGTGATGCATGGGATTCTTTTGTATTGTCCTATGTCCCTCTTCATTTTCAACGAATCCCTTTGGAAATTCCAATCTCGGCTCCTCTTGATCCATTAGCATTTGTGTTGCTACTCTCATGGCATTAATTGTCTCTATCAACATAACGATCATTGCAAATAGCTTGTCTCCTCTGTCCATAGCATACACTTCTTCCACTTTGAAGAATTCAAGCTTGCATTCTTTCAAGGTTATGCTTTTTTCCATTGGTATTTACACTTCCTTATTCTTGTTCTTAAATGCTTTTTTCCATTGGTATTTACACTTCCTTATTCTTGTTCTTAAATTGTGAGTGCCTCATTTCCCTAATTATGCACTCCTTTTGCACAAGCATAAGTAAGCCTTAAAATTGCTCATAGTACACATTGGGCTAGCTAATATAGTGATACATTGACTAGCCCATTCGCACTAGTCCACGTAAGGCTATGAAATATTTTCATACACAAAAAGCATTTTTTGGAAGCAATCAAGATTTCATTGGCTATCCATATGTCTCTTTTCCTCACTTATAAAGTGTATTCACATAAATTACCTTTCCCTTTTTTTATACCAACAAAGATATTCACATAAATAACCCTCCCTTACCAATACCACGTGACCAAGAATAAAGGGGCTTTACTAGATTTGAAACCCCCTCCCAACACTTGTCGTCACCACTCTTTTGGACCAACAATGAACCCTTCCATTAAAGTCCTCTCATGGACCTTTTAACTGCACCTCTATACTAGTGCCTAGGCCTATGAATTCCTCTTGTAGTTTCACCTATGCAAGCATCATCTAGACCTCATGTTCCCCCACAATACTTGACATAACATATGACTTGACATAAATGGGCCAAGACATCTAGAATGCAAGACATGAAAGTGTCCCTCTATTGAAGCCCTTTAGTCACATCAATGCAAGCATCATCTAGTCCTCATGGCTCCCCAGATTGCTGGAAATAATTCATAACATGCGGCAAGACATGAAAGTGTCATCTAGAATTGAGATATCAAATTTGGCCCTTTCCTATAGGTAGGTGGGGTAGCTTGCTAATAACTTCCCAAAAAAGGCCCAATTAGGATCCATGGGGCTTTATCACATGACTCTCATGTATCTAGATGGGTTGATATGATAGCGAATATTGGTCTACAAGGGAAGATAATGCTCTTACTTATGTTGTGTCCAATTAAGCATTATTTATTCAATGCTCTTTCATGTTGTGTCTAATTAAGCATTATTCAATGAGAATATTACGGATTTAAGGATCTTAAATGAAACAAAGAAGATGTTGAGCTCTTGGGGGACATTAAAAGGTTTTAAGGGTACGCTTAGTGCACCTCTAAAGTTGAACATCTTAAATGTAACATGAAGTAAAAAAGAATATAGCTTTTATGCCAAAAGGACTAAATACCTCTCAATGGGCGTGAGTGCACCATTATTATGTACTTGATGCCATGCAAACCCTTCACAAGTTTGATGCATGCACCTTGTGGGTTGGGGGACACTCGAATGTAGTTGTTTTCTTAAGGTGTGAGGTAGATAATTAAAATTTCCATGCTCTCACTCTTTGAAAAGATTGTGTTTTCATGTGAAAGGAAAGGTCAACCGAGGATCAAAATTTGCCACCGACTCTACACATTTGTGCAATAGGCTCGGTCAATCATGTTGAACCATCAGCAATGGTCATGTGGTGTTCTAAATGGAGAGTCTCATGAAAGCTATGCAAAATTGATGCTCTCTTGTTCAAATTCGAATATATATATACACATATACACACACACTTTTTTTTTTGTGAAAGTATATACACACATAGACACACACACAACTTGAATTTCGAGATAGGGCGGGGGGATTCTCCCGAGAGGTTCAAAGCGTAGGTGGGGTGGATTAATAAAAGGGGGTGGGAGGGCATGGGCGCCAGCTACGCTTGGCAGGCACAAGTGATACGGAAGCGGTTTTGGGAAGGGGGGAGAGGGAAACCGCGCGGGGAGATGGGAAACCGCGCGGCCAGGCAGGCAGCCCGTATGCTGGTGGACAGCTCAGCGAGTTGTCGAGGTTTGTACCGACAGGACGGGACGGGGAAAACCGCCGATGATTTTTGGAGCTTTTCCGAAAACCGCCAACAGGAAACCGCCAATTCCGATGTGGCTTGTGCTTCGACGGCGCCTGCCAGGCCCCCTTCCCCATTGCCTCCCCTCCTTTTACCTCGCTTCACGTGAATAAAGTGATTTGACCCGCCCCCTGCCTTCTCTCTCTTTTTCATGGGTCTCTCTCTCTCTCTCTCTCTCTCTCTCTCTCTCTCATTCTCTCATATAAGCCATTCTTCCCTGCCACGTTTTTGCAAAACCCTTGTGGGTCATGGTGCTTGAGCCTCTTGTTCATGCCATCGTGTGGATCAGTTGCTTCAAATGAGTCAATCTTGGCACCTTGCTACAAGGTAAATACTCTCTCTTTCTCTCTCTCTCTCTCTCTCTCTCTCTCTCTCCAATTTAGAGCATAGCCTTCCCTCTCCACCAATTCATGCTTTGTTAAATTCAAACAAAGAAAGGTTGTTAATGCTCATCAACAACCGATACATGTCGCACAACTCTCTCTCTCTCTCTTTCTCTCTCTCTCTCTCTCCACCCCAAGATCCTCCCCCCCTTCCATCTATACCAACAAGCTAGAACTTACACCATTAAATCCTTCATAAGGCTTTGGGAGTAATGTGATCAATCTCACATTTATAATTTTTATATCCATTAACGACATCGGTCACTTCAAGTCTCACAAACCCACCATTGGATCAAATGCCACATAGCAATGTAAAACTACACCCTCCAACCTCACATTTTAGCAATTGTGATTGGCTTATTGACTCAAACATGGATTATCTATGCCACTGTCATCATACATATATGAAAGTCTCATTAAGTCAAGCCAAAACTGGCCCATGGCTCCCATTACTCATTAATTTACTTTCCCTCATTGCCTCAATCAATCATGCGTGCATACTGACACACGTGTGTACATACGTGTATGTGTGTGTGGGGGGGGGGGGGAGAGAGAGAGAGACTCAAATACATACCTTTTCTCAATTGTCCCGGCAAACCCCCCGCCCCCTTGCCCCCCTCTCACCTCCCCAATTGTCCCCCACCACTTCTCTCCAACTTCCCTTTCTTTCCCTCATGTGTCCTCTAACAAACTAACCTTGACCCATAGAATGTGTCACATTCCTTTTTTGCCCTTATATGCTACTTGTTGCCTTCTTGAAATATTATCTTCCAAAAAAGTTATGTACCCTTTTGTCCCTCAGTCCATGTGTTCCCTAAGCTAACCCTGACATCATGCCACTCATGAGAGTTCATATCCTTCCTCACTTTCCTTACACGATCATATCATTACCAACTTTACTTAAAATTGTATTCCAGTAAAATTTTTGTTGTTTCGAACTTTTACACCATGTCATTCTTTCACATGCACTAGCAACAAATCGAAACCTTCAACCTCCCTTTCCCTTCTTTTATTTTCCCATCAACACAAGTCATATCATTTATACAAACATAATAAAATCTAAATCTTGGCCTCCCTAAGGAGGCAAAGCCCCAACTTGTCTTGTGCTTCCCCTAGTACAAATTTCCAATAGTACTTAGGTAGTCTTACTACAACTATGATAGGACCCTTGACAGGTGTGGCCCATATAGTTGACCCCAATATGTGTACTATGCTAATATCACTAGAACAAACTTCTAGAAATCCCAAGTTTGTAAACTATTGAAAAGAGAAAAAGGAAAGCTGACATAGCAAAAATATTAACACAAAAAAGTAAGAAAGTAAAGTGGCTCCATCATCTAGCCATGGATGGCATTACCACACATACTTTGGGACCCAATATGAGAAATAAACTATTTTTGTTAGTGAAGATTGGTTTGCATATTCCAAAGGTTAGGCTATTACTATATGAAAGGGCGTACACTTGAAACATTCAAGATATAAAAATATGGTATCCAAAAGGATTCTATGTCTTCCCCAAACAAAAATAAAAGATGTTCTTTATTTTGAAGAAATTGGAATACAAGTTTTCTTTTCTTATAGACATGAACATGTAGGTAGACATACTCAACTTCTACTAACAAACCATAAATATAAAATATAATGTTGTGCATTGTACGACCTTACATCCTTTATGGTGGATAATCTCATTTCACACACTTGATAAGGGTGAAGAGCCAAAAGAGGCTTACCGATATTTTTTAACTTAATTTAAAAGTGTTCAAAAATGGAAATATATAACGTTCCACACGTTTACTTTCATCTCATTCTTTAACTTGAAACTCCTTCTCCAGATTCAACTACCCAACAATCCCCCCATCATCATCCCCCCCCCTTCTCTCTCTCTCTCTCTCTCTCTCTCTCTCTCTCTCTCTCTCTCTCTCTCTCTCTCTCTCTCTCTCTCTCCCTCCCTCTCTCTCTCTCTCTCTCTCTCTCTCTCTCTCTCTCTCTCTCTCTCCCCCCCTCCCCCTCCCCCTCCCCCTCCCCCTCCCTCCATCCCTCCCTCCCCCCCCCCGCTCTCTCTCTCTCTCTCTCTCTCTCTCTCTCTCAAGTGCACCTGAGGATGCACTTGTGAGATCCATAACACATGCCCATTTATATGTGCACCTGTACACACACATGCACGCACGCATGCACACACATGCATGCACACACACACGCACGCACGCACGCACACACACACACACAACATGAAATATTATCGAGTTTCCTCTTAGTAGCTTCTTCTTAGATTGAGCTCTCTCTAGAGCCTTCTTGTCATGTGGCTTACTCTTACCCGTGGTGCCATGTGTCCTATAAAGGACCAAGAGATCAGAATACCCAAGGTCTTAGCCTTTATTTTGCAAGCAGTATGAAGCCCTCTTGGTCTCCCCTCTAAATTGTGGTCTCATTAGTATCATGCTGACATAACATTCCCTTCCCCTTAAGAAACATTTACGTCGTCATAAAGCAGCTACAACTAGGTCTAGATGTTTGAGCAAGGTCAAGAGAAGACATCCTTTATAATGGAATGGGGGGTTCTTAGCATCTAGTGTCATGACCTTTGGCCCGAAGAATGCACTCGTAGCATTTAAATGCATAGTGTAGTAGATCTTCAACGAGTACCTAACTTTATTCATCAAAATATTTCCTTGGGGTGCCAACTCCCTTTAGTAAGAAAACCTATCAAAATCTTGAGTATGAGATAAATTTAACAATATGCCATGAGTAGAAATTATTCAAATTAACATGGTTATGTTCTACACTAAAAGAGATTCAAGTATGTCTTTACATCTTGAAATTTGGGTAACACATGAAAAAGTTACATTAATTTGCAAGGAGATGAGCTTTCATATTTTAAAGTATTTTTTGTTTTACCCCCCCTCATCCAAAAGACCCCCCCCTTGGGCCTCACATATTATGAAAAATATGTATAAATCTTAAAATCTTGCATATTTTCAAGGTAGATACCTTATATTTTGTGGGAAGGGGAGCATGAAATTTTCATATTTTTCCCTTGCATATTTGAAAATTTTTAATAAAACCCATGCAAACTATATATGGACCTTGTCCCCCCATACCTTGGATTTTGGACGAGGGTAGTAACATATTACATATTGAATTGGCGCCCCAAGAATAATTCTGGATTGTTTTAGTGTATTCGAGAGCCAGGAGCATACATAGATGTGTGTGTGTGTGTGTACGCGTGCGCATACACGTGTGTATGTGTGTGTGCATGTGTATGTGTGTGCGTATGTGTGTGTGCGTGTGCGTATGTGTGTGCATGCATGCATGCGTGTGTGTGTGTGCGCACGTGCACGTGTGCGTGTGCATGCATGCATGCGTGTGTGTGTGTGAGAGAGAGAGAGTGTGTGTGTGTGAGGTGTGTGTGGTGAAGCTCAAGCTTCCATCTCTCGTCGAGCCCTTCTGGCCCTGCTGTTGATACCCATCAACGTTTTCTAGTTGGTTTCCCTTCTGTGGTTCCCTGCTGTCTTTCTGCCAGCTATCCATCACCCATCTGTTGATTTATCGCCGCCGCTTATCAATATTCTGTCCCCTTCTATTTTTTCATTTGTCGCTCTACTGTTCAGTCCTGTGCAGCCTTCACTTGTCAACTTCTTTGGTTGGAGGATTATCCATCTTCGTTTTTCCTTGTCTCTTCTCTGTTCCACAGCTTAGGGTTTTCCTTCTCCTCATCTGCTTTTTTGTTCTGAGATTTTCCTTTCAATGGATCCTCAGTTGAAACAGTGCTCAGAGAGTAAGTGACAGCACTTACAGAATTTTTTTTCTTTCAAGATGTAGAATATGTTGTAGATATACTCAAGGAGGAGTTTCATCAAAGCAGAAAAGAATGGAATATGGCCCTTCCTCAACTTAAATATAAGCTCAAGATTGTTGAGCCCCTCAAGAAGCTCTCGCAATCTGCAGTTATTATTTTCTTCCCCGACAAGCTCCCTTCGGCTAATGATGTTGCTCAGTGGATTAAAGCTTTGAGGTTGCTTTGTGGACAGAGTGTACTTTGCTTCTAGAGGCTTTTATGAAGTCCATCTCTCTGATGCATCTTACAAGCAAAAAATTTTGGAGATGTCTCCCCTTTTTTATGGTTGCCAGATGGTACATGTGATGCCGTGGTCTCCCAATAACGATTACCAAAGTCTCATCAGACATCATTGCCCGATTTGCATTGAGGTGGTGAATTTCCCAGACTACATGCGAGCTAAGCTACCTGGTCTTACCCCTACTCTAGGGCAAGTCATTTGTCCTCCCTATCTAACAAGTAATCGCAATCGCTTTTGTGTTCTTTGGGATATAGACAAGCCCACTCCTCCTTCCATTGTAGTAGGAATTGAGGGGCTTGATCTAGGAGAGAAGTACTTTGTTGAGGAGTTTTTGTTGGAGCATGCTTCTCTTGTCAAAAATTTGGTCGCATCGGAATGCCCTTCAGTGCTATATATACCTCCTCCCACAGCCATTCCTCCAGATACTTCTTAATCTCAGCAGCCTATGTCAGAGAAACCAATGGAGAAAAGCACTAAGCAGATTGGAAATACAGGGAGACATGCATCTACCCCTTTAAAAGCAAAGGATAAAGGAAAAGGAAAAATTAATGAACCTTCTCCTCCACAGGATACTTGGCTCCAGCCTAAGAAAGTCATCGCACCTAGGCAAAGACCTTTACAGTCTAGAAATTGGGATGCCTCTTCCCCCCTCCCAAGGTAGCCCTCCACTTTTGTAGACAGCCCGGTCTCCAAAGCATGGGTTCATGAAGTCAAAAAAGGCATTCCAATGTGTGAAGAGGGAGATGATAGATCCTCAAACCAAGAGGATCTTGATGCTATGATGGAGACTTGATTTGTTCTTAGTTTCCCACTGTATATTGATTCCCTCTCTTTTGTATATTTTTGCATGCATATTTCATTGAAATGTGCTACTTATAATTCACAGGGCCTTTGTAATCCAAATAAATGGAGGATTTTTTGGCACTATGTAACCACTACTCGTCCTGATGTGTTTTGTTTACAAGAACACAATCAACACTCTCTAGCTGGCCAGCATGGCTTTTTTGCAGGATATGACATTTATTATGCTGGCTCATCTCATTTTTTTGGAATTTGTGTTTTGGTCAGACATGAGCTGTAGCCTTTTGTGGCCTTCAATGACCTCAATGGTAGATGGATGGTCATTCAATGCTTGATTAATGGTGAGATTTTTGAGATTTCCTCTTTATATGCCTCCCAAACTTCAGGGGCTCACTATGGGACTCCATAAAGCAGTATCCTTGGTCTTCCAATCATGCTGTTTTGTGTGGTGATTTCAATAACTCCTCTGATGAAAGGGATAATACAACTCACAAGTCTCATATGAGCCCTACTGAAATGCACCAATGGGTAGATAGGCTTCATTCAATACATGCTGCAAATTTGTGGATAGCCACTCATCCAGGGGTTTCAGGCTTTACATATCACCATAATGCATTATCCGATTATTGGGCCCGTTTGAATAGATGGTATCTTCTGAACTCGTAGCAATATGATGCTTTTACCTGTGAATTATGTGCTAATTAGTCTCAGCAACTTTTAGACCATGCTTCCTTTGGATGGAACTCTATTTTGGGATGCCTTTGGATGATATGCATTCAGATCCATCAAGAATGAGATTGGAAGGATTATGAAGGAGCTACTAAAAGATTCCATGAGGAGTACTATTTTTAAAAAAGTGGTAATGTAGTGTAGGGGACAAGTTTCTCTTGATTAAATAATTTATTCCTCTTCTTTTTCAAATCAATTAATGGTGCATTCAATGAAATTATGACTACATATAGCTGGTGGTAGCCATGAATGGATTTGAAGTTTGGGCTAAGAAGTGATTAGACAGCCAATTGGGTTCAGGGCGTGATGATAGCTAGTTTTAAAAACATAGATTTTTGGTCTATTTATAAGAAATCAAGATCCTCTTGATCAAAACATAGGAAGAGAGGTAATGGACTTGGTGGATCATCTAGTGCAAAAATGATGCAAAAGAGTTAAAGACCTTTCTTTTGAGCACCTTCACCATCCAAGACACACCATTGTCAACCTACACATAGAAGAAAGAAAAAAGTACAGAAAGACATAGTCACATCACACTAAAGTTGGGGTCTTACTAAAAATCCACATAATAGATTCTTTTTTTACCCCTCTCTTTAACCCCTTTTGTCCCAAAGATCTATTTATCCCCACTTATTCTAAAGGAAGGATTCATCATGAAAGATTTCAGGAAATAACTTTGGAGATCGAGATTGAAATAGCTTACTTCAAAGATGGGATTCCAAAGGATTGACTTTGAAGACCGGGATCAAGTATCAAGTTTGTGTGTCAAAAGAGGACTGATTTGACTCTGAGTATGAATTCTGAGATCTCAACCAAATAACAAAGTAGACACCACATTGTCCTTTCTAGATAAAATTTTTTCTTTATATCTTTCTAAAAAACATCATTTCATGAAGATTTTGAAGTGAGAAAGGTCAAGTATGGGAAATGAGGAGCGCAAAAACAAAAAGAAATTGTCAAATAAGATACAATAAGGAATTTCAGAAGAAATGGATAATCATGATTATGGAACTCCTTATTCAAATTTCACAAAACTAGAAAACCATAATCTTAATATTAAAACTCAATTGAGTCAATTAATGATTCACTAAAGTAGGTAACGGAAGCAGTTTGAAAGTTATCGGATTCTTAATCTATAATTCCTCCTAGTAGATTGCCAACGATTCCATATCAAATTGAGCCATCTACCTCTCAACTTAGAGAAAATTCTAATGTTTTGAAAGACCTAAGACCACCAATTTGTAATGGCAGTATTAATATTTTCTTACAAAAAATGGCAAGATTTCGACTAACTTTAAAATACACCTCTTGAAAATAAAGTTGTGGAAGCCAGGCTTTCCCTAGGCAATAACACATATAAATGGTGGATGGACCTTAGAGAGACTAACAAGATCCCAAAGTACTAATTGTAGTTTTAACAAGTATTCCTTAATGAATTTTTACCTAAAATGAGCTTCAAAGCGCATGGAAAACTTGGGATAGTTGTAGTATGGGAAAAAAATATTTAGTTCAACATATAGCTAATTAGAGATAATTAGTCCTCAAGTTAGAAGGGATTAATTACTTTCAAAGAATAAGAGGTTTTGTGAGGGGTCTAAAAGAAAATGACAAGGTAGAGGTGAGAAAAATATTCTCCAAATGCCTTTGAAGAAGCTATCCAATATGCCCATATTTATAATGATACGATGCGAAAGTTTAAATGTGGGACTACGGATTAAATTAACTTTTCCCAATTTAAAAAGAAAAGAGAAACTAAAAAAGGCAAGTTCCCAAGTATAGTCTAAGAAATTCAAACTCAAAGTTCTCCACTCTTGAAAAAAGAGGACTATTTTAAAGCTAAGAAAGAAAGTCTTTTCTTTAAATCTTTAGGCAAATACTATTTTTCATAGAACTGATGGGATATCTCAAGGTGTATGCCTCAGGCACAGCTTGGGTTCTATGTGTGTGTGCTAGAGGCACAGTTAGGTGCCCATAAGCACTGTTAGGTGGTGGTAGATGCCATCTAGATGTTGGCTAGATTCTAGGGGAGTAGATGAGCTCGGTGGCCTTTGGTCAAAGGTCATCGATGATGTCAGTGATCATGTAGAGATGCCCTACATATGGCTCTCATTGTTCTTCATTCTATGAGCACTTCTTTTCATTGTGTCTATCTTTAGTTACTTCCATGCTCTCTAACAACATGGTATCAGAGCGGTTCTATCCTCCTTGAGCTCGATGTCATTCTTCTCGTGGCTCTCTCCCTCTTCTTCCATTGCCTCATCTCCAACATGAAGACCTTGAGCTCGATCTACAGTAGACCTGTGAGCAGGAGAGATGAAATAATAAAACAAAAGAAAGTATTAGAGAAGCGTTTGACGAAGACAGGCGCAACACAAGCGTGGCTGTACAAGCTCCATTTTCGATGTTCTTTTCCACCCTGATTCTGCATGCTACACCTGCGATCTACAGCAGACTATCTGCTCCACATAGCTCTGCTCCAAATGTAGCTCTGCTCCGCATAGGCATGAAGACTTGATCCTTCGATGATCGGTGCTCCAGAACTTCAGCTTCCTCTTTGCGCACTACTATGTGATTCAACTATGTTCCATCTCCCCGTTGCTGGCCTTTTCATCTTGCTCTTCAAGCAGTGAAGGCTAATTCTCTATTAGTTGCAAATGCTATGCGGTGGTTGGAACACTCAGGCCTCCATGTTTGATAGCTGAGCACTCAACGACCGCTGTGTGTACCTCAAGCGGTTCACATGCACCCATTGGGCTTCGATTTTTGTCCGGATATAGGCAAGGAGCGTAGTCTGACCTGGGTGATGATTTCAAGTTCATGCCTGCTTTAGTTGTAGCTAGCGCTCAAAATCTTTGTCAAGCTTTCTCTCACGGATGACCACAGCATGGCTACGTGGTTGTTCAACGGTCCTATTGGCTGAACTCCCCAAAGTGTCGGATGCGAAGTATCGTCGACCTATTGTTCAAGATGACCATCTTCATCACCTTCTTATTTTCTCACATTGTGTTGAATCGGCTCTGCAAAACTGCTCTACCTTGGGAGTGAATGAGTTTGATGATGACACCTCTACCTCTACAAAGTTCATGACAGACCAAGAGCATTTGGACAAAAGATATGTGGTTGAGCTCACTTTGAATGGACATAAGATCCATGTCATGGGTGGATTCTTTGTCTCATAATCATGTTTCCAAAATAGAGTTTGTAAACCTTTTGCAACCATTATGAGTATGCAAAGGTATCTTATCTTGTCTGTGTGAACCTCTCTGAGGTATCTATGATATTTTGTACTCCCCTTGTTTTGTGTGTGTTCTTTGTAGACACCTCTGGTCACCATATGATGTAGGCCATGTGTATGTGTTTTGCTCCATGGTACCTCCTGCAGACATTGTGTGCATGTACATGCAGGGGAGATAAGCATTGGAAGGTCTTATGTATCTTTTTTGTTTACTTCACAACCTTGGGAACCCTTGCTAGCATGAGATATTAGCCATAGATTTATCCTTGACCACCATGAGATGGCATGAGAAACTATGTGACTAGATGTATCCTTGACATAGACTGAGGCATTCCCTTGAGGGGGGGTTTGATGGGATATCTCAAGGTGTATGCCTCAAGCACACCTTGGGTTCTATGTGTGTCTGCTAGAGGCACAGTTAGGTGCCCATAAGCACTGTTAAGTGGTGGTAGATGCCATCTAGATATTGGCTAGATTCTAGGGGAGTAGATGAGCTCGGTGGCCTTTGGTCAGAGGTCATCGATGATGTCAGTGATCATTTAGAGATGCCCTACATATGGCTCTCATTGTTCTTCATTCTATGAGCACTTCTTTTCATTGTGTCTATCTTCTATTGCTTCCATGCTCTCTAACAACAAGAACACGTGACAAAATCAAAATGTGAGAGCTAAATCCCCAAATGAAGCTCAATAAGACAAGCACATGCATTGAAAGTTTTGCCCTTAAAGGTACTAAAAAGTACATAGAAGTAGAGGTTTATCACAATTGGCAATATGGTAGCCCACTTTTGGTCCTCATGATCTTATGAGGATGCACGAAAATATTAAGGGACAAAAGAATAATGGTCAATGATTGTGCCACACAATCTCTTAAACTATTCGTCAATTAGTGTGAGAAATTGCAGTTGCTTGAGAGTCCAAGTGCCCACAAATATGTAGTCTCTCTTGCAATGGGTAGTGATTTGGAACACCATTATACATGGTGTAGAGGTGGACATTCAAGGCTATAAAGATGCTTTGAATCTCTAAGCTTTGCTTCTCAATAGAATATAGGTCAAGAATGGTTATATAGTCTTGGGCATAGCTTTTAATGGAGCCATTTAAATTAATTTCATCATATTCAAAAATCATATAGATATATCTTCTGGACCTACCTTTATTTTGTAAAACCCCTTATAGACTTAGTCAAATGGAAGAATGTGAGGTAGGGAGACATCGAGTTTAGACCAATCCTTGATGCTCCTTGAGCACTAGGAACTCTTGGTGGGTGGCAAAGGATTTTTCATGTCCAACTCAAGCTCGATGGAGATAGTTGCTCAACTTGTGGTGGAGCTAAGTTGGAGTAAGATTATTCCTTGGATCTTTTCTATCATGGGATTAAATATCTTAGAAAAGGTCAAATTTTCAAGCAAGTAGCTCATCTTGGTCTTCAACAATTTTACTAGTACAGCAAAATGATGGTACTATGCACTTACACATAGATTACCAAACTTTTATAAAAATCATAACATGCACTTATGCATAGACCAAGCTTTAAATAAAATAACAATAAAAAATAAATATCCTATGTCTTGCATTGATGAGTTCTTTGATCAATTGCAAGGAGTTAAATATTTTACCAAATTTTCACTCTAGATATCACAAAGTTCAAATTACACAAGAAGATGTACACATTTTCATACCAAGCATGGTCATTATCAATTTAAAGTAATGCCATTTGGTTTAACTAATGCTCTAGCAATAACAATTAGAAACATTGTCTTAAGGTCATATTTAGAAGAAATTTCTACAGTGTTTCTTGATGATATCCTCATCTATAGTAAAACAAGAAAGAAGCATAAGGAATGTTTGAAAAAGTGCTATAATTGTATAGTTGATCATTGTACCTTTTGTAAAGAATCCAAGTGTGAATTCTTTGCAAAAGAACTATGGTGCTTAGGACATATCATATTCCAAGAATGGATTTGTATGGATCCTAAAAAGGTAAGGGCCATATTAGCATGGCCACATGTTACAAACTTAGAAGAATTACAAATTAGGTTCATTTAGATTTTACAGAAGATTCATCCAAGAATATGCTAAAATAGTTGTTTTGATGATGGATCGGCTTAAGGGGAAGGGAAGTACCTTCATCTTGGATGAACCTCAAAGAAAGAGTTTTGAAAAAATAAAAGTACCTATAGTTGTAGGTCCTATCTTCAAGGTAGTGGATCAGCTTAAGCAGTAGGGAAGGGAAATCAATATTTCAATGATGGATCATCTTAAGGGGAAGGGAAGCACCTCATCTTGAATAAACCATAATGGAAGAGCTCTAAAGAAATAAAAATAGCTATAGCTAGATGCCCTATCTTAAAGTTAGTGGATCAGTTTAAGGGGTAGGGAAGGGAAGTACCTTCCTCTAGGATGAACCTCAAAGTAAGACTCTTTGGAAACCTAAAAGTTTGCATCCTCTATCCTCCTCTAGTGTTGCCCTATTAACCAACATAGAATCTATCTAATTTAGCTAGGGATAGAGATCCATGAAAAGCCCCAATCCAAGAGAATTGTAAACTATCCTTATGAGAGAATTCATCCACCCAATATGCATCATGAAGTCAAACATGGAGTATGCATAAAGTGGTCGCACTCAACCTCTCTCTGTTTGCTGATAAGCCTCGCTCAATCTGGCCAATCTTGTCTTCATGGAACTTAAACATGTTGAAATCTCCTCCAATAATGCAAGTGTCAGCCTGAGGAAGAGACTCTCTGAAATGCTGTCAAAAGTGTCTCTAAGCCCTGGTGTGGTGGGAGCATACACGTTGAGACCACGCATATATGCATTCTCAACGTGAATAATAATATAAACTTTCTTGCTCTCCATGAGTGACTATTGAAGCCCATATGGCTAGTATCGCTATGAAGAC
Source organism: Dipteris shenzhenensis (assembly GCF_047967505.1). Lineage (NCBI taxonomy): Eukaryota > Viridiplantae > Streptophyta > Polypodiopsida > Gleicheniales > Dipteridaceae > Dipteris > Dipteris shenzhenensis. The sequence continues at coordinate 12,212,073 of NC_141602.1, read as the reverse complement.
TCCACCCCTAGTGCCACCAACCGTGCTCCAAATAAGCCTGATCTAACCTCGAAAGATAGACTTGCATCTATCAATCTTGTTTTTCAGTGTGATCAAAAAGTGGGAATTTGGATTGCCAAGGGTGAATTTAGGCAATCGTTGTATGGAGTAAATATATGTGAGTAAGTGACAGGACGATTTTGAGTGATGTGAGTGGTTGTTATGGTTTGGTATACCTCCATAGGATTTATGGTTGTTATGGTTTAGTATTTCTGCATTGGTTGTTTATTCTCATGATGATCCCATCCACCATAATGGATTACATATGATGATGCGCCGGTGAGAGAGTAGCCATTTTTATGCCCTGGGGTGCCAGCTCCCTTTAGTAAGAAAACCTATCAAAATCTTGAGTATGAGATGAATTTAACAATATGCCATGAGTAAAAATAATTCAAGCTAACATGGTTGTGTTCTACACAAAAAGAGCTTCAAATATGTCTTTACACCTTGAAATTTGGGTAACACATGAAAAAGTTACATTAATATGAAAGGAGATGGGTTTTCATATTTTATTGTATTTTTTTAGTTACCCCCCCATCCAAAAGACCCCCCCCCCTTGGGCCTCACATATTATGAAAAACATGTACAAATCTTAAAATCTTGCATATTTTTCAAGGTACATACCTTATATTTTGTGGGAAGGGGGATGTGAAATTTTCATATTTTTCCCTTGCATATTTGAAAATTTTAAAGGAAATTCATGGATATTATATATGGACCTTGTTTCCCCCATACCCTGGATTTTGGACGAGGGTAGTAACATATTACATATTGAGTTGGCGCCCCAGGTTTCATGCATGATATGGATCCATGCACAATCATGCATTGCACTTGCATCTCTTTCTTCTATATTTTCATGCATGAGAGAAAGCCATGCACGATCACTCATTGCAATTGCAATCAAATGAGAAATGCCATGCACATTTCTATTGAGACATTGATGTTCCTTTTGTTATGTTATGGATTATAAGCTCAACCAACCTTTTGTTGTAAGATTGTACATGAAATTTTTTGATTTGCACCAACTAGAAGCACAAAACATGCAAATTAGTCATCTAGACCAACTGTGTGTTGGGTTTGAGTAATGGTTTGATCAAGTTCAAGCTATCCAAATTCTATTTCTACAATATAAAGATGTGTTTTCTTGGAGCTACATTGATTTATAGGTAGTACCTCCAAGAATATGCCAACATTGGATTCTATTGATGCCGGATGCTAAGTTGGTGTGATAACAAAGATGCAAAATGAATCCAAATTATGTCAAGCAAGTGAAAGACAAGCTCATCCACTCGATCAAGGCAGGAAGGGCTAAGATTCATGTATGCAATTGATCAACTCAATTTTCTATTCTCAATCATGGTGGCTCTTAAGAAGAATGGAAATCTTTAAGTTAGTGTGGATTATATGAAGCTTAATGCTCAAATAGTGCTAGATCCCTTTTAGATTTCTTTCAATGATGGGATCCTTGATCAAGTTGTAGGCTTGATATTGCCCTACTACACCTTGGACTATCCATGGGCTTCTTCCAAAATCCAAGGTGTAGTAGGACACTTGGAGACCTTCCTTGCAAGGGATATTGTCTGAAATGCCAGGTCCAAGGTGCACTAGGAACTCAAAAACCTTCCTTGCCAAGGATAGCTTGCAATATGTTGATAGAAGCAAAAAAAGCCAATGGAAAAATACCTCTGGCAAGGGAAAAAGGATTGGCAAATGGGAGATGAGGTCAAGGGGAACTATGTGATGAAGAGCCTATTGGAAAGTTTGGAAGGCAAGGCAAAGTTTGGGAGGGATAAGGCTTAGACTCCAATAGTAGCATTACGTGGAATGTGGACTCATCAATGGAGTTGATCACTGTTGTTAACATGGGCTGGATAGCTACTTACTTGGACCCCATTACCTTTGTGTCTTTTGAGGTAGCCATCTTGGAACAAGTCATTTTGGTAGACATTACTAGCGTGTGGAACTTCGATGGGGCTACGAAGTAGACTGGGGGTTGCCTTTACTTGCTGAATCATCTTCATCATCTAGGCCATGTTGGCATGGCAACTTACTTGATTGCTCGTTAGGCATTGGGTGTGGCCTAATCAACTTTTCTATTTTTTCCAAGGTGCCCAAACCGTCCTAAATGCTATCATTTTCATAGTCTATCAAGCTCTTAGACATGAACCAAAAATATGGATGGATCTCCACATCCACTGTTTTATTAATCAAGTATCTCGACAAAGTGGAGTAACTTCCTTCTTGTTGAAAGAAGTCATCATAGTGCTCATTGCTAGAGAAAAGGACTCTTTGTTCCCAAAAGCAATAAAAACATGCTTTGATACCATTGTGGAGTAAGTAGCACATATCGATGGTTGATTAATAGACTATGATCAACAAAATTCTAACTCTCCATCAACTTATTTGCCATTGATAAGTCCCGTGCTTTCGGCCACAAAAGCTTTGTAGACTGATACAAGTGGTTGTGGTTGAGGAATGATTTCATCTTTGGGGCCGTGATGATGCTTTGGTGCTAGTGAACTGCACATCATCACCATGATCACACATAATGACTCCTTGTAATCAATTGACATGGCCTTTACTCATGCAGCTAGGGTCTAGCCACTATGACCATGCAAATCATTACTTTTAGGAAATTGCTTGTCTTCCATTAAAGATATTGGGCATTACCTGTCCTTGTAAATCAGCAAATTGCATGGTCCCATTTGCAAAGTTCTCATCGTGGACCGAACTCAATTCTGAGTAATTATTCAACATACTAGCAAATGAAAAAGATGCATGATGGTTTGTAACTTGTTCAAACCTAGATGCTCTATATATTTTGTATAATGGCTTCTATGTCTTGAATAATAGCTACGCCCTCAAGTAGCTAGAAGGAAGTTTTTGAGGAATCTCTTTTATTTTTTTCCTACATCATTCAATGTGTATTTGAATATGCTACTTCTTTTACCTTGAGTAGGAGGTCCCTTTCATTTATTCCTAAGGATCTTGTAACTCTGAATCATTCCACGTGTCATTTGGTATGTTATTTCTTTATTGAAAAGAACGAGGATGATGAACATGAAAGATGTAGCAATTCACCATCAGTGTGCGCTACTGTGCATTTATATTTGTAGGCATGGTGCTTTAATTCTTTCATTTGTGAAAACCCCAATCTATGTGAGGAGGTGATGTCAAGTCCAAGGTCTTTGTAGCTAATAACTTCATGGCCCAATTGCCTGCACCAAACCCATTGAAAATTTTTGAGAACTTGTTCGGCAAGTCGCCACAACCCCACCGCCACATTATGAAATTTTAGGACCCCCCCACATTCTGTTATATAAATATTATATATATATATATATATCTATCATTTTGTTGGTCTAGATGCTGTCAAAATCACTCCAAAAATCTTGCCAACCTCCCTCAAGACTTCCAACTCGCTTCTAGCTTCCTTAAATGTTGTCCACATGGAATATTTAACAATAGAATCTTATCACCAAAATTAATTGTTGCATCCAAGCATATCATTTTGGTGGCATAGGAGATGTGATGGTTATCTATCCCTCTAGGATGTCTAGCATGTGGGCAATGAGAGATCTTATAAATCCATCAAACATGGGAAGGTAACATTGTAGCGAGATTGCAATTTAGGTTCAAAAGGCATAAATCCTATTGAATGTAAATCCTTTGGGATGGGTGTTTGTAGGCTAGGGGTGCTCCACTGTATTGGTGTCATCATCCTAGGTTTGGAAACAATTGGTGAGTGTTAGTCGATATGCAAGGTAATAGTCAACTCAAGCAAGAACATCCCAAGGCATCATTGGTTCGAGAAGCTCATGATTCTAGACGTGCGACTACTCGATCGGCATTCCCTCATTGAGGCAACACAATCTTTCAGCCTACTCATAATATCTGGATCAATTGCAAGAAGGGGGGCATGTTAACCACCTAGGTTAACATTGTCACATTTTGTGCCTTCCCGTAACTCTTTTAACATTGTCACATTTTGTGCCTTCCCGTAACTCTTGTGAATATGCCCAATGCACTCATGAATTTTGTTAGAAGATGCCTTGTAGTTGTAGCAGCACAAGAGAAATGTAATACAAGGAATAAGATAAAAAAGGTAGAAAGAGGAGTGAGAACATAGGGTTGGCCCTCCCTTCAAAAGGTGACTTGTATAAAAGGCCAAAATTCAATCAATATAAAACTACATAATAAGGAAATATATAAGTACTATGAAAGGGGAGACTCATGAGAAGCACTAAATATTTCCAAGTCTACCGTGATTGAAGGATGCTCTAAATAAATGTCATATCTTGATGATAGTCATTGTCATTGTAATGATTCCCACGCCAAAAGAGTGGCTTTCTCCTACCTACATATATCTTGATACTGTAACAAAATAATCACAAGAACTCATTCTTATAAAATCAAAGTTGCTCTTGTTAGGACATTGAGTAGGATCCATCATCACCAAAAAAAGGACCACATTGGCAAATGGGTTAATCTTCATCCTAGACCACAAATTTGCCACATGCCCACATGTAAATGATGAGGTGGCCTAGCCTCTAGAGGTTTCCTTCTAGTTTTTTGGTCCAAATGTGGCCTATGAATCTGCTTTTCTTATGAAGGTGTCCTATGATATTTTAACCTATAGAGGTGACCTATGAAGGTGGCCTATAAAAGGAATGATTGAACATCAACTAACTTTGTTAACTTAATATGTTCCCTTAATGTATTCTACTATCTATTTACAATTCTAGAAGATTGTTGCATGCTAAGGACATCTATATCTAGCTCCTCCACATCATCTAAACTTGGGGATGAAGCAACATCCCCCTGTGGTTTTGGCTTTTTTGCATCCTCTGCTGCCCCACATCAATACCTCCTCCCAGACCTAAAGATGAATCTGTCTTTGTCCTCTTTTTACTCTCATTATTGAGGACTTCTTAGAACATGAATCTGTGGGTACTCTCTCAGGAAGAAATTAAGGGAGCAACTTTGGCAATAGATTAGCATTGGTCCTGACAGCCTCTTAGACATAATTTTTCAAAGAAGCATGCTTTATTTTATCCAAATCACATTTCACCTCACTGATTAAGGTCTTCTTGATAGCAAAGTCAACTTCCTTTGAAACTTTGGATGTAACAAACTCTACTTCATCTTCATTGTAGAAGTAAAGGATCTCATAAGACCACAATACTTGTAGTTTCTCTCATTAAGGGTGAAAATGGAACCTCCTAGCCAAAAATAATAACAAACTCTTGTCTACAAACTCCAAGAACCACCTATTCTTTGTGCATATGAGCCTTGAGAAAATTGTTCTATTGCCAAGAGCTTCTTCTTTGAAGCCACATTTGGGTCAATGAATCTCTTCTTTTGATCTCTAGAATGAAATACTTCCGACTTAGGTGGAGGATAATTGGCTTTGACCTAGCCTTCTTTATTGCCTTAGATAGACTTGGATCAGGAGAAGAGGTGAGAGGGTCACCTTCTTTTGCAGCTACTTAAACTTCACCTTTATTGGTCTACACATAGAAATTATAAGAGAAAATGACAATTGAATAAAAAACAATAGCTAAAAACCCAAAGAATAACTCAGGACAATGCAAATTAGGCTTTTTCATCAAATTCTTTAAGAAAAACATGTAAAAATTTAAAAAAAACACAAATTCTATATCAAAATTTTGATAAAAAGGACATTCAAAAAGTTAAAAAAACCACCAAAAAACATGCAAATTCACATAATTTAAAAGGTATTTTTATCCAGGAATAAAAATTTTGAACCTGAACTCCACAATCCGATCCTAAGGATTAGATTTGAGTGAGCATGCATACTAATCCGATCTCAAGGATCATATTAGAATTTTTCCTCAAGATAATCTAATGTGAAGGATCAAAATAGCCCACTTCCTCAAGCTAATCTGATCTAGAGGACCAGATTAGCCCACTTTCTCAAGCTAATCTGATATGATCCCTAGGATTGGATTAGCTTGCATCCCTTGGTTAATCTGATCCCTGGGATCAGATTCGCATGGAGATATGTTTTAATCTAATCCTCGGGATTGGATTAGCATGGAGATGCATGCTAATCCAATCCTGGGGATCAAATTAGACTACATCCTCATGCTAATCTAATCCTGCGGATTGAATTAGCAAGAGGATACAGGCCAATCTGATCCTCAGGATATTGGATTAGCATGCATCCTCATGCTATCTCAAGGATTGAATTAGCATGGAGATAGGAGGCTAATTTGATCCCCTTAGGGCCTGCACTCTAATCCGATTCTAAGGATTGAATTAGTCTTCATCTCCATGCTAATCCAATCCCTAGGTATGATTTGGTGTGTTTCCTGAAGCACAATCCAATCCCTGAGATTGGGTTGCTTGAGGCATACTTTTAAACAAAATTAAAAACAAAATTTTAATAGAATGCTTTTTTAAATTGTAATTTAATTTAAAATTAGAAAGCATCAAAAAAGAACATTTATATTCCTCTTACTTTTCAATGTTCTTTTCCATGCTGTTTGCTAGCCTAGATTTTGGAAGCTATCGGAGTTGAGAGGAGGGAGTTTTAGGTTCTAAGGATAGTGAAGAATTGGGATTAGGTTTAGGATTTCAATTTTATTGTCTAAAATAATCACATCAACATAAATTACGTTTTCAAGTCTAGGGATTAAATTTCCTAAATTAATATTCAAATTTTAAGTTTTCCAAATAGGGACTCAAAATTGCCTTTTCAATAATCTCAGCAATATAGGTTACTTTTTCATGTCCAAAATTCATTTTACTATCTACTTTTTTAAATATGAACCTATTTTTCTCTTAGTTTACTATGTTTTGGGTTCCTTTTTTAGGGTTTGGTGAGCATCTACATTTGGTACCCTAGACTTCTATATGGGCATTTCATTTTTGTGAAAAATTATCTTCGGGATGTCAGTCTGAGCCTCAACCTACGATCCTAGAACTGCATCTTCCTCTATGCCATCTCAGAGTTTGATCAACCCTGAAGGGCCTTCAATTTCTTCATATAACCTAAAAACAAGTTGTGGCAATGTGTCTTTCTCCTCGATTGAACATATTAGCAAATCTATCAAATCTTCTCATACGAGCCATAGTCTTTCATGAGGATTGAGCCTAAAGAAGTAGTGAATTAGTCTAGAAGCTGCTAGGATTGAGCCTAAAGAAGTAGCAAATTAGTCTAGAAGTTGCCAGGGTAGGTTTAATGTTCATTCTACTTTCACTCAAACTGGAAATGCACCACTATCACCTCAATCACAAATGTGCCTTCATCTTCAAGAGCTAGCATCTATTCCTTCCAAGAACCTGAGAAAGGGAAGGTTGCACATTGATAAAAGATTTACGAGTTATGGTGGGAGGAGAATGCAATTCTTGATACTTGAGGGCTAGTTGAGGGAAGCATGCACTACCAAGTGTTATGTTCAAAGTTTTTTAGGAAGAGTAAGTGTGAGAAAGTGCGAGCTGTATTTTGGTTTAAATCATAAGGAACAAGGTTATTACTTGAATGCAGAAATCACCTCTCTGAAGAATGATCAAGTAGAGTATCATTTGGGGTATATCAAAATATTTATATTAGCCTCTTTAAAAAGATTCATAACTTGGGGAACCCAAGGCTTGCATGCGTACATAAGAGAACAAGGTGTTTTAGGAATCCATGCCCTATTGGTCCTATTGGACATAGGGCCATATCATGGATGGAAAGCTACTTTTCTATGAATGCAAAAGTGATGCCCACAACAAGAAAACTATACTTGATGGATAATTACACAAGATTACACACTATACAAGGAGGAGATGTCTGAGGGAGATGAAAGGTTTGCTAGCTATAGTCATTTTAGTGGATTGTGGAAGAACTTTAATAATGCGAAGATCCCCAAGGAAGTAAGAATGTGAGTTTGCGGTATATGCACAAACCTCAAGACTAAAAGACAAAGGGAAACAACATCAAGCACATGAGATATCAAGCTTTTTACATGTACAGTTTGATTCTTGAAAAGGTTTTAATATATTTGGTAACTTTTTTGCATTTTCACATGTAGATCAAATCAATAGTGCTCCTAAGCACCATAGAGAGCAACAAGCCCAAGAATCAGAATAAATTTGGCAAAGCATAGAAGAAAGAGCTTGAAGAATCTAGATAATTATCTTGGGATTTTTATGGATAATATGGATCAAAAAAATACCTATTTGCCACACTTCATGAGAGTTTCAAAAGATGTGAAGGAAGACATTTGTGCAAATGCATCTTGTGGGGTGCCTCTTGTATCACAAAAAGCTCCAAGCGAGGTATTTTCAAGTATCCAAATTTCACAATGATTCAAATATATCAATCACAATAACTCATCACATTATCGTGTCGTGAGAAGGCCCCCTTCTAAGTGCACTGTATATCCAACTTGACAATACAACTACAAAAAACAAAAACTTGATATTTATGTGTATATGTGTATGCTTGTGAATAAGGGAGTTGTTGATAAGATCAAAGCTAGATTCCTCTTGGTTGGTCATACAGACAATCAACTAGATCAAACGTTTATAAATTCTCCAAGAAGCTTAGAAGAAATGATGCATTCACTTTTGTGGAGATGATGGATCTTGAAAGAATCTTATACTCCAAGGCTTGATGTTTATCGCTTGAAATAGATTTACGATCTTAGAAGGTTTATTCAAGGTGAAGCAAGTGAGGAATATTGTAGCACATGAGTTTTTAGCAATTCCAAGAAAGCCAAAAAAAGACATAATTATATGGTAAGCAATATGCCTCTTCTCTAGATTGGTTTCCCATGGATGGCTTACAATTTTTGTCCTTCATTCCAATCCATGAAATTTATACTTCAATGCAAGAGCCTTTAGAGAGTGATAGTGAGGTGAATAGGCATAAGCTCAAGGAAGGTATGTTGACTATGAAATGTGCATGTCTGAGAAGAGAAGCTTGATTGATAGTGAAGTGAAGAAGGCATAAGCTCAAGGAATGGATGTTGATGACTATGAAAGGTGCATGTCTGAGAAGAGAAGTTTGATTGAGAGCATACTCTAGAATTGCAGATAGTGGAGTGTGGCAGAATAGTTTCTTTGAAGACCAAGCCCTCATCCTTGATTGATTCAAGAGTAACACTACTACTTTTGTACAATGCTTTTGCATGGCCAACACTTCTTCTCATTTAGGATAGGCTACACAATCTCAAAGTGTATCAATTGAGGTAGAAGCTTTAATCAATGTACTTGCACAAGAGATGTACCCTGGTGCACACCAATCTCATCATAGATAAGAAGAGCTCACTCAAATGTAGGCAAGTTTCGTACAATATTTAAACGTTGGATCCATGATTGCAAGATCTAGATGTTGGATCCATGATTACAACTCTTGCTCAAGAGGACCCTCTAGGACATCCATTCTAGATTGCAAAAGTGGTAGAAATTTAAACTTTAATTTTTTTAGCTTTAGCCACCACAACCACACGGTTTCTAAGATTATATTCACTTTTAAGCCACCACCCATAGTAACACGTGGTATGTTTTGCTTCTTGATTTTGGCAGTAATAACTAGGACTACCTCATCCATGATTGGAGTATCAATTATGAGAATGGTAATGAGAAATCACACTACTAGTGGTGGCTTTTTCTTGGCTTTGAACTATTAAAGGAGGACTTCTTGGCAATAAGGAACAAGTTGCAACGACTCATCCATTGTACAGCTCACCTTCATCTCATAGAACATTTCTCATCCTTGGTCCATTTCAGAGCTTGGGCCATTAAACTAGATCAAGCTGGCACTAACTCATTCATGCTTTTCCCAACTCACTTGGGTGTGTTACTAGATCATACTTGAATGGCATATCAACAACAAAGGTTTCCTTTTAATTCTTTTTGCCGCCTTGTATGCCACTTATTTCTCTTCCTTCCAATTGATATCCTTAGTTTGAGGTAGTCCCTTTTTGGAACTAGTTACAGGTCCCTGAGACTGAGTGACCAGGTTGATTTTACAAATACAAGTCATTGGGTGGTGTCTAATGAGGACTTGTATTTGTAAGACAAAATTGTGAATGGACTCATTCTTTTTCTGCTTCAAATCACTTAGCTTGGTGTGAACACCTTCCTCATTGATCTCATGTCTAAACTTTCTAAGGAATGCCTCGAACATGTGGTACCACTCCATAAAGTAACCAATTGAAAATTGGTTAAATGATCCTTGACCTGTTTTGACCAGGGTATGTAGAAACTAGTTCATGTACCTTTCTTGGTCATTGCTCCATTAGTATGACACACCCACAGAAGCTTTCAAGCTACTATATGGATCTTCTTCCTTGGTTTCATGGAATTTCACCTGAATGAGCTATGTGCATTTTGGCTTAGCAGTCACTACCTCGAGGCTCTTTGGTCACGATCATTCCCTCTCGACTCAATCAGGGCTATGTACTTGACTTCTTGCAACACAATGACCATTTAGCCCATATTCTAATTGTCACCCTGCCCCATGTTGGTATTGATCATTTGGACATGCCTAGTTGTTGGGCTTTGTTTTATTCTCCCCAGTCTGTTATCGCATCTCTAAGCATTTGCTCGTGGCAACTTGGGGTCCCTAGTCCCCATTGGTTGGATGCATCTTTCACCATTGGAAGCTCATCGTGACTTTGCATGTTTTGGCTCCCATTGCATGTGTTGTTCACGGGGTCAAGACTTCTCGTGATGCGAGGCTTGAGGTGCAACAAGAACCTAGGCAGCCATACTCATGCCTTGGCTCCTACAACGCCTCCCTTCCTTCTATAGTTCTTTATGGTCTTTGTTCTTGGTTTGTGGCATTCCTCGCCTCTAAACTTGTTGCACACCTAACTAGTTGACGGTGGCTGCATGGATGGCTCAATGCATAAATGGGACTATGGATGGTCTCTCAATCCAAGATCTCCATGGACTCGAAATCTTATGCAACTACCTCAAGGTCCCTCCCATAGCTAGCTCCTTGGGATGTCTTAGGTGCAATTCAGGAACTAATTCATTGCTGGTCTCGATATTACTAGTAGTCAAACTATGTCTCTCCATGTGCATGATCAGCTCCATTTCTAAATTCAAACTCATTCTCGCTACCAAATTGGCCGGATTCTACCAACTCCTTCTACCTTGGAGTAGGTGTTCCTCTTAGTTGAAAACATACCTTTGGTGTGTCTTCAAGTGTGTGTCAAAGGTTGGTCAAGGCTTGAAGTACTTTGCAGGCTTCTTGGGAAAAATACTCCATCCAACATCAGTCGTGGGCAAGTCTTTAAAAACCACATGTCGTCTTTGGACACTCAGATAAATATTTTGTAATAATGTGCCAAACCAAGCAACTATCGTAGCTCGTTGCTCATTAGCATGGATTGTTGCTCTCAATGATATAGCATTCATGCCTTTAGGCTACAATTGCTCTTGTTTTTGTAGCATACGATCCCCAATAGGATTTCCAAATGTTGATGATCTTTTTTCTCACCGGTGAGTTTACTAGTATACCCGGTGCTTGGTGGGTACACAGTGCTCAACGAACGACCAAGTTCCTAGTGTTGAAGATTGTCCTCTCTTGTACTCTAGAGTTATCTTGGCATGCAATGTCCTATTCTATGGTTGGGATGGAAAGAATTGAGTAACTAACTAACAACAAGATTGTGCAGTCATGGACACAACCATATGAAGATGGGTTATTGAGAGCAAGACAAGTAACATGAGCAATAAATGAAATGTCACTTTTATTAACATGGAATAGGGGGAGCACATTACAAATAGCCATAGCTACAAATAGGTGCTTGTGTAACAAGTTATTGTTGCAACCTCACGCTCAATTGCCTCGGCTCAGGCACAAGCTTGACTCTAATTTGATCAACACTGGCTTGACAAGGTAGACTCTACTCAGACTCTCAAAACTAGACACTCATCTTAACCCTTTCTACATCGAATTCTACACTTAAATAAATCTACAACTTTATAGACACGGCGGTTCCGAGAACCCACTTCTAAAAACTTCTTGGGAACTTTTGAGAACCATTGTCACTAGCTATTCTGCCTACGTGGTTTCCTTCTAATCATCATGGCCACTTGAGAGCTTGCTGCTTGGATGCTTAGTTAGCATAACCCTTATGCTTGGTCTTGTAGAATTGAACTCAAGCTGGCAGTTGAGTTGAGTTGGTCAGAATATGTTTTAGGAAGTCCTTGATGATTTGGTTGTTGTTAGCATTGTTAACAAAGTGCCTCATGATGACATGGTGAATAAATTGGGAAATCCATCCAAACCAATTCTTGCTTACAAAAGTGCCTCATTATGACATGCTAAATCAAATCCATCCAAAGAAATTTTTTCTTTTAACTCAGACTCTAAGGATGAGTGGAATGAAGAAAGTGAAGGAGGAGTAGACAAAGTACAACAAAAGGTATAAAATGCAACGTATGTATCATCCATTATGGAATACTTCTAACAAGTAGACATTGTGTTGTGGATGCATTCACAACTAGTATGGCCACCATTGAATCTTTGAAGTTGAAAAGAAAGAACCTTGCATTTGTGAACATGCAAAAGAGGTAGATGAGGTCAATGCTAGGCATTCAAAGCTAATCTCAGACTCTTGAGTTGAGAGTATGGGTGAACTTAGAAGAAGAGAATGTAGACAAGCAAGGAGAGCATTTTTTATCGCAAGTCGAAGTAGCCCCCCTTACAAACCCAAGTAGTGTACATGATCTAGAGGACATCATAGCCTTCAAAATTTTCATTTTACAAAATTTTGTGGCCAAAAGAGCATGTCAAAAGCCATGAAATTTTCCATGTTTCCTACAACCATAATTATCTATGCTTAGGTTTTTTAAGTGAATTTCAAAAGTTTTTGTGTTGTTAGGTATTTGAGAAGATTGGTGAAAAAAACCAACATTAAAATTGAGCTTGGCATGTTGCTTACAATATGGCCTTTTAATTGAATTCTATAAGTCTTTGTACTGTTAAGTTAAATCTGAAAGTTTTTAAAACTAAATTTGGTCTCTCCTTTACAAGACATTTTAGACGATTATGGCAACTCACATTGACATAGAAGAGGGTGTCGAGCGTGACCCTCTAGGTGATAAGGATGAGAGTCATAGTGATAGTGATAGAAATTTAGTCACAGTAGCTAGTGTGATGTCTACCTATGTTGAACATACATTGTAATATCTTTTTAATAGAGATTTCACATTCTTTTTAATGGCAAAAAATAATGTAATCAAGTAATATATGCCAAACAGTTTCATTTTGATATGCCCTTTCCTTGGCCCATCTAGACCAAGTGATCTTATTCATTAGCCCCAAAATTTGGTTACCATAGTTTATATAGCACTTGAAAATCACCAAAAGCATAGATGACTAGGTCTATGAATGTCACATGGATTCAACACACAATAAATCCTAAATAATGGTAATCGCTCATGATAATTATTTTATGATGTTCCTCTTATTTATTTCCTTGAGTTCTTTTTTTGGTCCAATTTTTCGATAACTTTTCATCCTTTCTTTCATGGGCATGTTTTGAAAATTGGTCAGAAGAAGTGAAAAATAAGCCTATTTTGGAATTTGACCTTGTGGTGGTGGTGAATGGCTTGTTGGAACACAAGCTCCCAATATCAATGGATTTTGTATTTGAGTTCAAATGTGTTGAGGTGAAGAGATCTACAATTTTTTTAGCAAGATATGGCTTATTTGTACCCCTACAACTTTGAACAAACAAATACTTGGTGTACGATGGTCCAAAGTATGGTTACAATACTTAGGCTACTGTTTGCTCTTGCTTCCCAACGGTGAGGATCTATAGCCTCTTTGAAGAACCAAAAGCTAGACCAAAAGAGGATATGTAATACATCATGGGAGATACATTGTATGTAAATGTAGCTAGATACATCAATAGCTCTCTAAAATTTAAGGATAGGATTAATGCTATCTATGTCTATGTCCTAGATTTACCACCTTGGATTAAAATAAACAAGCCTTTTTGGATACTAATATGTTTGGGTATAGTGTTAATACAACCCCCAAAGATAGTTTTATATTTTGTTTCACTTTTTTAGAAAGTTGACATCTCCTTACAACCCAAACTATGCTTTAACTGCATGTTAACCTCATAGAGAATATCAACCTGCTTGTATACATCCGGTATCACCAATTGTGTTTCCCTTGATCCATCCTGAAGTGTTCGACTTTTGTGTGGCATAGGTCAGAATTGTTATCCACAAAATCTTGGATTATGGCACTATCCAGTTCTGTGTGGTCCCAACCTCTTTGCACAATTCCTTTATTACCATGCATACACCTTCATATACCAATTTCAAATTGCTCCCTGTATCGATAAAATGTTGTTTTTGGAATACCATGCATTTCATACCATGCTCTACAACAAACTTGAATACCATTCAATGAAAAGACATATTTGAACTGCCCATTGTCATCTTTTCATGTGATCTTTGTCCCTATTGCAAGGCCAAAACCACCGTTTGCAACATGATTAACTACATGAATGTCAGAAGAAACATGAACATGCCAATAGTATGAAACAATATTAAGCCAAACCAAAACTCAAATATCTCTTTCAATGAGAGAGAATGTGGTCCAGCAATATGAATTTCTCTAAACACTGAAACAAAATGCCTTCAATTTCAAGCATTTGGAAAAAAATGGGAATTGGGATCTTACCAAAATGACTAATACAATGTTAGTTTGGATCGTATCATGTATCGTATTCTTCAAACCTACCACACCCACCCGAGTTGACCACCACACATACAAACACATGTAACATATAAATTTACCGAAGTGTTTGAGGTAGATTGTTGAGCCTCCGTAAGCATCCTCAAATGTGTACATCACAATTTAAATAAATTTATTCTCAAGATCAATCACTCGAGTAAGATCAAGAAGCTAATATAGCTAAGACTTAAGGATTAGCATGCAAGGATGTTGCATGCTTGGATAGCTAAGACTTAAGGACTAGTATGCAAGGATGTTGGATGAAAGATATTTAACATATAGAGATGAATGAGCTAAGATTAAGGATCCACATGCAATGATGTTGCATTAAAGATTGTTCTTCATTTTGTGTGTGTGTGTGTGTGTGTGTGTTTTTAGATAAAAAACTCCCATCAATAATTGAGCCATACAATTAATTCCATCAATTGAATAAAAAGTTAAAAAAGATAAACATATAAGGAAAAAATGTTTAAGACATCTAAGTTGAAAAATGCAACTAGAGTTTCCAAAAATTTCGATCAAAATTAAGAATTTTTAATAATATTGAGTTTGACAAACATAATATTAAAAAAAGCTGTCGAATCCTCAGGCAGTCCAGGTTTCGAGGTCGGGGTCCACTTACCTGCCACCATCCAAACAAACTAGGTGTTAGAACATCATAGTTACGTTTGGGTAGACAGGTAATGCATGTTTTCCCCAACTTGTTATCCCTTTACCTAGGAATATAGACAACCATATGGATTTTTAGATAATTAAAAAAATAATTTAGCCACAAGTGGAGTAAGGAGCGAATGAGTACATGGGATAAGAAGGAATTAGAGGAGGTATGGGACGATTAGTGGGCTTGGTATGTGGGGTGGTTAAAAAGAAAGCGTAAAGGGATGATTTCACGGGGATACATAAAAGAATAATTCATAGCTAGGAAAGTATTCAAGAAACAAGTGTGTGTGTGTGATACATTTACTAATCAAATTTGTGTGTGTGTGTGATACATTTACTAATCAAACATATTACCTGGTCTCGTATAGCCAATGCTTGTCTACACGATTGTTGATTATCCTTCTCCTGATTCCACCTCACTACGAAGCGTCTCTGCTATGCCGTATGAAAGCATCATCGACGAGAATGTTGTTGGGCTCTTCACATAGCCATGCACCATAAGCAAAGCATTTGCCACTCCCGGGATGATTCACGGATCTCGATTGTTGCCATAGCTTGGGAGCTACGATGGTGGCAGCTAGTAGGGAAAAGCCAAGGAGGGGCTGAGGAGAAAGGAGGTAGGAAGACAACTTCGATCCGAGGAAAGGTTGCTTGCTAATATGGAAGGCAAGGGAAGCAAACCTGATTTATGCCTCCCTTCCTGCATACAGCAAGCATTTCGTAGCTTGAGCATCATGTCCTCATTTCGTTTGGGATGCCTCCTTGACTACCAGCTTTGCCCTCAGTTCCTCTTTGGAGTCTCAATCTGTAGCTACCAATTGCTTCACTTGGGGCTTTAGCTTGTTCTCTCCTAGGTTCACCATTCAGCTCCCCAAAGCAAATCCTTTGTGAGAGACAAAGCAAAGAGACCATGCAACAAAGAATACGCAAATGCCGGCGAACCGGTGGAAGAGGTGGCTGACAGAGTTTCAGCATGGCTGTGTGGGAAGGCCTTGAAGGAGATGCGAATTCAAATTGCGGCTTCTCCTTTGAGCAACACGTGGCATAGCCCATTGAGTGACAGGCCATTCTCTGTTTTAAGTAAGTAGATGGGGCATGGCTCACCGTCTCTTAGTAACGAGATGTAGCATGTGGCAAAAGTTTGAAAATTAGAAAATCTTAAAAGCGCACATTGAATGGGGGGCATTGAATAGCAAAATGACTAGGAGCTAATATAGCATGTGAAGGCGAGTTGAGTTGGAGGCGATGGGGGATGCAGCGAGGGAGATGATAAAGGTGATGCTATATTTAGAGGGAGATATAGTAGAGTAATTAGTAGGCGGATATATGGGCTTTGATTTGATATACACAGCAAGGATGGCGGCGGAGGACAGGAGAGGACACTAGAGAGGAGCGCCCCCCAAAATTAATGGCAAGCTCCACCCTCATTTCGATGCAAAGCCCAGAGACCGCATTTAATCCATACCCCCCATCAACTTTACAAATTACAATCACCTCCCACAGATCTCTGCCTCCACATCCACCCTAGATTCTTATCTCAGTTCAACGTTAACAGGACTTACTAGCCTCCAACCCAATCATTATTATGAGCGTACGTACTAAGTACCCCTTCCAATTCAGGAACCACACGTTACCCCCCTTTCTATTTAGAACGACCATTCATTATTCAGATATACCTGTTAAAAGGCACCACAAGTTAGGCCCATTTCTGATATAAATCAGACGTACCCAAATCAGGAGGACCTATTACAAGTTAGCCCACTTTGTCAGATTCGGATGTATCTAGCTTACAGAGGCCACATTGCTATTTGTCTGTAATCTTTTTTTCTATCAGAGCTCTTCTTTATCTGGGTTAAAAACCCCTTCCTCCTTTTATCTGAGCTCCAGAAATATCTGCCAGATCCCATAATTTAAACTCCTCCTATTTATCTGAGATTCTAAGACCTCTACATCTATCAGAGGCCACAAGGTGAGATTTCTTCTGGTTCTCTGATCCTATTCAGAGGCTATATATGACCTGCTTTCCAATAAGAGAGTCCAAGGGCTAGAAAAAGTTTAACTCCCTGTCTGTGAGCCTGTTCATCTCTCATTAGCTGAGTGCAATGTGAGTTCAACTTGGTGTGCTGTGTGAAAACGGCAAGTGAAAATTCATACATTACTCATGGTTTTCTGGTGAGGTCTGAGGTGTGGGTGTTTGCAGTGGTGATAACTCTCTTGTGAATGGTGATATCTTATGGATTCCAATTGCCAAAGATCTATTCCTCGGGCCTCTCACCACCCAACAAAACACCACTCTAGAGTCTGATGATTCTGATCCCTGAACAAGTCCAGTGCCACCTCTCCTATCAGACTCTGCCATCCCTGCAATGCAACAGTTCTCTGAGCTCTCTCTCTTTCTTCTCTGTCTCTCTTTCTCTCGCCCCAATGCCATCTGCTCCTCCTAAATTTGCAGTGCTACCTCCCATCTACCCCATTCTCTCCCACAATTCCGTTCTTCCTCTGCTACCCCATTCCCCTCCTTTCCAGTCAGCACATGCCCTGCCCCAGCCTCTCACGTCACACTCTTTAACTCCCTCCCCTTTAGCTCTGCCAAACCTTTAAGTAGCTGTAGCCTAAAAAACAGAATTCGTTTATCCTGACAAAGAGCAGACGTTCATCACAACGGAATCGTCAATCACAGCCCGCCCCCCGGCTTCCTTGCGTTCCCAGTTGATTCCAATCGCCGGCACCGATCGTGGGCTGTCTTAACTTCAATTATCAAAGGCTATAGCTCGCATAGGCTCGCATACACATCTGGTTTTACGTACAGAATCGTAGTATAGCTAAATTTGCCCACCGCCCTTGCACTCCCATCAATCAATCCTGGAGTTGTTAGACAAGCTTGCTCAACCGCTTTAATAGAATGGCCACATTTGCTTTTAGATGTTCGGCAAAGGCCACAAACATACTATCCAGGCCCA
The DNA here is from genome assembly GCF_047967505.1 of Dipteris shenzhenensis. Taxonomy (NCBI): domain Eukaryota; kingdom Viridiplantae; phylum Streptophyta; class Polypodiopsida; order Gleicheniales; family Dipteridaceae; genus Dipteris; species Dipteris shenzhenensis. The sequence goes on along the minus strand of NC_141602.1, from coordinate 12,193,689 downwards.
CAGAATCAGCTCATTACAAAACAACGGATCCAATGGCGGCCTTTACCAGCTTTCTGTGCTAGTATAGTAGCTACAACAAACGAGGAGAAAGATGGAATCCTCCATACACTGCAGGGATTTTGCGCCTGCTAAAACTCTACACTTTCACTGAAGAGGCTCACCTACCAAAGAGGAGGACTAAACACTCAGATGCTCTACAAGCTTTAAGCCTGGTAAAGAGGAGAACTAGGTACTATAACAGCTACAAGGACTTGGAAGGTGCGATGGACTTCAAAATTTGGTCTCCGTCTGCAAAGAACAGTACTTACAGAGTTGCATACAGTGCTGCATGGAAACCAAAGCCCAGAGCGATGCAAAGGCATGCATCTTTGCCAAAAAAGAAACGCCAAAAAAGGAGGAAGGTGATGGTGCTGGTGCTTCACAGCGATATCTGGTTTTCTTCACCAAAGAGGAGATCGATGAGGAGTGCTTTTCCTTCTGTTCAGAGAGTGTTGGATCTCCGACTTGGTTGGAATTAGAGCTTTGGAGCAGCAGCTGCTCCGGATTTTCTTCGGCGCAGGCGCAACAGAAACAGTGCCGGACGTGACAATCCCCCACAGCATGCCGTCGTTGGCTGTAGATCCCGACGAAGTGGGCGAGTTCGTGCCTTCCAGCACCGAGTTCGGGGACAATTGCTCCTCTGTCTCCAACTCGCACGCCTTCATGCTCTCCGCGGGTGAGCTGTTTGCTGAATCTGAAATGTGCAGAGAATTGCACCGCGGAAGTAAAGGTTGTAGATCCTTGCCTTGCTTCAAGGTAGCATCCACCTGCCACCGAGACAGACAATATCCTTGAATCGGTTCCAATTTACACAGCACCACGCGCGATTGCCTCTCGATCAGAATTGCGTCAAATTTGCAGGAATCGAAACAGACGTAAGTTGAGATTGCTAGAGGGGTACCTTGCAAGCCACCGAGCAATACCGATAAGCATCTTGCAAGCTCCTCTCGCAGGTTTCGCAAGTATTCCCAAGCCCCTTGGAGGGACGAGGCTGGGGGCGCTGATTCAAAAACACAACCTTGGCGCTGTTGATAATGTACGCCTGCAAACGGCATCAACAAGATGAATCAAACATCCTCACTACACCACGAATCATCACTCGATCACTCACCCGATCATACGCCTCCTCAATGAGAGTTTCATCTTTCGCACGCGTGCAACCAATTCAAAACCTCCCCAACCCGGTTCTAACGTTCAAATTGCCGGTGACAAAACACCAATGCGGCGAGACTTCGAACCATGATTATGATTCTCTTCCTTTCCCCTCTGCTGCCGATTAGCAGCAATCGAACGCCGTGAGCTCTTACCTGAACAAGCGCGCAGTCCACCAATTTCTGAACGTCCTGCAATCTGATGACATCGTGATACACGTATCTCCGGATCTGCAAACAGAGCTCCAGATTTCCAAATATAAGATTGCAATGCTGAAGGAGAACGCTACAATCTCTCTACCTTAGACATAAAAGCACATTTCCTGCCTGCTCTTCTTTACTGCACATGGAAATGCAATCCGAGAACCAAGATTTAATCGCAGACATTACTAAAATTCCGATCATTGCTCATATACTCTATATACGCTCGACTAAATTACTCGCAATCGGGAGGAATCACGATCATCACGCCCAATTCTGAACACATTGCTGCCTGATTAATTGTCAATTAAACCCCATTCTTCTTGATGCACCGGAATTCTACCTGCAGAAGGCGGTGTGAGCTGTGGCTTGACAGGCAATGCTGGCAAATTCCCAAACTGCAATCAACACAATAGATATTCCTCTCATTCTTCTTCAACGTAATATGTCTAGCACAGGCAGTGAAGAATTTCTCGGAAAGCAATGCTTCCAGCCAGACTGGCTTCTGAGGCACAGCTGCAAGATTGTGTCCAACCTGCAAAAGAGAGCACTGCGCTTCTGTGAGCCCAAGAAATGCAAAGCAGAATCAACAAAGCAGCAAACAGTAGCGAATATTCAAACGGAAGCACCCCCATTTCAAAAAGCCCGCTCAGATCAAGCCCTCTTCCCGTGTATCTTTGGATTTCCCCCTCTCAACTTCGCGCTCTCAGTTCGCTTGGCCTTCACTCTCAAAGAATGCTGAATTGGTTGCCCCATGTTTGCAGTGACACTCAGAAATGCTCAATTGGCTCTATCCTGTTCTTGAATTCTTTCAGCTGTACTCGCTTAGGATGAATGCTCGATTAACTCCCTCCCAGGATGCTTAATTGAGAGCCGCACTCGCCGTGAATGCAACTATTTGAGCCCCTCCATGGATACTACCCGTTAAAAACAGAATTGGGAGGGAGCGGTGTGCCGAATGCGTGCATGTGAGAGGTGCGAGGAAGGGAAGGGAGGCAGGGGAGGAAAGGAAATAAGCAAGCAAAGGGGGAATTGAGACGAACCATGGCGGGAGGTGAAGAGGGAAATCAAAGGAGGGGGAGAGGCATTCGAGAGGGGGATGGAGATGGCGATGGCGAGCTCAAAGCCCAAAACCAGAAACCAAAACAGAGGCTGAAGAAGAAGAAGAAGAAGAAGAAGATGATGATGATGAAGATGACGACGAACATGAAAGAAACATCAAAAGAGAAGCGAGGGAACGGCCCTCGCATCCTATCCGTCCACGTCCCCCATCGGACGGCCCACAGCCACGCTCTCCCCAAACCACGCTTCAAACCGCGCGCGCTACCGCCTCATTCCCATACGCCATTTTTTTTCATCACACCGTACCAGTCATCAGTCAACCCTTATGTTGACTCCCCTTACCCTAACAACAAACTGCCCTACACACACACACACTTTTTTTTAGTGAAAATCCCTACACACACCCACACACACACACACACACACACACACACACGCATACAGCACACACTCACCCTCCATGCATGCACACTATGCGCTTCCTGTTTAGCACGGCACCTTCGCATGAGAACCACTGACTCACCTTGACTCCATCCAACTACAGGTCCCGAACTATGCTTGCATTATGCACATCATGGGATGGCAATACATCTTTATGGCGACCATGCCAGGTCACCGTGGGACAACCAACATGTCACCTAACCGAGCTATGCCTGCCGTAAATACATGACCTCCAACCCCGCCACCAAGGGAGGGCACCCCCCATCACTAGCATTGTTCACTAGAGATTGGGTTAAAGAGAAGCCAGTTTTCTATCTTGTTTCGTAAAAGTGTTGCTGCAATAGTCAAATTACTTGACATAACATAACAATGACTCCAAGCTAAACCTGATAAAACCACAAGTCCCCCAAAGTCGCCACCAATACATTAACATTTGTTGTTACAGCTATTCTACACCTCAAGAAGACGCCGCAATAAGCACACGTCTCCAAGTACAAGTCATCTTCAACAAATTCAACATGGTTGGCTTTCACACCCCTCCTTTGTACATGGTTACCATTACCCCCTCACCCCAGCTAACCTCTTATGAGAACACAATACAAAATCTCTGGAGTCCTTACCTTCCTCTCCCTCCTCTCCTTAAAGCCTCAACACATGAATCCCTTCCCCCATCGTGGACTTGAACATAGCATAGACAGTCACTACACATATGTAATGAAGGTTTTCTAACAAAAAGAAATTTGCCAACAAGCTGAACTAATGGAAAAACTTATGAAACTCCACAGAACTAATTGGTAAGATGCACAAAGCAGTTCTAAAGCCATTCTCATCTTACCTTGCCTTGGTTTTGGGCATATTCTAACAATTGATATTATAGCATGATGAGGGTCACCTATGCATAAACCCACAAGTGAACTCTCACAAGTGTGTAGACTATCACAAAGGCTCTTAAATGTACTTCCTATGAATTTTGACTAGACCTATTGTAGTATCCGTAATGAGTATTGCCTCTTGAAACTTGAATTTCAAACATGAATTTTGATTAGACCTACTATAGTATCCGTAATGAGTATTACCTCCTGAAACTTGAATTCCAAAACATGAGTCCTAGAGACAAATGCCCATTGTACAAGTACAAATAGGTTACTTCATCAAGGTACCCGTGTATCTTCAAACGTTCTGACACTATCGAAATGAGAGCTACATATGTATAAAACAAAGAAGCATTCTAGTACAAACACATAAATTGGAAAAAACAAAAGTGGATAGAAAGTCTCAGTGCTAGAAAAAATATATGATTTGAAATTTTTTTGCATTACATCAATGAGAGTATTTTAAGTGTAGTGAGACAACATGCCGCATAAATGCCATCTAATGCACTATGAGGACTCCAAAAAGATAGAAAACTAGAGACTTCATTCCCAAGTCAAGGGGAAACCACAATGACTAAATATCCTCATTAAATTGTAAGAAGAGAGAGAGAGAGAATGAAACTAATTTATTGCACAAATTTTGAAGTTTACTAATTCACTCTTCTATATAGGGACAGGAATAAACATAAAACATAACTATTTGAAGAAAAGGTTGATTTGGGGAAGGTGGCAAAATTGCAATATCGTGTCAACATGATGTTCCAATATCCCAATTCATCTAGATCCAAGGGTTTGGTCCTCTAATTGTAAAACAATAAGTTATAGTGGTTTGCTTCCTTTAAGAAGCGTACACTTAGGAAAGTTAAGTAAATAATATTAATTCCCGAATTTGTTTTTGCCTATATTTTCAAAGATTCCCTAAACATATCCATGCCCCCAATTGTCGACAGATCATTTCAACACTTCACCTATTACCCATTACCATGTACCAAAGAATGTGCAAAAGAGCCATTTAGGTCCGTGAGTGCTAGATCAATTTTGCATGGGGGTAGAGAGCAATGTTTCTATACCTTGGGTTACTAGGGAAACACTACCAAGCTTTTGCCAAAATGGGGAAAAGGATGTTGATAGTAACCCCATTACTACAAACTCATGCAATAATTAATGCGGTAAAAGAGGAAGGTTAGGGCTGAAACCACCAATGAAAGACCACATTGATGTTTGAAAAGCATTAAGTGGAATATAATCAAATAGAGGTAAATGAATTAAGCCAAAGCAGTCCCTTTAGAAAGGGGTATATCTCAATTAGGTTAGATAGACCACCTTTAGACTAGAGTAGAAGGATAGACCCCATCAACAAAGCACAATGCGAGGCAAAAAAAAAACAATAGCATATCACAAAAGAATAGAGTTTTGGGAGATTATGGCCCTTTAAATACATTTTGAGTAGCACAATGCCCGGAGAGACAAACACAATTTAAATCATATTATTATCATTCCCCTTGTTCGGTTCTTGGCATTCATTCATTCATTGATCACTACCTATATTTGACAGTCCTTCACATTCATTCATTCAGTATTGATGTCTCCCTATACTTCAAAGTCACATTTTTGTCATTGAAACTTGAAAGAGAACTTAAATCCTACCATTTAATAAATTTTTAAAAGGAAAAAAAAGAATGAGTAACACCTTGTACTATTTTTTTCATAGAAAGTTGAAATGGAACTTGCATCCTACCATTTAATGAAATTTTTTTAAAGAATGAGTAAAAATAGGGACAGGAGACATGGCACAGGGTCCATTAGGACTCTATTCTCCTTGCAAATGTTAAGGGTGGTGTTTTATTACTGACTTGGTGAAGTGCAAAGATTTGTGTCGTATTTTGGAAATTTAAGCCCAACAAATACATGAATAAGACTATGCCTTCAATTCATCCATGGTTGCAACCTAGATAATTTTGTGACATGGACTACAACCATATAAATTGTGATCCTTTGATCATGCATCCAACTTGGCTATCTCTGTTGCTAACTCCGAATCTTCCCTCACATCGAGAACATGCATCAAGAGAGAGGAATGACAAAATATGAAGAGGGGAGAGGAGAAGAGTGGAGATGAGGAGAGAGGGCACAGCTAGAGAGCACACCACAAATGACTAACTATACACTAGATTTAGTTGAAAAAATAGAATATATACAAACCCTTTTAGGGTTAGGGTTAGGGTTAGGGGATCTAACCCTTTCCTTTATAGCACTCTATAAGGTTAGTGCTATGCACATATGATCACGTGATGGTGCTATGCACACATGATCACATGATGTTGAGCGTGAACTCTCAACACCTTCCCTCAAGATCAACATCATGAAGTAGGCCTTCCCTCAGATGATGATTCTGGGGAATCGAAGAAGGACTGAGCATTATATTCCATCACACCCCTTTAATGGGAATGTCCTTCCTCTGCGTCAAACTAAGAGCTAGTCGGTGTTTCTCGAATAGCTCTTTACCGAGTGGTTTGGTAAAGATGTCTGCAACATTCTCTTTGCTATCACAATGCTGCAGTGTGATGTCACCAAGTAACACTCTTTCTCTGATGAAGTGCTCTCTGACATCAATGTGCTTTGTCCTGGAGTGATGATCTACTGGATTTTTGGCCAATGCTTGAGCCGATTGATTATCACAGTATATTGTTATTGGCTTTGACTCATCAAAGTAATCTGTTTCTGACAATAGTCTTATGAGCCATATAGCCTCACATGCACCTGTAGTGAGTGCTCTATATTCTGCTTCAGTCGAAGACAAAGAAACAGTTGGCTGTTTGTTTGACAACCATGATATAGCACCTTGACCAAGGAAAAATGCATATCCCTGTGTCGATCTCCTGGTCTCATGATCTCCAGCATAGTCATTGTCACAGTATCCCATGCAACCGTGGATGACTTCCTCTGTATTCTATCCCAAACTGTCTTGTACCTCTGATGTATCTCAAGACTCTTTTGGTTGCATTCCAGTGAGACTGTTTTGGATTTGCCATAAACTGTGCTAGTGAGCTTACTGCATAACAAATATCTGGCAGTGTGATTGTCAGATATATAAGACATCCGATGAGTTGCCTATAGTATCTGTCATTGACTGTAGGCTTTTCTGAATCTTTAGTAAGTTTCAAACTCTGTTCCATGGGAGTGGCTGCAATCTTGCAATCTGCCATATGAAACTTCTTCAGGAGACTATCAACATACTTGAGCTGACTCATGAATGTGCTATCTGAATCTCTCCAGAACTCAATTCCAAGACAATAGTGCATAAGTCCAAGATCTTTCATGTCGAACTCTGCAAATAAGTCTTGTTTCAATTTTCTGTCCTTGTTTCCTGTCACAATCAGATCATCTACATACAAAAGTGCAATAGTAATGTCTTCCCCTTGAACTTTGTAGTAGAGAGTATCATCTGCATTGGACTTCATGTATCCCAAATCAGCAAAATAATTGTCAATTCTGTTGTACCAACTTCTGGGTGCTTGCTTAAAGCCATAGAGACTTTTCTTGAGATGGCAAACCTTATTCTCCTTTCCTGGTTCAACATAACCTGCTGGTTGTTGCATGTAGACTTCCTCGTCTAGGTAACCATTGAGAAATGCATTCTTGACATCGAGCTGATACACATTCCATTTGCTGAGTGTCGCTAGTGATATCAAGAACCGTATGGAATCCATCTTTGCTACTGGAACATAAGTCTCATCATAGTCTTGACCAGATTGTTTTGCAAATCCTTTTGCAACTAGTCTGGCTTTGCATCTCTGAATACTTCCATTTGGATTGTACTTCACTTTGTATACCCATTTGTTTGCTATGGCCTTCTTTCCTGGTGGAAGGTCGCATAATTCCCAAGTATTATTCTTATACAAAGCATACATTTCTTCATTCATAGCAGTTTGCCATTCTGGCTTGTCTACTGCATCTTCGAAGTACACTGGCTCTTCTGTAGCCATGATGGTAGTCATAAGAGCATAGTTGGTGGTTTCCACATGAATTGCTTTGGCTTTCTGAGCATATGTCAATCTGGCTGGAGGTCTGCATTCTCTAGTAGACCTCTGAGCTACTGTGGCTCTGCTTGGGGTGTTGCTGGCAATTCTTGCTCTTCTTCATCAATCTGTTCTGTAGATGACTGTGAAGTTGATGCTTCTATCTCCTGTGTAGGTGAGGTTTTCCATTCTGATTCCTCATCAAAGATTACATCTCTGGAGATAATGACTTTGCGGTTGATGGGATCATACAATTTGTATGCTTTGCTTTCTTCACTATAGCCAATCATGATGCATTTGCATGACTTTGCATCCAATTTTCTACGATGATCATCATGTATGTGGGCATATGCTATGCAACCAAATATGCCGAGATGCCCAATGTGTGGCTTTTGTCCAGTGAATGCTTCATAAGGAGTCATACCTTGTATCGATTCAGTAGGAAGCCGATTAAGCAAATAGTTAGCACTGGCTATTGCTTCTGCCCAATACTGATTCGGAAGATGCTTTTCACTAAGCATTGCTCTAGCATTGTCTGCTAAAGTCCCATTCTTCCTTTCAGCTCTTGCATTCTGCTGAGGAGTATCTGCACATGTGAATTGTCTTCGAATGCCGTGATTTCTACAAAAGTTCATGAATGTTGAAGACATGTATTCACCTCCTCTATCTGATCTCATGACCTTGATCTTTCTGCCGGTTTGGTTTTCTACCATGGCTTTGAATTCTTGAAATCTGGAAAACACTTCAGATTTCTCTTTCAGAAAGTAGACCCAACAATATCTACTGTAGTCGTCGATGAAGGTCAAGTAGTAAAGTGAACCATTGATGCTGCGAGTCTGGGCATAACCCCATACATCTGTATGAATCAAATCAAGAATACCTCATGCACGAGAGGTACTTCTGACAAAGTTGGTTCGCTTTTGTTTGCCGAAGCAGCATGCTTCATAAACTTTTCCAAGAAACTGTAGCTTCGGAATCCCAATTGCCATATTTTGATTCTTGGGATCTAACAAGTACTTGAAATTGACATGACCATGTCTCTTGTGCCATTTTGCAGATAGTGGCATCTGTTGCATTTGAGCTGACATGGCATGCTTATCTGGTACTATAGCTAGCATTCTGTATAAGCGTCCTTCCTTGACACCTTTTGCTACTAGCTGACATCTTTTGGATTTGTCTCTGATAGTGCATTCATCACCGTCGAAGATGACTTTGTAATTACATTCTGTCATTTGACCTACTGACAAAAGGTTCTTGCTGAGTTTCAGAACATAGAGCACATCTTTCACTAATCCTTTTGTACCAGTGAAATTGTTCATAGGGATAACATCTGTCCCTTGAATTGGATTCGGTGTATTGTCTGTTGTGTAGATGACATTTTTCTGTCCTTCTAATGGCTTCATTTCTGTGAACCATTCCTGATGATTTGTCATATGAGATGATGCACCGCTGTCGATGTACCTGTGGGGGTTAAATGTCACTGTGCCTTTACCCCAGTTATGTACAATACTCAAACACATATATAAATGAATGAAAAAGAAGATTAGGGTGTTCTGCACCCACCAAAACTTGTGTGGCTCTCTATTTCTCTCTCTCTCCCTCTTCCGTTCTTGCTTCCGTTGAGAGCACTCTCAACTGGTATCAGAGCCCGGGTGATCTAGCTGAGCGTGTGTGAATGCTTGAAGCTCAGCAGCTCTGTGGGAGGAAGGAGAAGCTCTGTGGGAAGCTTTGTGGGTGACTTTACTTGCATCCGAGTGTGTAGAGACCTTGGAGGAACCTTTGGAAAAGTCACTTTGGTTTTGCGGAGTGGTTTTGAGAGCCTATTAAGTGTTTTCAAAGAAAAAGTCGTTTTTTGAGCTTTTCCCTGTTCCGTTTGATGACAGAGACTCTGTATTGACTTGTAGAGGCAACTATTGCTTGCTTTTGGTGTCCACTTCACTTCAAGAGCTTGAAAACACCTTCATTCTTGAATCTGGGATCATTTTATTGGATTTCTGACTCACTGTGTCAGTTTCTGCGTTTTTCTGCCCGGGTGTTGGAACTCAAGTTTGGAGCAACCATTTGCAGATCTGTCAGTTCCGGTGGACTCAGGAGGTCTAAAACTTTTATGTTGCTCATCATTCGCACTCCGGTGGAGTTTACAAACAGCTCTGTTTCCAAAAACGTTTTTTAGTCCGTGTGTTGGACCCAGTGATTGAGACCACGGTTTCCAAAACCGTCTGTCTCATTGCGCTTCGGACGCCCAAAAACTCCTACTTGTCAGTTCTTATGCAATTCAGTGGAGGATTTTCAGAGTTATAGATCTCTGTGTATTCGATTTCGTCTCTCTTTTATGCATTTTTCATTCTAAGGTTTTGAAACCTTAGATTCATGCCACATGGCAGTGGATAAGTGTTGACTCCCATTTCTCACTCATCGGTTGGGATTTTGGAGTTTTAGCAGAAGAGAGATATTTGCAGATTTTTTTGCTGAGTCCGATTATGCAATGGCACCCATGTTTTGAGGCATCTCAGGTTCTATTTTCAGTAGCGGTCATTACCGTAGGACTATGATTTCTTGATCATACCTTATGCAGATCACTCTGGTTGCAGTTTGAGCAGTGTGCGCTCATTCATGGTGTGCATTGGGTTGCATTGGATGATTTATAGGCCATTTGGATGCATTGCGGTCCTTATTGGATGTGTTGATAGGCCCAAATTGCCTTGTGGGGTGCTATTTTTATGGACGCTTTGCACATGGATGCTATTTTATGCTGAGGGACAGCTTTGACACATTACAGGTGATGCACTGATAGTGCTATGCTCTCTTGGATGAGATATTATTAATGCATATGCTAGTGGACGGTGTTAATGCTTGAGTCATTTGGCACTTATTGGCATTATGGATTGCCATTGCAGTTGACATTTTCTTTTGGGCCAGATTTGCTCATATGGATGTGAAGATAGTGGGAGAGAGGGAAGGAGTCTCACTTGAGGCTTTCTCACAATCACAATGGGGGAATACACACAAAGGTGGAGGCTGAAAACAGTTTTCCTCTTCTTAGTTGTGAAAGCCAAAAGAACTCAAGTACAAAGAAAATAGAAGAACCCTATATGTGGGTCTCAAACCAAACTCAACTAACTAAAGTGGCATACTAACTGAGCCACAAACTGGAGTAGATAAGGATAGCTGTCATCCAGCTATTATTCGTGGGCGGTGTACCAACCGCATCTCCAGCTAACAAGTCGGTGACATAAATACACAACGGTCACCCTGGCATATCGCAAGTGGAGCTCAATATCTCAACACTCCCCCTCGAGCTCAATCCCAATTCCTGTACACCAAGCAGGTATCTGAACTTGTGCAGCTTCTCTGCGCCCAATGCTTTCGTGAATATGTCAGCTACCTGATCCTCTGTGCTGACATAAACTAGATCAATAAGACCTAGTAAAACCTTCTCCCGCACATAGTGATAATGCACCTCAATGTGCTTTGTTCTAGCATGAAAGACTGGGTTCTTTGCCAAGTGTATGCTGCTCATGTTGTCACAATAAATGACAACTGGCCCATCTGTAGACTGATGCATATCATAGAGTAGCTTATGCAACCAAGCTACCTCACATGCAGCCATTGCTGCACCCCTGTACTCAGCCTCTGTGCTCGACAAGGCAACTGTAGGCTGTTTCTTGCTGCTCCAAGTGACTGCAGCACTCCCAAAAGAGAACACATATCCACTGGTAGATCGTCTATCAGAAATACTACCAGCCCAATCAGCATCAGTGTATCCATGCAACTGTATCTAAACCCCAGCCTCATAAAATAGTCCATACTGCAATGTGGACTTCACATACCTGAGTATGCGTCTAGCCGCATCCAAATGCGGTTTCCTTGGAGCCTGCATAAACTGACTTACGAACCCAACAGCATAGCTCAAATCTGGCCTGGTAATAGTCATGTAAATCAAACTTCCTACTATGCGTGTACATAGTAGGGTCTTCTAGAAGCTCACGTGCATCTGCGCTCAGCTTCACATTCTGCTCTAAAGGAACTGAAATAGGCTTACAGCCTGTCATCCCATATTTAGACAGCATGTCCAGTCCATACTGCCTCTACAAGAGCTGTATCCCACTTGGTGATCTAATCACCTCAATGCCCAAGAAATAACGCAGCTCTCCCAAATCCTTCATCTCAAACTTCTGCCTCAATAGCATTTTCACATGAAGGATATCTTCATCACTATCACCTGTGATGATCAAATCATCAACATAAATGACAAGCAGCATAATCCCTTTCTCTGTTTTTCTCACATAGAGTGAAAAATCTACCTTGGAAATCTGAAAGCCAATAGTGACAAGATACTGTCCTATCTTGTCAGACCATGCTCTAGGTGCTTGCTTCAAGCCATACAAGGCTTTCTTCAACCTGCAAACAAACTCAGGATGAATAGCATGAACATAACCTGCTGGCTGCTCCATAAAGACCTCTTCTTGCAAATCACCATGCAAGAAGGCATTCTTTACATCCATCTGATGTAAAGACCATCCCTTTGATGCAGCCATAGCAATGGCTGCTCTTACGGTTGCCATCCTTGCAACCGGGCTGAAAGTTTCTTCATAATTAATGCCATATGTCTGTGCATACCCCTTGACAACTAATCTTGCCTTGTATCTATTCACAGAACCATCTGCATTGTGCTTGATCTTATAAACCCACTTACAGCCAATTGCATTCTTGTCTTTAGGCAAAGGCACCAATTCCCATGTAGCATTAGCATCCAAGGCATCCATTTCTTCATCCATGTCTTTCTCCCATTTTTCATTTCCCATGGCTTGCTCAAAAGAAGTGGGTTCTAGTTCCTGTATCACTTTGACCATATAGGCATAGTGAATGGCTGTAAATCCATCATATTTCAGCCTATCCACAGGATACCTAACCCTGGTAGACCTGCACAAAATAGGCTCACTTCCAGGTGCTCTCAAAACATCCCTGGTCTTCCTTACTCCAAGTGTAACAACAGAAGGAATACCCAACTCATCATCAATGCTCTGTTCTAAGCCACTGGATTCACCATCCACACAAGAGTGACCTACATTCACATCAAACATGGGCTGATCTACCTTCTCTTTTCCTTTTCGTGATACCTGCGTACCACTATCTGCATTGCTTTGAGGAGATTCTCCTGATCTCAATCTACCTGTCCATGGCGAAGTATGTGAACCACTGCTAGAGGACACTGCAGGTCCACTAATATTTTGTGATTGCTGCTGTGAATTCTGTGCAGCATTACCATTTTGTGCATTTACATCAATCATCACATTTACTGGTTTATACCAGCTGCTCATCTCATCAAAAACAACATCTCTGCTCACTGTAAACTTACGAGTAGAAGGGTTATAGCATCTATACCCTTTCTGCTGCAGAGAATAACCAATAAAGATGCACTTCTCAGCTTTTGGATCCAACTTGGACCTCAACTCATTTGGCACATGGACATAGGCAATGCAACTAAAAATTTTCAAATGAGAAATATATGGTTTCCTACCAGTATACATCTCCTCTGGCGTCATGCCATGTATTGCTGCAGTGGGAGTCCTGTTCATTATATAAATTGCTGTAGGAATTGCTTCAGCCCAATAATAATCTGGTAGATCTTTTTCATTTAGCATAGCCCAAGATACCTCTCCAATATGCCTGTTTTTCCTTTCTACAATTCCATTTTGCTGTGGGGTATGACTGCATGAATATTGCTACTTTATACCATGCTCCTGCAAGAACCTTGCAAACTCATTTGAGAGGTACTCTCCCCCTCCATCTAACCTTAGGCATTTTATTTGCAGGCCTGTTTCTTTTTCAACCATAGCTTTGAAAGCTTTGAAGTGCCCAAACACTTCACTTTTCTTTTTCATAAAATACGCCCAAAGTTTTCTGCTGAAGTCATCAATAAATGTGACAAAATAGTGACAGCCACCAATAGATGCAGCCTCAGTAGTCCACACATCAGAGTGGATTAATTCCAATGGCTTTTTACTCTCTTGAACATGCCTAGGAAAAGGCCCTGCTCAACCATTTGACCAACAGAAACCAGGTTCTTGGTGATGTTCGGGACGTGAAATACATCAGACAAGTATTTCTTTTTCCCATCCTGCATAGACAAAGGAATTTTACCAATCTGCACAATAGGACGTGCAGTATCATCACCAGTCTCCACAAATCTTGGTTTTTCCATTTTCCTTGCATCCTGCATCCATTCAGCATGACCTGTCATGTGGTTTGATGCACCTGAGTCAACATACCACACATCATTGCTTTCTTCTGCACTTGTCACAGAATTTGTCATATGTTGTACCATAAACAAATGCTCATTTCTGTCATCACCCTGTCTACTAGAGGATGCATAATTGCCTTGCTGCAATTTTCCATTCATAATGTCATTCTGCTTTTTGTAGCAGTCTTTAGCCATATGCCCCATTTTACCACAGTAGTAGCATTCAACATTGCTGTTTGCATTTTGGCCTCTCTGCCATCCACCACGACCTCTTTGGCTCCCCCTGCCTCTAGAGTTACCACGTCCTCCTGCATAGGACTGGTTTTCTTGCATTTGCTGCATATTCTGATTTCTACCACGGCCTGCAGATCGGCCTCCTCTACCTCTGCCAGCATTTGAGTAGAAGACAGTTTCTTTTGAAGTTCCTGCTGAAGAAGATGCACCCCCATTTCTCTGCTCTTCAGAAATTAGAAGAGCAATCAACTCCTCAAAATCAAGAAAATTTTCACGGACGGCAATGGATGTCCGGAACTGTGCATAATCCTTTCCTAGACCATTCAAGGTCACAGAAACTAAATCGTCATCATCCACCGGCGACCCAATGGAAGCAAGTGCATCCGCAATTTTCTTCACCTTCATGTGGTAGTCATTGATGCTCATATTTTCTCTCTGCACACATTGTGCAGCTCCTACTTGAGCTGCATTTTCCTGGCTTGCCTATTTGTGCTGTACATTTTTGCCAAAGTATCCCATGCCTCCTTTGGCATACTTGCATCCTGAATATGCACAATCATGGAGTCCAAAATACTGATAGACAGCCAGTACATAACTTTCTTGGCTCTCTCATGCCATCCTTTGAATGCCTGCATTTCCTGTTGATTGGGAACATTAGGAAGAACAGGTTCTTCTTCATTTCCTGTAATGAACTCCCAATAGCCTTTTCCCATCAAGAAATTCGTCATTCTAAACTTCCATGCCTGGAAGTTGTTCTTGTCAAGCTTTTCAGTGACAATCTGTGAAAGAGAATTAGATGCCATTACAGAACACTGCAAAATATTCTGTCACTGCAAAAAACACAGCTTTTGCCTCACACGGGCAGATCTGCAAAACTGACGAAAGTGGTATTTCACCACACAGTCACTTCCTAGTGATGATTTTGCATCAACAGGCAACAAGCATGAATGTGCAACTCCCAATGTCTCTGCGCACAGGCATACGATGCAATTTCTGCGGCAACTTTTCACCGACCTATAGAACAGTGGTCGCATAGCAAAAATAGGGCTTTTTTCTGAGTGCCTGCAGAGAA
Organism: Dipteris shenzhenensis; assembly: GCF_047967505.1. Classification (NCBI taxonomy): domain Eukaryota; kingdom Viridiplantae; phylum Streptophyta; class Polypodiopsida; order Gleicheniales; family Dipteridaceae; genus Dipteris; species Dipteris shenzhenensis. Next base: position 12,178,354 of record NC_141602.1, on the reverse strand, counting down.
CTTTCGCCTCCAAAACGGGCCCCGAAATGACCTCGAATCAAAAAAATAAAGTCACCAAGGGTTTTGCCCTCTCCCGCAGCATATAATGCCCTCTCGCCACACCACGAAGGGCATCTCAATCTGAGACAGTGCACTCTTGCACTTTCGACTGTGCTACCTGCAGAGATTTGCTCCCAAACTCGAAAAAGGAAAGCAACACTGGTCCTCTTACCAGGACACTACGAACTTGGTTTACTTTCTTGAGCTCCTTACCACGAACAAGGCTCTGATACCATGTGAACATAGTGGGAGAGAGGGAAGGAGTCTCACTTGAGGCTTTCTCACAATCACAATGGGGGAATACACACAAAGGTGGAGGCTGAAAACAGTTTTCCTCTTCTTAGTTAAAGCCAAAAGAACTCAAGTACAAAGAAAATAGAAGAACCCTATATGTGGGTCTCAAACCAAACTCAACTAACTAAAAAGGCATACTAACTGAGCCACAAACTAGAGTAGATAAGGATAGCTATCATCCAGCTATTATTCGTGGGCGGTGTACCAACCGCATCTCCAGCTAACAAGTCGGTGACATAAATACACAACGGTCACCCTGGCATATCGCGAGTGGAGCTCGATATCTCAACAATGGATGCATAGTATATGCACATGAGTCAGATGCTTTGAGACATGAGTTTTGGTGATATTTCACTCTATTGTGGCATACACATTTGGGTGCACTTGGTATTTGGTGTGATTCTCTCTCGTAGGCACTAGCATTTGGGATTTTTGCTTCATTTGCATCATGGCATCCTCTTCCATGTCTGAAAAGGAGTTTTTTAGCATTAAAAAGTTTGATGGGACAAACTTTTCTTTATGGAAAGAACAAATAAGGGATGTGCTTATTCAAAAGAAGTAGATTAAACCCTTGGCAGGGATTGAAGCTAAGCCTGCAAATATGTTTGAGGATGATGGAATGAGTTGGATGCATTAGCAAAATCTACTATTAGACTTCATCTTGCAGAGTCAGTTTATTTCACAGTAGTAAATGAGCAGACTACGGAAGATTTGTGGAAGAACTGTGTGCCACTTATGCAAAAGGAAACTGGCTCTAATAAAGTTTACCTCATGAAGAGGTTGTTTGAGTTGCAGATGAAGGAAGGGGTCTCCATTGCTTCTCACTTGAATGAATTCAATATTATTTTCAGCCAGCTTCAAGCTCAGAAGATGAATTTTGATGTGGAGACTAAGGCAATATTTCTCTTATGTTCATTGCCATCCTCATGGGATACCTTCCGTACAGCTGTCAGTAACTCTACACCTGGTGGAGTACTGAAATTTGATGATGGTGGGTAGCTTGCTGGTCGAGGAGATTAGACGGAAGTCTATGTAGGCAACAAGCAGGATGCAGCCTTAAATGTGCAAAGGGGCAGATCATAGTTCAGGGGGGAAGTCCCAAGAAAGAGGGAAGTCTCGTAGCAAATCCAGGGCACGAAACATTGAGTGTTACCACTGTGGCAAGAAGGGCCATATGAAAAAGTATTGCTACAAGCTGAAAAGAGAGCAAAAGGATAAGAAAAAGAATGCAAATTGGGGTGCAAATCAAAAGGAAGAGAGTCCAAGGGAGGATAAAGGAAAAGTGAAGATCGAGGAGATCGATGGAGTCACACATGATAGTGACAATGACATTCTCTTCATGTCTAGTTTATCTACAGAGTTGCTTACCACTTGAGATGATGCATATTCCCAGGATTGGATTTTGGATTCTGGTGCTTCATTCCATGTTACTCCCCATAGGGAATGCTTCTCCACTTATGACAGTGGAAAGACAGGTTGTGTGCATCTTGGAAATGACTATGCATGTGACATAGTGGGAGTAGGTGACATAAAGTTTTCTTTTGCAAATGGGTCTGCATTTATTTTGAAACATGTGAGACATGTGCCTAAGTTGACCAAGAGTCTTATTTCAGTGGGTCAGCTAGATGATGCTGGTTTTCACACCACTTTTGGCTTTCAGAGTTGGAAAATTTAGAAGGGCTCTATGCTTTTGGCCAGGGGTGCCAAGAGTGGGACTTTGTATCCCTTACATGTATCAGGGGTATTTGATCATGTTGTTGCAATAACCGAGCAGCCAAGCACTTCTTTGTGGCATTGCAGGTTGGGGCACATGAGCCAGAATGGAATGAAACTCTTATGTCGTTTGGATTATGTACCGCATTTGAGTTTCTCTGATTTTGAATTTTGTGAGCACTGTCTCTATGGGAAGCAGACTAAATTAGCCCATAAAAGAAGGGGAAAGAAAGAGTTTGAAAAGCTTGATTTGGTGCATTCAGACGTATGTGGTCCCATGCCTACATGGTCATTAGGCGGGGCTGAATACTATGTGACATTCATTGATGATGCAACTAGGAAAGTGTGGGCTTATGCTATAGCTCAGAAGAGTGATGTGTTCCAAGTATTTCACAAATGGCTGGCCTTGGTTGAGAATCAATCAGGTAGAACGCTTAGATGCCTATGGATTGACAATGGTGGAGAGTATCTCTCTCATGACTTTCAGCATTTCTATGATACACGTGGGATTAAGAGGGAGCTCACATCCCCTCGTACTCCATAGCAAAATCCAGTTGCAGAAAAGATGAACCGTACCATTCAAGAAAGGTTGCAATGCATGCTTTCCAATGCAAGTCTTTCTGGTAGTTTTTGGGCTGAGGCAATGAAGACTGCAGTGCATGTGATCAATAGATCACCTAGTAAGAGTTTGGATGGTGGTATTTCTGAAGAGGCATGGAGTGGCAAGAAGCCCTCTTACTCTCATTTGCGTATATTTGGGTGTGAGGCATATGCACATGTGCCAAAAGAGCTTCGAAAGAAGCTAGATCCTAAGTCTAGGAAATGCATCTTTCTGGGTTATGGTGAAAGTGGAGAGATGGGCTATTGTCTTTGGGATCCAAAAGCAAAGAAGATCATACGCAGCCATGATGTAGTCTTCAATGAGAAGAAGATACATAAGGCACCCATGAGGGATGTGGAAATGAGGAGAATCACTTTCCAGGATGTGAATTCACCTACATATGTTGATAGACAGCAAGCTGTCCATGCACCAAATGTGCAAGAAATGGTACCACCAAGTACTCCCACATGTATACAATCAAGGGTAGATGATGGATCATCTATTGGTGGAAATGATGAGCCAAATGTGGCTGATATGCAGGTGGGACAGCAAGCTAAAATGCCCTTGAGAAGATCATCTAGAGTGTCTAGACCGCCTGATAGGTTTGTTCCAGGGGTAGACTATGTGATGCTTACTGATTGTGGGGAGCCTTCTTGCTACAGAGAGGCTATGATGCGCGAGGATCAATGCAAGTGGGAGTATGCTATGCAATCAGAGATGAGTTCACTTATGAAGAATAAGACTTGGGACTTGGTTTCTTTGCCACATGGAAAGAAAGCATTGCCATGTAAATGGGTCTACAAAATGAAGGTCACAGGTGATGATGTGCCTAGGTACAAGGCCCATTGAGTCGCTAAAGGGTTCAAGCAAGAAAAGGGTGTGGACTTTGATGAGATATTCTCTCCGGTTGTGAAGATGACCACACTTAGATACATGCTTGGACTAGTGGCATCAAAGGATATGGAGCTTATGCAGATGGATGTCAAGACAGCTTTCTTGCATGGGGATTTGCATGAGGAAATTTACATGGTGCAGCTGGAAGGCTTTGAAGAAAAGGGCAAAGAGCATTTAGTTTGCAAGCTAAAGAAGAGTCTCTATGGTCTTAAGCAAGCGCCTAGAGAATGGTATCAGAAGTTTGATGCTTTCATTCGGTCCCAGGGTTTTAGAAGGAGTGAAATTGATCACTGCCTCTACACTGAAAGGGCTAAGGATAATAGCCTGATAATCTTGGCACTATATGTGGATGATATGCTATTGGCTAGCGAGAATACTTATGAGCTAGATGCATTAAAGGCCAAGCTGCATGAGGCCTTTGATATGAAGGATTTGGGACTTGCAGGTCATATTCTTGGTATGCGCATCACGCGTGATCGGAGTAGGAAACTCCTTTGGCTTTCACAAAAAGAGTATGTTACAAAAGTATTGCAGCGTTTCAATATGGAGGGGGGGAAGGCAGTGAGTACTCCATTGCCTCCATATGTGAAACTGAGTCATACAGATAGTCCCAAATCAGATGAGGAAAGAGCCATGATGGCAAAGGTTCCTTATGCATCAGCAGTTGGGAGTCTTATGTATGCTATGATAGCTTTGCATTTGTAGTGGGAGTTGTTAGCCGGTATATGGCTAATCCAAGAAAGAGGCATTGGGAGGCAGTTAAGTGCATCATGAGGTACATGAAGGGTACCAAGGAGATGTGCATCTGCTTTGGTAGAGGAGACATGCGTGTACTTGGGTACACAGATTCAAACTATGCAGGGCACGTGGATAGTAGGAGATCCACTTTTGGTTATGTGTTCACCTTTGTAGGTGGTGCAGTGTCGTGGATGTCTCACGCACAGAAGTGCATTGCTTTGTCTACCACAGAGGCTGAGTATGTAGGCTGAGTATGTTGCAGCCACAAAGGGTTGCAAGGAGACTATATGGCTTGATCGGCTAGTGGGAGATTTGGGGATTCATACAGATGTACTGACATTGCATAGTGATTCCATGAGTGCTATTCAACTAGCACGGAATCGGTCTTTCATGCAAAGACCAAACACATTGAGGTCAAGTACCATTTCATCAGGGAGGTACTTGAGGACAAGCGCATAGAGCTTGTCAAGGTTCATACAGATGATAACCCTGTAGATATGCTGATGAAGAGTCTACCTAGTCAGTGGTTTGAGTATTGTTGTGTATTGATGGGCATTGGATAGTATGCTCACTGGTTGTTCTCCCTTAAAGGCACATTGTCCTTTAAGTGGGAGGTTGTGGGGGTTAAAGGTCATTGTGCCTTTACCTCAGTTATGTACAAAACTCAAACACATATATAAATGAATGAAAAAGAAGATTAGGGTGTTGTGCACCCACCAAAACTTGTGTGGCTCTCTATTTCTCTCTCTCCCTCTTCCGTTCTTGCTTCCATTGAGAGCACTCTCAGTACCAAGGATCCTGTTCCACTTGGTTGACTTGATAGCTGTAATCCTCTTTGGGATTGAAATCAGTGTCTAGGTACACTATATCAGTCTGATGCAATTCGTCGCTTGCAAGAAACATATTTCCATGTTCTGCTTCTATCTGAAGCTGTGAATGCCTGATCATTAGAATGAGCTTTACGTGCTTGAATGGCCTGAGTCCTGAGTTCTTCACCAAGTAGGATTGACTGAAGTTCTTCCAGTGTCAGAATTTGCCATTGGATGGCAATACTCTGGACTAGATTCTCATATCCCTCTCTAGTTCATTCAGGATTACTTGAACCATTTCTGCGGGGTTCATAGTCTCTCTTGCTGCTGCAAGTTGATTGTTGTAGTCTTGGATGCGGAGTACATAAGCATGACCAGTTTCACTACTGTTGCGAAAACTCTGGTTGATCTGGTTATTCAGGGTGAGAATCCTAGATGTGTTCTTGGACTCGTAGAGAGCTGCGAACATATCCCATGCTTCTTTTGATGTCTTGACTATGTTGAGCTATCCTAGCATGACATCTTGCACATTCTGCTTGATCAGGTGATAGGCATACTTGTCTTTCTTATCCCATTCTGCTTGAGCTCGGGCAATGGAAGGATCTGCTACTAGTGGGGAAACTATTTGTGTAGATGTAGATCCCGTTGCTAGTACAACAGATGGAGTAAAGCTACTAGTAGCTGGATCGGTCAATGGTCTAGGTGTAGACCCATCGACATACTCCCATTTGTCCTGAAGTACAAGAATGGTCTCCATTTGGTATTTCCATGTACCATAATTGGAGTTGTCTAACTTAGCAGATGCCTCTAGATTGAGGTTGCTAGTCGACATGGTGCAAGAAATGTACTCAAAAGTGTCGTGAAAATCTCTGTATGAATCAACTGCAAATACATTGAATATGCCAAGTGAAATCTCTGTACCGTCGGTGAAGATAGAACTTCTGTATATAAAATCTGATCTGTATTACAAGGCTTGTGGCAATGATGCTGGGAATAGCCAAGAGGCTTTAGAAGGCTGAAATGATGTGCACGATGCCGTGAGATAGCCGAATAGGCTTTACAATGGTGGCATGTGTGTGTGAAATCAAGTGCTATCTGCCCACTGAAACAATCTGCAATGCCTCTGTACTCTCTGAATTCTACTCACTGAACTGATGAACGTAAGGTTTCAGGTAATATAATGATGTGAAACCGTATGTGAGCGTATGGACTGACTCTAAGTAGGTACTAGTCAGGAATTTCGGGCATGGCTTAGATTGAAGACTTAGGGAAATTCAAAGCATCCCCTCTATGGCGATCTAGTCTACTCTGATCTAGATCGAAACCAACCGTTGATCGATAAAAGAACATCAAATAATTCCTTTTCTTTTGTTCTTTTTAAGTGCTGGGTCAAATGCATCGATGTAGAGGCAAATGTGCGTGAAGGAAGTGGTTTTGTCGACGAGGCTCAAATGTGAGTGTAACTTGCATCGAAATGTGTGTGTGATGTGACGAGCACGTAGAGCACAAAAAAATGAGCGACTTTCCTTTTTGGAGCGCCCTCAAATTCTTCCTGGATCAAGAGATATGACTTGATCTAGGTGGAGGGACAAAAGGAGTGCAAATGGTGCTCAATGATGATGTGTCATTGTGAGTCACATGCAATGATGATGTGGCACTGTGCCTAGCAAGAGGTGTGCCAGTGAAGCTCTGTGCTGAGGTGGCAGGAGTGGTCACATGAAGTGACTGTGAAGCACTGTGTGTGCCTGTAGAGGTCAGTGCTGACTGGACTGCTGAGGTGGCACTACTGAGGTGGCACTGATGATGTGGTAGAGGTGATGTGGCAATGATGACATGGCTGATGACATGGCATTGATGATGTGTCATTGATGACATGGTAGTTATGATGTGGACTACTGATGTGGCACTGATGACGTGGTAGCTGAGTTGGGCTACTGACGTGGCAATTAGAGATAAGGTGATGATGTGTCAGGCGGTGGTGATATGGCAATCGATGATGATGTGTCTTGCTTATGTGGTTTCCACCATGGTAGATAAGGGTGACGTGTCACTTGACCAGCTAGATGATGATGTGGCAGATTACTTGATGATGTGGCACCTGAGGGTGATGTGGCAGATAAGGTCTACCACATGTCAGCTTTGTGGCCAAGCCCAAGGATGGGCTTACCCTACCACGTGTCAATTTCTGGGGCACCGAAATCTACTAGAGATTCTGTCGAAGATGCCGATTCTGTCGCGGAGGAGCACGTTAGCTAAGGAAGCTTGAATCGCGCTTTATCACGTAGAGTCGATGAAGAGGCTTCATGGAGGATGAAGCCGTGCTATGAAGCTTGGAAGCTGACCTTGGATGAGCGCTATCGAAGGCGATGAATCGCTAGAGGGATACTTGTGATCAAAGGAGACGATTGGAGGCCATAGTCGCTATTGGTCGGTCGACGTTGGCGCAGTAATATTCAGCACCACCAACAAGGATGACCTCCGCAATCACTGCGACAGCTATTCGTTGCAGCTGTTCTATTGGAGAGGTAGAGCCCGTGTGCTTGGTCGCATTGCTGTCTGCACATGAAGGAGGCTCGTCTGTTTGGAGAAGCAGGATTCGAGGCGCTTGCTGTAGCTTGGCGTTAACGATTCGAGGTTGGTGAAGGAAACGCCGTTGGAGTGCAGGAGGCGCTGACCATGCTGGAGCAGCTAGCAACCAATTGTGGAGAAGTGGCTGCTCATAAAGGAACCTGCTCGTCGATTGCTTACTGGCTTGTCATAAGAGACAGCTACTGCGTTGGAGGAGCCGGGGTAGCCGAGAGCTTTAGAAGCTCAAGTATGTTGTTGGAGCCGTTGCAGCCTGTGGTTGTGGTCCTTTCTTCGAAGCATCTCTTTGTCGAAGTAGTGTGCCTTGTACCTCTTAAACTATAACCACACATAGTGTGTGCAGAAGGTGGGCCACTTCCTTCCCCAAAGAATTATAATCTGAGGGAATGGGCCCTTTCCTGGGCATCGAGATTCCGAACATCAAGATTATTAGCATTCAGTAGCATCACAATTAAGTCTCATTAATGGATAAGTTATTGACATATTACCTAAATGTCAATAGTTGTATTCGTATTGCAATCAATATCTTGCATTCACCATTCATGTAGATTTCTTTCACTTTCTAAACATGGAAAATACATTCAAAATAGAATGCATATTAAAACATGCTATCCATTATTCTTGAACAATGTTAAAATTCAAAAATTGGAGTATACATTCGCCATTAAATTGTTGTATCAAGAAGTTGCAACAATCAACATTGTAATAGGTCCCTGCAAGCTACTTGCATTGAGATTTGTTCTCTTGAAATATTACGATCACTTGTTGACTCGAAATCATCGATCCCTTGAACAAACTTACTGTAAGGGAATAAAGTAATCTCACTAACCATCACTAGCTTCCTCCATAATGATCTTGGGGACCAAAGTTTTATTTCCCATGGACCGGAGAAAGAACCAAGCAACAAAATAGTGTCGACCACACAATCAAGTGTAGGAAAGAATGAGACCCGCCATGTTTGCAAACACGACATTTCTTGGGCATTCACAACTTCTTTGGTCAACTAACATGGAAAGCCATTGTCAAACATCTATTTTACTAGAATATGAAGTGAGCAAATGGCCCATCTTCGAAGTGGAAAAGAATGTATACTTCTACGTCATCAGAAAAGCAACAACGCATCACGTAGAAGACCCTACTGGCAGTTCGCTCTCCCTTGGTTCAATCCTACGTCTATGCATGCATTGAGAGTCTGAGAGATTCCCTATTCTTGTTTACCATGGACCAAGTACATACTAGAAAATTGACATTGATGCAACTAAAGGTTCATAATATTTTAGGATAAGACCATGAAAGGGCATTCTTTACTAAAGCCAATGCTAACCACTAGGTAAAATGTTTGCAAAGTTCTTACTTGGTCAGTTGAAAATATTCCATGGAGCAAGGACTTACTAGGTTAGTCCAGAATGCAACTAAAGGTTCATAATAATTTAGAATAAGACAAGGTTCACAGTAATTGAGATTAATTCAAATTGACATTGATGCAACCAAAGGTTTAAATTGAGCCAAAGGTGAAATATTTAACTTCTCTAAAATAGAATTTCAAAGGCTAATTACATAATACCAACATTCAAGGGATCAAAACACAATGCCAATAATTTTGACACAGAATGAAAGGAAGTGTCATGTGTTGAATTCGTATCATTCCGTTAGTGTGCCAATATTCCCCATCACGATGTGGCACCTGACATTCATATCTCACCACCCCATGACCCCACGATTGTCAAGAAACTCTCTATACACATGCACACGTCACTGACCACTATCTGTTAGTGACACCACCCCCACAACAACAATTACTACCCAACAACTATTAGCAATAAGTACTACCCAATGACTATCAGCAACAGTTACTACCCTCCTCCCTCACCACCATCACCACCATACCTTCCTCCATTCTTTCTCCAAATCCTTCAGCAAGCTTAACCCCTTCAATCACCACAAGCTTAACTTCTTCTATCGCCCCTCTAACGCCTCTACTACTCCCTCTGATTGCCAGAGTGATGAACTATATGGAGTTAATGAGCCAAGTGTGACAATGGAGTAGTGGTTTACATTAACTATAATTGAGACGTGAGGACTTAGCTGCTCACTAGTAGCTAGTGACCATTAATGGGGTTTTGGTGCACATGCCATATGGGGATGCGTCAATTTTACGAGCAAAAACCTATGAGCAGGTTTATCTGAGCGTGTTTTTCAAGAGATTTTTAAAAATGTTTTTCTTTAGGAAACATGGTTTTTACACTTTTATTTTCACTAGAACTAGATCCCTTTATCATAAAAATATACAGACTAGTCACTCATTCATTTTTACACAACATAATTTTCTTATTTAGAGACATCCCTTTGTACCCCTGTTATTACCTTAAAAAAGTGTTGATTCCTTTAAGAAACATTCCTCATAATCACTCTCAATGTAATAATACTATGCATATATAATTACTTATTAACACATTTATATCATATGGCAATATCTTTTTAGTGTTTTTATAGCATATTTATGGACATGTTTCTAAAGAAGTTTAAATTACTATAAATAAGTATTAACTTGGGCTTATATATCACTCTCATAAAATACATGTAATATTTAATACTATATATGAAAGATTTTCCAAAATATAACTCCATAGATGTGCTCAAATGGGGTGTTCCGATCAAATTGAGTGGTTGAATGACTATATTTGGACATTGGATATGAAAGTTATGTCACTTTTAAAAGTGCTGTCCAAGGTAGTTTCGCTAGCGAAACTACCTTGGGAGACTTGCTTCAAAGGGGTTTCGCTGGCGAAACTACCTGGATGGCTTGCTTCAATGAGTTTTCTTTGAAGAAACTCTTTCATGAAGATAGGTTGAGAGAGGGTTTTCAATGTCACCCCCTATTAAGTAAAAGTTGTAAGAAGGATCATAAGGGAATTTTTATAGAGAAGTCTACTCTACATGTGGGTTTCTTCAAAAGCCATCCCATTATGCTCTCACCATTCCTACAGATTCACCTAAAGATTTTTGTATAAAATAGGCATTGCTATAATACTTTGCATATTTCTAAGTGAAACTATGTTTTCTTCTGATCGATTTTTGCCATATTTATGCATAGTTTGGAAGCTTTTTTTTTCCTTCGCTCGGACGCTCGGAAGATTTCGCTCAGAAAATGCTCGTCCCCGCCATATGGCACCAGCATTATGTAGCATATGAAAACCCAAAAGCTTCACATGAAGCTTGGGAGGGCACGAAGGCCCAAGACACAGTGAGAGCCTGGCAAGATGATCTTTTAAAGTCCAATCACAACACTTTTCCCAATCAAAGGACTTTGCATATAGGCTTCTATCTTTCTCCTTAAAGTCCACAATTGCATTGTAGTTTTTAAATCCACTGCCACCTTATAATTTAAGTATCCCAAATCATGGAATTGAATGAAATTTGGGAGCTTAGATGTTAATTAGGATGTGATAGCCACACCCAATGGTAATGTTGAAGCATTTCTAAAATCAATCGAAACTTTTAGGTTGTGCATGATAAAAAAGCAAGACCTTATCGAAAACTAAAGACTTAGGACTTGGACTAGGAATATGCCCATCCTTTGGAGCTTCCATTATGAAGCACTCCTCTCCACTATTCACGAGTCTGAGAGTCTCTTTGAGACCTTGTGATTTGTGTGCGGTGACTAGGAATTCTACCAAATCCCCTTTGTCCCTTTTCAAGCATTGGGCATGTGCAAGTGCCCACCCTTTCAGCTAGCTCCCTCTTCAACTGATCGCCACCGTGCTGGCTCCCTCGCTATGGTTGTCCTATGCTTGGATGCAATCCAAGCTTGCAAGTCTCAGAACTAGGCTGTGGTGCCGTGGCCTGGTTCTCAAACCTGCAAGCTTGGATTGTATCCAAGCATATACAAGCAAAGCCCTACAAAGATCAATGAGGCTGGGCTTCATTGAGCTTACAAAACTAGGCCGTGGATTTTTCATAGAGCTTCTTTGCTTCCATTCAAAGCTATTCTTTGCTTCATATGGCTTCATAGAGCTTCATTGCTTCCATTCGAGGCTATTCTTTACTTCATTGGCTTCATTGCATCATTGCTTCCATTCGAAGCTCCATTTGATAGCTCCATTGCTCGTTTTTTTGCTTCTTGCATCGATGCGGCCATCTTGGAAGGGATGCAATGAATGATTGCATAGATGGAGTAGGATTTGGAAATGCTATATCAGAAATGGGAATGATTAATGGATTGAAATGCCTGGCTGGAGCTTTTCTTTCCTTCTTTTGTGAAGTTTTGTGGAAGGCAGGACATGGTAGATTGCTTTTGTTGCTAGAATTGTCCCTTGTGGCTTTGAGTAGTGAATACATTCTTGAAGTAGGCAAAACTAGGCTGTAGCACTGTGGCTTGGTGTTGCCTACTACAAGAATGCATTCACTACTCAAACACATATGGAATGGATGGGAAACCAAAGCAATGTTCAGTGGATTTTCCCTTCTTTTTCAGTGGCTTTCCCATGTTCAGTAATGCCGGTGCTTACATATGTGGATATTATCTTTGCAATGCTTATAAGGTTGAAAGGCTTTCCATTTCCTTGTACATGTGAGGCGCACGTACACACATGCCATTAAACATCGTCTTCTTTGCTCAAATGTCTTATGTTAGTGTTTGAAAAGTGGCCTCCTTGGGGCCAGTCTTTGGATTTAAAGTATTTACCTTCTAAAACTCTTTGTGATTCTTTATATATTCTAGCTCATTTGACTCATTGGGTCATTCTTAGAAAGTATCCATCACTAGTAAAGGCCCTTGGATAGAAACCTCTTGGCCTTAGCCTTTTGTTACGAATGTCTGATGTTTCAACTTGTCTGAGATGCAAGGTGTGTCTGATGCAAAGGTGCCTAGCCTTAGCCGTGGGTGATAACATCTCTAGAATATTTGAATATAGATGACACTTGGGCTTCTTTTTGCCCACACCTTTGCATCTTGCAACCTCCCTCACAATTCTTAAAACACACCTAGCTCAAAGCACTCACATGTACAAGAGGAGCTACTTGAAGGTTAGGAGAAACTCTGATACTATGTCAGCAAAACTAAGAAGGAAGGAGACAACATAGGTAGCCATGTCAAGAGATACACAAGCTAGTAGCCTATAATGTACATCTAGATTAGAAAACAAATCAAGCATATGCAATCTGCATGTATATGGGTCAGATCCCCTTATCCAAATTATACCACTCTACTAGTGCATTATTCAATGTACATCTTAAATACAATATAGGAAACTTAGCTAACTAATTTCTCTAGCAACCTCCTCATTACATTGTAGCTATCCTAGACTTGTATGCTTTTGATTCATATCCAATAGGGTTCTCACCTATTTGAGGGCCTTCCATCAATATTTTTCTTTTTTGCAAGTACTTAAATGTTTAGTAAAGGAATAGCAAGGTTTCTCAGCCTTTTTAAGGTGATTTTTCTAACATTTGGAAGAGATTTTCTATAGGGACAATTGTTTCCCAATCTTGCATATGTGTTTCTTACAAAGTGCTGAAAGTGTCTAAACCTACCTTCTTTACATTTTATTGTAATTCTATTTTTTGTTATTAATTGCTTTTCTTTGAAGCAAAAATGTTAGGTGAATTAAGTTTCCCAAATAATCAAAATATATTTATCAAAAGGATCATATTTTCCAATTCTTGCACATGTTCCTTCACTAAGCACTGATAGGCTTGAAGGTGGAAAAAAGATGCTTGCAAAAAAGTACAAATATTCTCTTAAAAATAAAAAATATTTGGTATGAAATATTGTTCCTTATATGAAGATATGATATACATTCAAAATCCTATAAGGGAAACAAGCTACAACTGCAATATTCATAAGGCAATAAAGCTACTATTTCAAGCTAAAAATAGCACATTCAAAAGGCAACGTGACAAGGACACATGTTTGTGTTGTAGTAGTAGGACTAGTCTTCTATACTTTTAACATACATACGAAAAGAGGTCTTGTTTGAGACGAGTTGAGGATATATGAGCTAGAGACGTAAGAGAATAATTGAATGAAGATACTGAGATATGCCATAGATTCTTTAGTGGAAAATGAAGTGGTTGATGATATGAACGTGACCTAAGCAATAGCCCAACCACTCAGAGAATTCCACATAGCTCACTCATGAAGTGTGACCAAGAGAATAATTAAGGGTCTCTATTTACAAACTTCTAGAATTGGGTAAATGTTTCTAGATAATTTGTAAATAAAATTGGTGGTGGAAATTTTTAAAATAATTATAAACCATAGTAAAAAGCTACATTGTATGTATGTATGTATATGTATAGCAGTTCTCTTATTTCAAGTGTTTGCTTTATTTTAGGCTATTATAAAATTTATTTTATGTGTCAATTTATTTCATGTAACCAATGAGGTTAAATCATAAATACATTCATTACCATGTCTAAACTCAATAATAGTTCATAATATATAAGATAGTGGGATAACTAATAGTCTGTTCATGTAGATGATATCTTTCTATTTTATTTGATATTTTACATGACTATTCATTCGATCTTAACAATTAAAAATCATGGTCTTTTAAAGTTTGGAAATTTTGGGGTGATGCACTCACCTATTATGGATGAATACCATTTCCTTAGGTCAAACTTGGAATTTTCTAGATTTTCCATTTTTCAATATCTCCCCTAATGTTTTCTTGAGAGATACATGAAGGATTTTTCTCATAAAAAGGAACACATAGGTTGGAAGCATCATTGTTCAGGACCTCCACAATAAGATAAGTCCTATATGTGGAGGATTATTTTAAGTATTTTTTGAGTTTATTTAAGGAGTTCTACTATGAAATTAGCCACATATTGAAACTTACATATACAAATTATTGATGGTGCTTGAAGGTGGTTATAAGGCCACTTTTTGCTTTGTGGAGGTTTCTATTCCAAAATTTAAGTTTCACCCTTTTAGCGACACAAGGATCATATAGAGAACATTTTAGGTCTCTTGTCTATTTGTTTAATTAAGTTGATCCTTTAGTTTTTCATGCTTTTTTTAGTGTAATTTATTTCTCATTCAAGTTTGAAAAAAATGATGTTATGGACATGCAAGTTAAATTTTCAAGTCTGCATTTCACAAATCATAAATGGTTCTATGATTTAATCTCTAATTCTCATTTTTGACCATTTTGAATGCATAATATCCCCATTTTGGTTGAATATACCAACATAGATCATCATGTATGCCATGATGTGGAATTTGAGTAGGTGTATTGGGCTGTATTATAAATTATGTCATGACTTTTTTTTGTTGTAATACTTAGGGATTCTACAAGAGGGTCGTTTCACCCTCCAATTCAAAAAGTTGAGAGGACTGCATCTCTAAAGTATCAAGAGCCTTAGCAAACTCCTACATAGGGGCATGGCATTCCATTAGAAAGGTAGATTCCATATCATGCCAATGTTGCACTTCATCTTGCTTATGGCTACTCTCTGCCTGACCTAAATCTTGGGCACTTTGCTTGTCTTTCATGCTTTGCTATAGATGCACCATCACCACTCTAGTTTTCTCATTGTCCTTTCATATCCGATATATCATGTCACCTTTTTCAATGTTCAATGTGTTTTTCATGTTGCAAAGATGATGTAAAAGGGCTTTCTTCGCCACCCTATGAGTCTTGACATTCCAAGTTTTTACTCAGTTTTTAGCTTTCCTTGCCTAGGCCTCAGCTACATATATTTGCTCTCATGCTTGCAATATCTTAGCAGGTGCTTCCTCACCTCAAATTGTCTTTTTTGCTTTGTCATAGCTTTAGCATATTCCTTGAGATGTCGCTCAAATTTTGTAGTTAATTTTGCTTCATCAGCTTTCCTCTTTGTCTTTCATCCATTTGGCCAGCAGCTTGAAGCCTTGACTCAACCATCATTGCTAATCTATGCATGGTAAAACTCCCTAAAGAGATTCTATTGCTTCCATGGATGCTCTAAGAAATCACTTCCTCTAAGGATGTAAAACATGTTTCCAATCATGTTATTATTGATGAAGAGCATAGTATTCCCACAAACAAGATATCCCTCCTTCGTGTACACTTCTTTCAAACATTTCATAAAGTTACTAAGCGAGAGAGCAATTGATGCATTAGATGCCATGATTTCAAGACTGGTGGAGGAGCTAGCTAGAGGGTTTTGGAACTAAAAGTGGGTAGACGCCTAGATCATATGAGGAAAAATCCTTGCAAGTAGTAAAGGAAGGCTTTAAGGATAAAGAATGAGGTGCACATTAGGAAAAAATGATGAACTGCACCAATTTTGTAACTATAGTGGAAACGTTTGGGCAGGTGCAAACCATGACATACATGAGGGACCAACTAGGTTTGTTTTGATAGTGGATGGAATCCATATGCCATCATTCTTCATCGGTGGTCAAGGACATGGTTTTGGTCAACTTGACATTTGGGGTTGAGGGGTGTGGCAAGCGAGGTGCAATCTACTAAATTTTATCGATCGAGCATACTGTCAATGTATCTTTGTTGTGCCACTAAGTCTTTCACATCATGGTCCCATTCTTATTTCTTACATTCATTTCCTTCCATTCTTGGGGTCTACCACCATGCCTTCTTGTCCAAATCCCACGTTATATCCTTGTGCATCATCCCATCCAATCCACACCCACAACCCACATTGCCAAATTGGACCTAGCATTAGTGGTGACAGGTGTAGGTCAAATCACCCGTTGCCACATGTTCCTAGTGGGCCATAACCCATCCATTAGCAAAACTTGAGCTTAGATCGAAGGTTAGTTGATGCTAATTAGTTGGTCCCTACATAGGTTCCTAGTTAGCCTAGTTAGGTGGGATAGACAATGGGATGTGGTAGTAATCCAAGGTGCTTAACCCATCCATTAGCAAAACTTGAGCTTAGATCGAAGGCTAGTTGATGCTAACTAATTAGTCCCTAGATAGGTTCCCAATTAGCCTAGTTAGGTGGTGTAGACAATAGGATGTGGTGGTAATTCGAAGGAAGCTTAATGACATGGCAAATAGGGGGAATCTTGATGAATTGGCAACTTGGTGAGAAGCCAGATGATTCACGATGTATGTTAAGGCTGAAACACAAGAAAGGAGAGAGAGAGAGGGGGGCAGAGGGTCATTGAGTTAGAAGGGAGGTTGGATCCAAAGTGTGGTACTAGAGGGAGATGTGATGTAGCAAAGCAAGCATAGGAGAGTAGGCCGAAAAGCAGAGCAAGCCACTATAGATTCAAAATAAAACATGGAGGGGGTAGCTACTGCGACTAGAGTGGAAAAGCATTGGAGGAGGGGATAGATTGAGCAGCAAGACAGAGCAGGAGATAATCTCACCCATATGGCAAGTGGGTTGGGGAGGGTCAAGTGTGGGTTAAAAGGGAATGGGAGATGGGTTGGGTGGTCCCTTGAGTAAGAGGATGATCCAAATTGAATGGGATGTTTCCTCATGAATTCCTATGTGCCATTCAACATAGCATGCCCCACAGAAAGGAGCACTCCCATTGGTTTGCCTAAAATCCCTTCCTACTCCTTAAGATTAGGAAACACTTAGGGGCTTTAAGACCCCATTTCTCCCCTAATGCTCTCGATTATTTGGTAATGTAATAGCTCAATGGGATGTGCTATTTTCAAAAGAATCCACACTTTGCCTATCGATGGAGGTGTAAAGCTTTACAGTGGATGTCTAAGTGGAAAGGGATGAAAACTTATATTTATAGAAAAAATATTAAAGAGAGAGGACTAGTAGGAGCCATCACAACTGATGCCTTGAAACATTCTACAATCATGACTAGTGAGATACTAATGCCCATTTAAAAGAAGGGAGGATAGAGATACAATTTTTCACCCAATATGCAAACACGTGTGCTTTTGATATGAATTTTCCATTAATGGCATTGCATCTTCACAACACTTTGACAAGGGAGTAGATGCAAAGATTCATCGAGCACAAGTTGTGGGTGTATTAGATTTTTTACAATGTCATATGGTGGAAAGAAAAGTATATGTAAGATTCACGCAATCATGCTTCATAAAAGACTTAATTTGAGATGATAGTGATGCATCAAGCTATCTATTGAGGAATAGGGTTCACACACAGCTCCCACCTTTATCTAATAAGTCCCTAGTGTTTGGAAAATCTACCCTTGATTATCAAACTTTGGAAGAGGTAGAGTTTGTAAACAACCACATTCACTTCAACCTAAAATAGTGTGGAAAACTACATCCACTTTCCCTTTGAACAATGTCACACTTTGGAAGAGGTAGAGATTGTAGAGAAGCACAGTCACTCCATATTAAAGAACAATGTACTTTTATTTTTACAAACAAATACTTTTGTTTGTAAGAAATTTTCCCTCAATAGATTTCTTCTCCAATGTTAGAATGCAATATCTCTAGAAGCCTTGTGATATGCTTTATTGGGCTAAATAATTTGACAGAAATATGTAAAAACATCTATTAAGAGGAGGGATGTATATTACAATCATTAAAAATGTTTAACAACATACCATGGAAATAAATTGAAAAGAAGTATCAACTTAGAATATTGAGGAATCCTTGGATGCCATTAAGCCTTAGTTTCAATTATGTTGCTATATAAATGTATTAAGCCCAGACATACATATTTGTATTTCTCATTCTAGAAGCAATAATTATTCCTCTTTAATGCTCTAAAATGTAATCCAACTTTTGGGTGACCACTGTGTGTGATCCATTTCATTGTATACGTGCCTAATTTCATTGGGATCTAGTCACCTAGCTCATTGTGAATATATTTTGGAAATAATAAATAAATCAAAGAAACTCTTTCCCCTCCTATACCAATCACCAAAGACCAATCCTAAAGATTTTACATAAAAACAAATAAGGATCTCTTTAAGTGAAACATGATAAAAATATCCATAAAGTACTCTATTGGAGGTGTATTGGTATTGATTGCTTGGAAAGATCATGAATCTTTGTCAAAGTGGATAGAAGTTTTGAGAATTAATTGTAAAGAGATCAGCAGAGAATCACTTAAGAGAGTGGAAGAGGAATTGTTGAAGCCTTTCTTCAATTGTAATAAATGAGAATATTGTATGAATATTTCCATTGCTCAAAAGAGGACACACAAATAAGAATGTAGTATGAGTTGCTCAAAAGAGAATGTGCCAAAAAGTCAAAATCCATGCAAATCTAGACTAGGTCATGAGTTAATGATCGATGATCATAATTTGGCTTAAGCTATCTTATGTGCTTTAATGGCAGAATTGAAGGGCTTGTGTGGTATAGTTATTTCTTGAAACGGCTACCTATGTGATTTAATATGGCAAAATTGAAGGGTTTGTGGGGTATAGTTATTTCTTGAAAAGGCTACCTAAAATATTGGAAATATGGGGGATCTTGCCACATATACAATCCATAATCCCACACATGGAAAATGCTTGAAACATATATTTGGATGTAGGCAAATTATGTCAATAATTTTCTCAATCATAAGGGGATGATTTTTTAGACAAGATCTCTGTTATCAAAGTAGTTCGAAGGCTTTGGCCCTCACACTTGGTGGCTCACACTTAGTGGAGGGAATTATGTGGGCCACCAAATACTAGGATTATTTACTCAAGAAAATTGGAAAGAGCTTGGTGCTATGAAAGCAGTTCAAAGACTTTCACATTTAGTGAAGGGAATTATGTGGGCCACCAAATACTAAGATTTCTTTACTCAAGAAATTGGAAGAGATTATACATGGTACTGAATAATTGATGTATTGAAATGATTATGGCTAGAGCACGAAGTTTTTTTGGCAGTTCCACATTTTCTAGGTTCCATAATGCTTGTGATTCAAGTTGGATCATAAAGGTTTGAGGACATAGAGTAGTCCCTAGAGGAGCAAGAGACATGAGACCATGGTTCAAATGTTTGAGCACACCAACTTTTTCATGAGCCATAAGGTGGGAGTTGATGGCCCACTTGTTTGATTGGGTGGTTATAGGCCCACAACATATCAAAGAGGTTGTGATGGAGAATGAGTGTCACTACCCCAATTGCGAGCCCTTAAATGAGGAGGAAATAGGGGAAGGACACCCACAATACATTCAAATTCACCCCAATTGCGAGCCTTTAAATGAGGAGGAAACAAGGGAAGGACACCTACAATACATTTGGATTTGAGAGGTGTCATGTGGGAAGGAAGGCTGCCACATGGGTAGATCCAAGAAGGAAAGGGCTACTTGGGCAGTAAGATGGAAACCTCGAGCATACTTGAGGTGGTTGTAGCTAACATAGCCCAACCAAGAGGGCCAGGTAGAATATCTATGGGGTTAGAAAGGTAAGACATTAGATCATGCCTATGAAGGATTAAGGGGTCTCAGACTTCTCCTTGATGAGTAGGTGAGGCCATGTTGATAACCTAGTCACCTTGTTCTATATGAAAATTGTTAAGATTGAAAGGGGAGACATGCAAAAACCCCCTCTTGCATATAATGGAGGCACTCACTTGAGCTCTTTGAGTAACCACTAAAGCTCACACAATAAGAAGAGATTAGCATAAGTAGTAACAGGATAGATATACCCTTTTGGTGTTGGATCTAAGCAACCTTGAACGCAACATTTGATAAAGTGGGGAGTGAGAGAGAGAGAGAAAGGAGCTATACACTATGTTGTATTGAACAAAAAAATGAATATATACATGAGTACCCCTTAGGGTTAGGGTTAGGGTTAGGGTTTGCCCCTAATGCCCTATAGGTATGGTGCAATTTACACCATCCTTAATACCCCCTTTTAAATTGCACAGGGTAAGTACAGGGTGCATGTACAAGACCTTTTGGTGAAAATTTTTTGGAGCATATGTTAGCATCCAAAATTGGAAAAGAAAACTTGAAAAGAATTAGAGTAGTATGTGCATGTGTGAGCACAATGACTACATAGCAGAAGCATGCACAATGAGTACAACTTAGTAGATCATGTACATAACATGCATTTCCCCCTATTAAGTTGTGGGCCATCCTTTGCCTTTGGGAATAAAACCCATAAGATAGGCCAAAGAAAAGAGGAATAAAATATGTAGAAAGTAAAGTCCACTTGGATCAAAGATTGGTTGATTGAAAGATGACTATGTGAATGATGGTGTGTATGGCTACATGTCAAACATGTCAAAGCTGAGCATAAGCGTATCACCAACCCAAAAGAACTGACAACAATATCAGAGGTATGCTATTAGTTGAGTAATCTCTGTCATATGATGTGGTGTCAAAGAAGACCGCATAGTCCACGTGCATAGAGTGATCCAAGGGCTGAAAATCTAGGGCGGAGGGTGCAAGTACAATACTTTGCTCTGCTGATGAAGAGGCCCATACAAATGACAATGTATAGGAACCTATCCAACCTGTATGCTCAAGTGGTCATGAGCTGAAGGTCGTTTGATATGTGCATGGATAAACATCCATCGGCATGGGATGTAGCATCTGTCATAGCCTCATCAAGAAGGAGCTGACAGTATAAAGGCCTAGAAGCCTGAAATATCATTGAAAAATCATAAGATATCCTTGAGGCATAGGAGGTGCCGAATACTGATGTCGAGATAGATCTGTAGTCCTAGATTCCACTAGTAATCTCTCAGTAATCTACATCAAGTATAGAATGTATATGCCAACCATAAGTGCATGTTGAAACACTGAGGTTCCCCAAGTTGTGCTATGGCTAAACCTAATGATGCCCACTACACTGGGTTAGGACTACACTGATGCACAAATATCCTCATATTGAGGAATGATCTGCTGATTGGAGGTGGTGATAACTGGACCCAAGGGTGGTGCAATGCGGCATAACACAACCGATGATGGAATGCCCTAAAGACTAATATGCTGATCAAAATTGCTCATGGAAACTATGTCCAAGATATGCTATGTGTCAGAGGTGAAAGCATCAATGATGGATGATGGAATAAAATCACCTGAAGAGATGGTCACATAGTGGCATATATCTCCACATGCTACTAGAGATGTGAGTGACTCATATTGAGGGCTTACCTACTGTAACTTTGTATGATCATAACTAAACTCCTGGTGTGTCTCTTCATCTGGTGTGACAGTAGATGGAGTCGGATCCGTGATGGTTGTACATCACTTAGAATCAAACTATGCTAATGTAGATGGGACTGCTTCGTCCCGAGGGCTTACCGTCAAATGTGCCCTCATGCTGAGGGCTTACTATCAAATGCACATGATCAAGATCTACGTTAACATGTGGTAAATCTACATTTGATCTCTCAAGACCAATGAGGCTTGAGTCTGCTTCATAAATGGCTACATATCATGTGTCAATGAATGGTTGAAGTAGGTTCTCTTTCCACTCACGGATCTCATCCAGAGTCATGACTGTTGTATCATGAACTGTGTGATGAGAATAACTCCATGTTGAAGGCGGTCTGGTGCTTTATGCTAGAGGGTTATCCATGTACTGACGAGAGTGTCTACCCATGAGAATACTATGTGAGAGTTGCCACTCAAGGCTTATACTAAACGGTCAAAACCAAGTCATGTGAGAACATGTATATGCCAAAGATCAAGCCTGTAAATTGAAGATGACAATAGTGTGTCGGGAGTAGCCAAGAGGATGTACAAGGTTAATGTGTATGTGTAGGAACCAATGCCAAAAAATAGTAAATAATGTGTGACTTTACATTGGTGGCATGTGTGTGTAAGATGTGTGCAACAATCTTGAATCCAAGGAGGAAGATCATTCTACCAAGTGTCACTGATGTATGGAACTGCCAAATGCCAAGTGTACTAAGAACTGGTGTCAAATGTGTGAATGTGTATACGGATAATAGTACCGCATGGACTGACCGGTGGGAACTAATCGGGTGATATGGCAATGGCTTACTTGGTTTGGTGGAGTTTAATCTCATCTATGGCTATGTTAGGCTCTAATGAAGAGGATTGCATGATGCTGACATGTGGATAAGTCAGAATGCATATCTAAGATGTTCAACGTTTAGAGCACAATTTGGCGATCGTTTTTGCTTTTTGGATCACCTCCTAATTCCACCAAGATCAAAAGTTATGGGCATTTGAAATTTGCACCACACTTAGTCCAAGGGAGGGTCCAGATTGATGATGTGGCTCTGTGATGGCATGGCACTGTGTGTCACATGCATAGAGTGTTGGATGGTGTGGGTAGTGGATGTTCTTGGAGCTTTGGGGGGAGGAGGAGAGAGAGAGAGAGAGAGAGAGCACGATATAGCTACGTGTACACTATGTTGTATTGAACATAAACATGAATATATACATGAATACCCCCTTCGGTTAGGGTTAGGGTTTTCCCCTAATGCCCTATAGGTATGGTGCAATTTGCACAATCCTTAACAACATTGAGTTCTCATTTTGTACTATGGTCAATTCTATTTGTTGAAGCATGTTATACACATCAATTTTTCTCATGACCATATAGACATTAGTTTTGGATATCTAATTCTCCAAACTCGTGCTTGTTTCAATTTACTCATGTGCACTTGTTGTGTGATTTAAGGTAAACGTGTTCCTTGGGCATCCAACATTCTACTGTAGGGGCTTGCCTACAATAAGCAGACCTTGGTATCTTTGACATCCAAGTACTCTATAAAATATTCATGTCAACATACTCAAGTTTTGGTAAGTTTTTTGGTAATCCAACATAAATTGAAATCTAGCCAATTTCAACCATCATTGAAGTCATCGAGTGTTTCAAGACATTATACCCATTGTCTATATAAGTGCTTTGGTAGTCATATCATAACAGTCTTTGGTTTATTTGAATTCATTCTTTGATTGCTACTTTACCTTTGGAATTTTAGAACAACCAAGCATGATGTGCTTCCATGATCAAAATAAAAAGCTAGATGATAATAGCTATTCTAATTAGAAATGCAAGTTGCAAAAAAGCGTTTAATTGATAACGTCATAGAAAAGGAGAAAAGACTATAAACTTCAATAGGAGGTAAAGCAAATAAAGTCAAAGAAGATCAATCTAAAGAGGATGAAAGAGCCCTATTACCCTTAAATCTTATTGATTTCAGTATCAAGGACATCATTGTTTAAGATATTTAAGACAAGAAAATAATTGTTGATGCATGGAACACACTAAAGGTTTAATGCAAAGAACATGTCTAAATAATTACATTTCATAAGTCTTTCAACATTGTAAAGAAACTGCAAAAAGAGACACAATCATCTCATCAAATTAAAAGCATCTCGTGGATCAATTACATAAATTGCTTAGGAATTAAGTAAGGGTTTGGTCACCATGGACACACCACAATAGTTAAAACATCTTAGATATAGAGAAAATGGGCTAAGGGGACATCAAAGATTCTATATGCCATGAGCAAGCATTTATTGCCATGCTCAAGCAAAACACAAAAGTGGCAAATCACTCTTTCAAGAATTCTTGGCCATTGAGAAGGGTGTTATTGAGCTTCTCAAGGTCTTCAGATGACTTTCTGTGATTTGAAAACCTGGATTTTTTCTCTTTGGGTATTATTTGTAGTACGTTCCTAGATTTGGTCTTTTCTTGGTAGTTCTCATGTAATGATAAATTTTGTTATTGCAATCTTTTACTTTCCTCAAATCTGCGTTGTCTCCTTATTGTTGAGATTTTTCCTTTTTTGTTACTTTATATGAATATCATTTTCAACAAAAAAATTAGGAACTCATGTTAAGACACACTTGTACGGTTTCAATGGATAATACATTCCTTGGAACATACTAACGTGAGAAATGATATCATAGAAGAAAAGATGATTACCATATAAATGTTAATTGAGTAAGTTGAATATGCATGTATACACGCTTATGCACAAAGAGATCATGATAGGTATGCCAGATATTCACATCTCAAGTGTTGATGGTCAAAGTTGTGTTTTCACACATCACATGTAATAAACTCTTGAGACATTCATGCTTGAATGACTTGACTTAAAAATAGAGGGGAAAATACATTTAATAACACGTTGCCGTCAAGTTGGTGCATGACTTACACCATGAATATGAGAGCATGAAAGAGAAGATAGGTGATATATCATTTTTTGATTACTAAGTGACCACTTGATTAACAAAGGATGAAGGGGAGAATGAGCATACACCATGAATATGAGAGCATGAAAGAGAAGATAGGTGATATATCATTTTTTAATTGCTAAGTGACCACTTGATTAACAAAGGATGAAGGGGAGAATGAGCAAGAATGCCATCTTTCCACCTTTAAAATGTTGGTGACAAATTATATGCTTTTAGTTGAAACGAATTTAGGTTATAACATCATACATGTGCAAAATGATATGCATTGGTTAGACAAGAGTTGAGTTACAATTGAAAGGGAAAAACACCAACAAGGAGACTTATGTGACATGCACTTGCACATGGGGTTTGTCACCCCACACACATGTATGCATGTAGGCTGGGCATTGCTATCCTTGTAAGGCAAGATTGAGAGGGGCTATCTCTCGTGAACAAGAGCCAAGAGCAAACATGGCTCTTATCAGAACTACCACGAGATGTAGAATCAAATGCCAAAAGTCCAATATCTTGGGATTGGTGGAGAAGAGCAAGCTAAAAAGAAAGAAAGAGAAAGAGAAAGAGGAACTTCTCGATTGGAATAGACTATAAAAAGAATGAGTGTTAGGGATCCTTTTTTTTTACAATGAAAGGCGGTGAATGATAGTCGGGAGCCTTTTTTGAAAATGTTAAAGAGTAGTGTGTTTTGCCACAGCCAAATTCCCATTCCGAAACTGCAAAGATTGGATGGTGAATATGCATATTCCATCGACCTTGGCACTTGGCAAATTATGCACTTGGCAAAATGGAGTAGGGTTACAACTGATCGAACAGCACGAGATTTGACAACGTGGCGAAAAGAGTGAGGAAGAAGGTGAGTGGGGGATGCAGGGCGAAAAGTTGGGGGAGAGAGAAGGAGGAAGTTGGTTGGTGCATGCAGAGTCAAGATGCTCAATGGTGGAGATAGGGGTCAAAGTGGGAGAAAGAAAAGATATTACAATTCACACACACATGCATGTGTATATATGAATTGTGTGAAAGGGGGTTTTCTTGGGGTTCTATCAACTATGCAAGGACTGGTGTTGATTTGGCCCTGCTCCTCCCACCATTGCTACAATAACATTCAATTGTAAGCTCACACTGCATTTTGCTTAAATCTTGTTTTGGGCTCTAATTCATCATGGGTTGCCTCCAACCAGAGCAATTCTTTTCTCTGTGCTAACTTTAGGAGCTCAATTGTTGCAGGGGGAGTTTTTGTGGAGCTTCAACATTCGAGTTCATCTCTTTACTTATCATCTTGTCGGTAAAATTTGGAGCTCCATGCTTGCTTAAAGAGTTTTAGGAACTTCCCTCAGCTTCAACTAAAGCTCTATGCCTCGGTTTCAGGTAGAATGACCATTGATTGTTGCTTCTGTTTCGTAGATAGCTCAACGACAGAATGTGGGCACTTCCCCAATTCATCGAATGAAGGCAAGTTCCGATGAAAGAGAGCGTTTTCTCGCGATTTGATATTCGTCTTTTTGAGCACACGTTTTGGAGCTGAATTGTGCTATTTTGATGCTCCTCATTTTGCTTCTCCTCGTTATGGCGTCTGGATTGTGCAGGTGTACGCCAATTCATGATAGTAACGATTCGCTAACGCAATTCCTCTCTCCATCCCTGCGCATTGGTTGGACAGCCCAATAAGATGTCAGCTGGAACTCCATATCAAAACCTCCTTAACTTCCATTTCACGCATCGGTCCTCTCTTGATCCTTCTTGTCCCTTTAGTCTTTCTCTAACCAATTTGTCATGCGCAACCTCCGGCACTTCCCTGGGACTATGCAGCAATCCCTCCCAATCTCGAAGGCTTAGGCTGCAAACTTTGTGTCAGGTCCTGAAAAAGAATACAGGTGCTGTCGATGCACGCCCCACGAAGCTGACAAGTGATCCACAGACTATTATAGAATTTGACAATGAGTCCGATGAATCACATACAATCATAAAGATTAGTGCACCTGGAAGGACGGGTCTTTTACAGGCGGTAATTAACGCATTGAAGGATCTCGGATTAAACATTACGAAAGCAACCGTCGACTATGAAAATGGTGTGCTTTGTGAGAAGTTTTGGGTGCAGAGTTTTACGGGCTCAAAAGTTCACGATACGAAAGATCTTCAAAATGTTCAGAGGGCGCTTTTTAATACACTAGAGGAGCCCATTACTGTGAAAGAGGGAGACATGAAGCGACTTCCGCCGAAGCTGTATACGAAACGCGAGGTGACACCAGAAGAGTCGTATGAATTCAGAAGGCGGACAGATCTTCTCTATCGGCTTATGGATCAGTATTTAAAGAACGACGTCCTTTCTATTCAAAAGAGCATCGTCGATCACGTTGAGTATACTGTCGCCAGGTCACGGTTCAGATTCGACGATTTTGAAGCTTACCAGGTATTCATCCATCCTAAGAGTTCCGAGGGATTCATTACGTCAACTGTCTCGAGGCTTGTGGTCCACCTTTTTAAGCAT
Source organism: Dipteris shenzhenensis (assembly GCF_047967505.1). NCBI lineage: Eukaryota > Viridiplantae > Streptophyta > Polypodiopsida > Gleicheniales > Dipteridaceae > Dipteris > Dipteris shenzhenensis. Next base: position 12,151,175 of record NC_141602.1, on the reverse strand, counting down.
ATGATCTTGCTTTCATCATAGCACATGCAGATCTTTACCATTGTAGTATTTGTGGCCTAAGGCACATTCAATTCATGCAAGGACTGAGTCTTCCAATTTTGGGACCAATGAGATGGCTGATTGATATCTTGTGAGGCTTGCTGATATGCTCATAACCAAAAGTTTACATGCAAGACCATGACGACACCCTTCGCCAGTTCTTTGTGACAGATTTTAAGCTTGCAGCAGTGGGAATAGAAAATCTAATTAGAGTGTAGTTTAGCAATAATTGCTAACATGAGAGAGAGAGAGAGAGAGAGGATGATGATGATGATGAAGATGATTGTGTTGATGTCCACTGGCCTAATACGACCAAAAAAGCATTACAAACGTAGCAAAATGTGCCAAGTGATGTATGAGCACCCCTAGTGGTTACTGTTAGACCTGGGCGATGTATGTGCCCATAGATTTGTATGACCTTGGCTGCTGAAGGACATGAACAATGGGGCAAAATCTGGAGGATGTTGTGCACTCCAGAATGGGGCATGTTGCTCATAATACAGATAACAGAGGGAGAACGAGAGAGATATGATATGATATGATTTTAATAAAGTTCGCTTAAGACTTTTCAGGATCTATGGGACGGGTAACCGCTATTAATTAATAGTGGTTTTTTTGGAAAAAATATTGAGAAGAAATCTTGACATAGCTTGTCATGTGGTGAGTATTTGCCTTGCCAGCTGTTGTGCTAGTCTTTCTTGCGGTGTCCCAAAATTGCCTTTATGTATCCTCCCAGCTGTTTGGCTGATTTGTTCCAAGAGAGTTTTTAGGCTGCTGTCTTTTTCCCTGATGCATGCAAAGACTCGACACTGTAGGAGCACGTGTTGTTCATTTTCTATTTCCCCTGTCGGGCAGATTTTGCAGAATCTCATGCCCTTTGGGACCCTGGGCCCTTTCCCACCTGCCCTGGTCCTGATTTTGCAGATTAAATGTCTTTTGAACATCCATATATGCTCCCCAAGGTATTTTTGCATTTCATATCTGTCCATGGGGTTGATTTCGTGTTTATCTGTAAAGCTGTGTTTTTGTCCCCGGGTCTTGCCATAATTTCTATATCATTTTCTGTGTGATCAGATTTTGGATTTCTCCCATAGCTTTTGGGATATCCGCAGCCTGTATGCCCCATAGCTTCATCCATTGTTTCTAATATCATTTTCTGTGTGATCAGATTTTGGATTTCTCCCGTAGCTTTTGGGATATCCGCAGCCTGTATGCCCCATAGCTCCATCCATTTCTCCCCCTCCCTGTGCTATCCGGTGGTTTTTGTGCCTGCTTTGCTTTGCGTGGGGTCCTACTTGCATTCATTTTCTTCAGCTTGTTGAGGTATACTATGTATTGAAATAGTGCTTCCCCCTCAATAGATACCATACGAGCTTCAGTGAGCAGAATGGGGTAGGGTGTATTTTGGCTCCTAGTTCTTCTATGAGAAGAAAATTTCCCAATTCCATAGGTGTGCTTTCCTGCACTTATTTTGAAAGCTTTATGGTTTTCAAACCTCCCATTATTCTCCTTTCCACGCATGCATTCCACTTGTTGTCCTCAATTCCAGCTCGAGGTGTTTGTATGAGGCCACTGCTTCCAAAGGCTCCCCTTGGAGTGTATAGGACATGTTTTTTTGAAGTTGTGATTACCATCACTTTGTTTCAGCTGCGTTGACCATCATGCTGGACTATCTACAAAAGCTGCCCAATGCATCCCCTTGGAGTCTATAGGACATTTGTTTTTTTGAAGTTGTGATTACCATCACTTTTGTTTCGGCTGCGTTGACTATCATGCTGGACTATCTACAAAAGCTGCCCAATGCATCCAGGGGTGCATGCATGTCCCTCTGGTCTTTTGCAAAGAGTACTACGTGGTCTGCATAATGAGCAATGTAGACCTGGGGACAGAGTGTTTATTGTTGCTTTGTGGATTTCTACAAAGCTTTCGACATAGTGCCAAGGGCTCGACTCATCAGACATCTGCAGGAGTTGGAGTACGATCAGGAGATCACTTGGGGCAGTCATGGCACTCTATGAGAGAGTCTTGGGTAGGTTTCTAACAGGTCCACGGTGGATAGAGGAGATTATGAGTATTATTGGGGTCAAACAAGGTTGTCCATTATCACAAACCTTGTTTGGCCTCTATATAGACGACCTTAAGGCTTTCATTGGGACGATAGGGGGCCGAGCTGTTCTCTAGCTGAATCCCTGCTCCAGATTCTCCTATACGTAGATGACATTGTCCTACTCTCCTCAGCAAAGGGACCCCAACAACACTTGAATGCACTCCATACTTTCTGCTAGACACATGATTTGAAGGTCAACCTCAGTAAAACCAAGGTCATGATCTTCAGACTTAAATACATCTCGGGCAGTCATGCACAGAGAGCACTTTACGCTAGACAGTTTACTAGTGGAGGTGGTTGCAGCCTATACATACTTGCGGGTTCTTTTCTCTAACCCGATCTTCATGATGCTTCCAACATTGCAAGCCCAATTGAGCAGGGGATACCCCACACTTTCTAGACTTGAGTGGTAGTGCTTTCACTCTTATTTCCAAGATCCCCGGACCAAGACTCTTCTATTTGATTCTTTGGTCCTCTTGTATGGCAGCCCTTGTTGGGGACCAGATAGGTTGGGCTCAAGTTGACAGGCTTCAGGTTCTCATGCTTTCACAGATGATCTGTAGTAAGCCTTTAGTCCCACATCTGTTAGTCCTAGCTGAGTTCAAAGCATCCCGCTACAGCTTGATGCAGCGTTCTAGGTCATCACACATCTCTACCACATTAGGGAGTATGGATCTTGCACTATAGGGCAACGCAGGCTACCGTGGCTGGCCCTATCCTCATCCATGGCTTTGGCAGCTGACCAAAGTTGCGTGCTGAAACGGAATTTCCGGCCTGAGCCGAAACGGCAATATTGTATAGTTTATGAGTGAAAATAAATTTTTAATAAATGATACAATTTTTAATATAGGGCTTAAAGTGACAAATTATGCTACTTAGCATTAAGACATGACTTATGCAGCATGCTTGAACATCTACGATTCTATGATCTATTAGTCATAAATGATGATTCAAGAATCAACAACAACAATTTGACACAAAACACAAGTTGCAACTACATAAGTAAAAAATATCCATAGTATCTACTATTATCCAGATTCATGAACCATGTGACCTATCAATGCCAGAAAAATAAGAGCACCCATAGTAGCATCCATGATCATGAATTATGTTAAAAAAAAGGCAGCCAGCTGCCAAAGTAAACTCAGTTTAGTATCTGTCACGAGGACGTGAAATTATGGGACTCTTGATTTGCGACTCTCGTAATTTGCGCGTGACTGCCTTGAGCCTCTCGGACGCGAGGGTCCGGCCAAGGGGTGGGACTTGGGGAATTAAAATTCCTAGTGGGCCCTTGGAAATAGTGAATGTGCGCCCAGTTACTAGGGCCAAAGTGTGCAACAGGGGGCACAAAAGAGTGGTGCAATTTAAAAAACATTGCTTTTTGGAGCCTAGGGCTTTAAAAGGGGGGGGAAGCCCTTCTTTTAGATGCAGTTGGCCAAATCAGTTCCAGAGGAGCCAAATCATTAGTTTGGAGCTCCCAGAGCTTGCCAGGTGCTGCTAGAGTCAAATCGCTTTTTACCAGGTGATCCAGAGCCTACCAGGGAAATTCGTTTTTACCCAGGGGCCAGTTTCAGGTGATCTAGAGCCCGCTTGGGAAATTCATTTTTACCCAGGGGCCAGTTTCAGGTGATCCAAAGCCTGTCAGGGAAATTTGTTTTTACCCAGGGGCCAGTCCCAGGTGATCCAGGGCCTGTGCCAGAGCAAATCGCAATTGATCCAGGAGTCTGTTGCAGGTGGCGATTTCTGCTAGGGTGTCTGTTCCAGTTTGCGTTTAGCTTTTGGGCTCTTCCACGCTATTCCAGGTGCCTGCGATTAGTTCTAGGGATGTTCCAGGAGCTCTGGACTTGACCAGGCTGCTCCGAGTGAATTGCGACTTGCTTTTTTAGGATTTCAGGCTCTGCAAGAGATTTCGACCTGATTATCTGGAGCTTTCTGGGTGTTGTGGCTGGTTTTGGTATCTTTCCAAGCGTGGGTGTTCTATTCTAAGGTGCTTCTGGGCTGTGCCAGGGCGGAATCAGCTTTTCTCTATAGGATCTTGGGTTTTCCAGCCCCGGTGACCTAGCTCTGTGGATACTGGATAGAAGGAGGCTTGCTTTTTTGGCATGCTTTTGCCGTTCCCTGATTGGTTGCTGGCTAGTTATTGCGTTTGGGTTTCTTTCCTCACGAAGAAGGGTTGATTTATGCTGTTGGGCAGTGGCCAGGGAGGCTATAGATTGAGGCAACCCGCTGGGAAGTGTTGGTTGTTTTGATTGCACGAGAGTTCAGCTGTTGAGGGCTTTGTCTTGTAGTTGTTCAGCCGTGTTGGCTGGTTGGGCACTTGGATGTGCGATTGCAAGAGTGGTTCAAACAGTGGATGCTATTGGGGTCTCTGTTGCATGCTTTGGTTGGCTGAGGATACAGGATTGCCTAGGGATTGGATACTGTTCACTGCTTGAAGTTGAGTGGGTGGACTGGACGGGAAGTCTGAGGGCGTTGGTTTGCCTGTGGAGCAGCTTCCCAGAGACCTTTGTAATCAGCCTCTTGGCTTCAAATGAATGTTAAATAAATACTGCAAGGGGCGCTAGCATTTGGGGCCAATCGGTGTCTTTGTTTCTGAGTAGGAGCGCTCTAGCTCCCCTGTGATTTGTGGTGTGTTGCAAATTTGTTTGTCTATTTACTGTATATGCTGTATTTACGTGGATCCTACCACCCTTTACGTTGTTGAGGCTGGTTTCAGTGGTTCCATTGCCGGGATCCACCTAACTTCTTCAAGAGGGGAGCCTGTGGTTGGCTTGGTGCAAGTCCAGCAGACTAGGTGAAGAAGACAACATACTATTCAATAAACATGTCACACAGGGAGAGATCCGTGAGCCTTACTGAGGAGGAAGAGCAGATGTCTGAGTCTCTTGGTGGTGATCAGAGTACAGGAGAGGAGACCCCGCATGTTGCAGAGCATCAGGATGATCGGAGGGATGAGGAGGATGTGGAACTATTCAAGGCACAGATGCAGAGTTTTATGAGTGCTTTCACGCAGTCCACACAGGATCGTCGCTTCCAGAAGATGATGAACTCAGATGTGCAGTGGAAGAAAAGGAAGCCTGATGATGGGGATAGGGATGTTGAAGCTAATAAGCGACCACATGTCACTTTTCAGGATCAGCCCTCTCAAATCCCCTATGGTCAGCAGCAGTCTAACACGATTCCGGGACCGACTCAAGGTAATAATTCTCAGTCCATGGTTTCCGGACAGCAAGGAGTTTTGGCAAACCCGGTTCAGCCAGGTTATTTTGGTGGTGGTTCAGTGTTTCAGGCTATGGTCAGCCCACAAGCTCAATTTTTGGGTATGCCTGCTAGCCAAACAGTTGGGTTTCAACCTAGTTTACAGCCCATGGGACAGAATATGATGTATGCAAATGTTGGAGCAGCCCCAGGGATGCAAACAGGTATGCCTAATGCAGCAACAGGTAACCTTGCTTTGGGAAATATGCAAAATTCGGGTGCTGGTCTGAATAGTACAGCTTTTTGTAATGCTGGTAGTGTGGGGGATAGAGTGAATGCTGCCGTCCCTTTTTCCCAGGCTTCTGTTTATGACAATTTGGCACCTCAAGGGAAGTTGAAGGATGACCGGCTTGTTCCTTTCACTGAGCAGGTTGAGAAATATTGTTGCGGGCTGCCAAAGGAGTTGAGAGACTATTGCACGAAGACCCAAGTTTCTAATATGTCTCAGCTTATCGAGAATGCTAGCACAGTTTATGCTTTGATGCAGGGGAAGACTTTGGGGTTCAAAGGTGGACAGAAGCAGGAAGCTAAGAAAGATGACACAGATAAGAAAGCTGGGTTCCGATTTCCCAAAATAAAAAAAGAAGGCCAATCGTCAAAAGGATGAGCGTAATCGCTTGTCTCCAAAGGAACGACGCGCTTTACATGAAGCTGGCAAGTGTTTTATTTGCAAAGAGGAGGGACATCGGTCCAGAGATTGTCCCAACCGTAAGAGGAAGCCGGCTAGTGACACGGATGAGCCATGGAATGTTCTGAAGGGCAAGAGTTCCTAATTCCACAATGGGTTGTTTACGGCTGGTTTTGTATAGCGCGGTATACAGGTACTTGTAAAAAGAATTTTGTATGGTAGAGTCTGCCACTCTTTTTGGCATCCGATTCTTGATGATGTATACGGTTTGCAGGATGGTGTTTTCCCTGCTACTTTTGGATGCTCTTTTGTCATGAGGTTTTGACAAAATGAGATCACTATTTTTGTCATGAGGTTTCAACAAAAATAAGAATGCTATTTTTGCCATGAGGTTTCGGTAAAATATGCATGTTATTCTTGTCATGAGGATTCGACAAGATGGGAATGCTCTTTTTTGTCATGTGGTTTCGACAAAAAGAGAATGGATTCCCCTAGACCTTGGTTCCAGATGTGCAGTTCCTAGAAGTGATCTATGTCGTGCATCGTTGGCCGTGATGTACGTGGTGTACTAGTCACATTGGGTGTACTAGTCGCTTGGTTTGCAATGCTATACGTATTTGTTATCTGCAGCTCTACAAATCGTATATGCATTGTTGGTGATCTCTTGGCGGCATGGTTGGCTGTCCACTCAGATTTGGATTTGATATCTCAGGTACTTCGGATGTTCATGATGTACCACTAGTGTGGGTGTGAAGAGATGGCCATAGGTAGGTAAAGCATGCATGAACTATCCGTGGGAAGTACAGTTTGAGTATTTGTGTGCATGCATTAAGTGTTTACATATGCTCATGATGTACCACTGGCAGTGGGTCCTTAGGGATGGCCATACGTGAGGTGGATCGGACATCATGGGGAGCATATCGATTGTGAATGCATGTATGTGGAATGTTTGCTTGTCTTTTGCCTAATAAACATTGTAGTGTTTCCATTTGGTTTTCTTTTTGTTTTGCTTTGCAGGCAATCAAGGATGTTTGCCTTCTTTCAAGAGGGGGGTCTGTCACGAGGACGTGAAATTATGGGACTCTTGATTTGCGACTCTCATAATTTACGCATGACTGCCTTGAGTCTCTGGGGCGCGAGGGTCCAGCCATGGGGTGGGACTTGGGGAATTAAAATTCCTAGTGGACCCTTGGAAATAGTGAATGTGCGCCCAGTTACTAGGCAATTAATTCCTAGGGCCAAAGTGTGCAACAGGGGGCCCAAAAGAGTGGTGCAATTTAAATAACATTGCTTTTTGGAGCCTAGGGCTTAAAAAGGGGGGAGGAAGCCCTTCTTTTAGCTGCAGTTGGCCGAAGGAGCCAGATCATCAATTTGGAGCTCCCAGAGCCTGCCAGTTGATTCAGAGCCTGCTAGGGAAATTCGTTTTTACCCAGGGGCCAGTTTCAGGTGATCCAAAGCCCATCTGGGAAATTCGTTTGTACCCAAGGGCCAGTTTCAGGTGATCGAGAGCCTGCTAGAGAAATTCGTTTTTACCCAGGGGCCAATTTCAGGTGATCCAAAGCCTGCTAGGGAAATTTGTTTTTACTCAGGGGCCAGTTCCAGATGATCCAGGGCCTGCTAGAGCAAATCGCAATTGATCCAAGTGTCGGTTGCAGGTGGCGATTTCTACTAGGGTGTCTGTTTCAGTTTGCGATTTGCTTTTGGGCTCTTTTAGGCTGTTCCAGGTGCCTGCGATTGGTTCTAGGGTTGTTCCAGGAGTTTTCGACTCGACCAGGCTGCTCCGGGTGAACTGCGACTTGCTTTTTCAGGATTTCAGGCTCTGCAAGAGATTTCGACTTGATTATCTGGAGCTTTCTGGGTGTTGTGGCTGGTTTTGGTATCTTTCCAAGCGTGGGTGTTCTATTCTAGGCTGCTTCTGGGTTGTGCCAGGGCGGAATCAGCTTTTCTCTGCAGGATCTTGGGTTTTCTAGCCCCGGTGACCTGATACTGAATAGAAGGAGGCTTGCTTTTTTGGCATGCTTTTGCCGTCCCCTGATTGGTTGCTAGCTAGTTATTGCGTTTGGGTTTCTTTTCTCGCGAAGAAGGGTTGATTTATGCTATTGGGCAGTGGCTAGGGAGGCTATAGATTGAGGCAACCTGCTGGGAAGTGTTTGGTTGTTTTGATTGCACGAGAGTTCAGCTGTTGAGGGCTTTGTCTTGCAGTTGTTCAGCCGTGTTGGCTGGTTGGGCACTTGGATGTGCGATTGCAGGAGTGGTTCAGAGAGTGGATGCTATTGGGGTCTCTGTTGCATGCTTTGGTTGGCTGAGGATATAGGATTGCCTAGGAATTGGATGCCGTTCACCGTTTGAAGTTGAGCAGGGAATTGCAGGGTGGGCTGGACAGGAAGTCTAAGGGCGTTGGTTTGCCTGTGGAGCAGCTTCCCAGAGACCTTTGTAATCAGCCTCTTTGCTTCAAATGAATGTTAAATAAATACCGCAAGGGGCGCCAAGGTTTGGGGCCAATCGTTGTCTTTGTTTCTGAGTAGGAGCGCTCTAGCTCCCCTGTGATTTGTGGTGTGTTGCAAATTTGTTTGTCTATTTATTGTATATGCTGTATTTACGTGGATCCTACCACCCTTTATGTTGTTGAGGCTGGTTTCAATATCAATGATCGTAAAAAAAGAAATAACATAGTCTAGGATGCATGTGAAGTGACCCTAGGGGGCCTAATCTAGTAGTACTAGGCTAGCACTGTCCAACTCAAGGTACAATACTAGTATCATCTGCATAATATGCATCACCCATCAACTCGTCATCCTCTGGATCGTTAGACGAGTCATGGGTGTCACTATTACCCAGTCTTTTATATCTATAGATTTAAAGAGAAATTAGGTGCGGGAGATAATTTAGTCTGTGAGAACGAACTTGTACGACTTGAGGACCTAACCACTTATATGCCCCATGAACTCGAATCAGTACAAGCGTAGGAATTGGGTTGTTCCAGAGATGAAGGCTAAATGGAAGGATCGCTCAGAGCATGGTAGTACTTGGGAAAGTATTGACTCTTTCCGAGCCAATTCCTAGAGTTTGTGTCTTAGGTCTTCTTTAAATAAGGGGGGAAGAATGTTACGTCTTCATTTGGACAAAATGTGGGAGGTTAGGTTAATTGAGGATCATGTAACCTAACCCTGAGACAATTAGGACATGAAGTACCTTTGGTACAATTAGGTAGCTTTAGGGTTGATACACCTAGGACACCCTATGCCTATATAAGTGTAAGCATTTGCTCATTTGGGACATACTTAGGAGTGGGACTTCTTGAGAAGACCCAACTAGGATGGAGCCCATCCATGCCTATGATTCCCTAACGGCATCAGAGCCCACTCTGTGTCTGAAAGGTCGACTCCCCACCAAGGGCTACCGTACATGCCTGCTGAGCGGACCAAAGAATCAAAAAGGAGAGACTTGGTCCGCGGGTCCTGGAAGTGGGAGTGGTAGCACTGTCGCTCCAGCTTGGCAAGAGCGACGTATCCCCGGCTGATCCTGGCCTGCATGGCCGAGCGCATCGTGAAGATCGGGCCTGAGAAGACAATGCCCAAGTATGTGTAAGAGTCAACTATCTCAACAGGGTTGCCGGCGAAGAGGAACTGCTCTCGGTGCATAGCGGGTCTGGAAGTGTTGAAGATCATCACCTTAGAGAGAGTGTATCCCAGCTTATTGACTCACATGGGGTTTTACAGACAGATCCAGATGATGTCATGCGCATAGCTTCAGATTTTTATGCCACCCTTGTTACTGCAGATCCTGACACACGGGATAGAGAGGATGCTAGACAGGTTATTTGGCAGAGCATCCCCTTGGTGGTGAAACCGGATATGCATGTTTTGCTTGATGCACCTTTCACCAACACAGAATTCAGGACTGCACTTTCAGTCCTTCACAAGGGCAAGTGCCCAAGTTCGGATGGCCTCACCCCTTCTTTTTTCATTTGGAGACTACATTACGTCAGCTTTGCAGGGCATTTGGGACTCTGGCGAGATGCCCGAGACGCTCACAGAGGGTCTCATCCACCTTATCCCGAAAGGAGGTTGCAGAAATTTAGTGTCCCAGTGGAGGCCTATCACACTTTTGGAGACATGTTACAAGATTCTAGCCAAGGCAATCAGCCTCCGATTGCATCCCCTTCTCCCAAATCTTATTCATGACACTCAGACGGGATTTGTGCATGGCAGAAGTATTTTTGATAACATTTTCTCTTTTTGGGAAGCTTCAAAGTGGGCCATGCAGAGCGGCCAAAATCTAGCCATTCTACTCTTGGATTTTGAGAAAGCTTATGACAGAGCATATTAGGGTTTTTTGGAGGGCACCCTTCTACGTTTTGGCTTTACTGATGCTTGGATTAGAGGTGTTTCCTCTTGTACAGATCAGCCCACAGCCAGGTACTTATTGGTGGGGTAAGGGGTGAGAGATTTCAGATTTCCGGATGAGTCCGTCAGGGATGCTCCCTTGCTCCTTTTCTTTTTTTGTTTGTGGCTGAAGCTATGAGTATCTATGTTAGATCTCAAGCTGATCTTTGGGTTGAGACAGAAGGGAAGAGGAGCTACTTGACAGTGAGTTGGCAGATGACACAACAGTTTACTTGGATGCCACACCACAGATGCTCACTTCTTTTAGGACAGCATTGGATTTATTTTGCTTGGTGGCGGGGGCGCAGATAAATTGGCATAAATCCAATGGCTTTTGGATCAGTGATGAGGATACTCCAGTTTGAGGGCTTGACATAGGATTCACTTGGGTTCAGAGGGGTGTGCCTGTCAGGTCGGCTTGGATATTTCTTCCACGCAGCAGTTTGCTCCTGTGTTGGAGAGCATCAGGAGGAAGCTCCTTTTTGCAGCCAAGTTGGATCTTGCCTCTAGAGTTGTGGTGGTCAACTGTCAACCAGGTCCTCTCGGCCACGGCTTGGTTTGTTTGTTCATGCTGGTGCCGTTCTAGGGACTGCATCACTCAGCTCAGGAGACCCCGATCATAAATTTTCTTTGGAGTGGGCTTGATGGCACAGCAGATGCGTTAGCCAGGGTGGCTTGGGAGACCCTCATCCTCCCTACCCAGGAAGGGGGTCTCAATATTATTGATCCAAATTTATAGTGTAGAGCTTTACTCTGCAAGATGGTGGTGCGGGGACTTATGCCAGGGCAGGAGCTGTGGAAGGCATTTCTTATTAGCAGCATACAGACGTGCACACCTTCTTCAGGAGGAGACTGGATGAGCAGTATTAGGTGGATTTTCACGACAGCACACCTCAGATCACCTTCGTCCCCTCTCATGGTTGCCATACTGAAAGCATGGGCCAGTTTCAAGAGCACTCTTCGACGGATTCCTCCTTCCTGTCGTGAAGAGATTGATAGGCAACTGATCATGTGGAATGACAGTATATTAGATGATCATGGCAGACCACTTGGTGCCTCACTCTACATGCAGTGATCCAGGTGGGAGAGGGAACCCGCATCATCTTTGGGGTCATGGAAAGCTTTCCGCAGGCTTCTAGAGGAGACCAAATCTCAGTTGACAGGACATCTCAGAGGGAGTGCAGGGAGGATCTTGCAGATTGAGGCAGCCCTTCAGCGGATTGGGTAGACACAGATGATATGCCACTCACTTGCTTTACTTGGGCAGGTACTTTTACGAGAGGCGGTGTTCCTCTTCAGGTTTTGGCCTTTCGAGATGCACATGAGGATGCTTTAGTTTTTAGTGTGCATGATGGTGGTAGATTGCTCAGGTCCACAGAGGACATCTTGCTTGAGTTTTCTTTTTAGCCTATCAGGGTTGTAGGGCTTTTGGTGCAGGAATCAGATTCAGAGTGGTTCCTCGACCCAGACCCCTGGCTACTCTCCACCGGATCTTGGAGGCTTTGGCTCTACAGGGGAGTTCCCATTAGGTATTTGCAGTGGGACCCTGGAGAGTGGGAGTGGATTGACGCAGGGCATCGAGAGAAGAGCATCCCCTTCTTTTGTTACACGGTCAGTAATGCCAGGAGATTCCAGCTCAGTAGTAGAGGTTTGAGACCTTCCAGAGTTCCTCATTGGGAGACATTTGATATCACTGCGGATTTGCAGAGGTGCTTCTGGAAGAGACTCTGAAAATCCCACAGGAATAGAAAGATCACTCTCTTCTTTTGGCTTTCTATCCATGGTGGGATTGCAGTGAACCTTTGGAGATCCAGGTTCGGAGCCCAACCCTACTTGCCCTCGTTGCCTCTCTGCTTTGGAGACTATTCAGCATTGCTTATGGGATTGCAGACAGGCGAGGATGATTTGGATGGGGGTAGCCAAGATTTTCAGTCACTTTGCCCACTCCCCATTCTTTATGACATGGGGCTAAGTGGCTTGGCTTTCTCTTACAAAGCCTCAGGTATTCTATGAGAGACTTGACTCCTATCGGGCCATTTTGATTCGACGTCTTCAGGTTGAGTCCTGTTCGTTGGATGTGATACCACACCTTCCTTTTGTAGCTGTACATGCCTCTGTGGATACCTCTTGGGAGATTCTAGCGAGCATAGCATCCTGGCATATCTGGAGAGCCAGATGCACAGAGGCATTGGAGGGAACTCAGGTTCATTCCTCGCACACATTGGCTAGTATCTGGATAGACACCGTACATACTTTGATGGCCGTATGGACGAGTATGCAGGGAGACCGCGCAGCCTCAGCTAGGAGGGCTTCTTTCTTCAGGGAATGGAAGGATTCTTCTTTCTTCTCTGAGACTTCTACAGGGTTGAGGTGGCACTTTCAGCCTCGGCCTATTTTCCACCTCACTTCGAGGGGGTTTATTTATCCTCATGATTTCATGATGTATTCCGCTTAGAGCTTGCTCTCGCGGGTTTTTTCTCTTAATAGAAGTCTATTTCTTGAAAAAAACAAAAACAAAAACAGGGACTCCGATGTACATATGACTAAGAATTATCCAAGAAAATAACCACCAGAAGCCCCTCGCCTGGTACCAAGTGGAGAAAGCCGCATAAATGGTCTTGGTCACAATTATCTCTGAAACACAGGAAACTCAGATTCCACCCGTTAGGTTTAATATAGAAACCTTAGACTCTGGACCACATAGCCCACAACAGTGTTTTCAACCTAAACGAGGTTAGAACCTTTGAATTGAAGGGAACATGTTCAGTATAAATAAAATCAGTTTTAGAAAGCCCTATGAGTTAAAAAAGTTAAAAATCAAATCTGGAAATCACTTTCCGGTAGCCTGAAAGACCAAAAACGGGACCGAATGCGAGAAAAACAGCATGTAAAAGAAAGTGTAGTGATTGATAAAAGTGAAATAAGAGAAGAATACTTGCCCCGTGACTCGTCTTGGGCACTGGAAAGGAAGAAAGGTAGGCTGAAGAACAGATTCCAGCAATTCATCAAGTTGGACAGCAAGAGGATGGCTAGGAAGACATCAGTAGGGAGAGGGTGCAAATTTGCAGAGAGAGCAATTGTGACTGCTTAGAAGAGCCCAAACTTCATATAGGCCTTGGGTGAAAGTAGAAAATGTTGAAATGGAAGCGAGAGGATGTGAGAATGGAGCTGAAGCAAGCTGGAATGAAATTGCAGCAACGACAATGAACTACAAAGCTAGGGTAGTCATAGACATGTAACCTGTGTGGTGACTAACTCAACCAAGGCAACAAAGTTTTTGACCACATTGCAAACTTCAGACTTCTGCTTAAGAGCAAAGACCCAGGTAAAACATGTGAAGTTATCTATGAATGTAATATAATAAAGATGACCTCCAAGAGACAGAGTGTGCATGGGTCCACAAACATCAGTATGAACGAGCTGTAATTTTCTTGTAGCCTCGACTGCACCATCCTTGGAAAGGAAAAACGATGCATTTCACCCAAAATACAGCTCTCACATATTTTGTTTGGAGGAGTCTCCAAACGAGGCAAGGCATCAACCATATTAAGCTTTTGCAATAACATAAGGCTGCCATAATTTACATGCCCAAACCTGGCATGTCATAACTGTGCATCTTGCATGGCAGAGGTAGAAGCCACAAAAGCTGAATATGCTCTTTCCTCATAGGCATTAGGCTGGAATGACCTATGGCATAATGTACCGTTGAAAACCAAGGCATAATTTCTCTGCTTGTCACGGACCGGACATCTGTCATTCTCAAAGAGTACTTCATAACCTCTTTGAGAGACAGAAGAGACAGAAAGTAAATTCTTTTTAATCCTAGGAACATACAAAACATCCTGGATGCAAAGATTGTACCATCCACTGTTGTGAGTGAAATTTTCCCAATCCCTTTAACTCGATAAGAAGAATAATTGGCACATGAAATTGTTTTGCCAATCGGTGCAGTGGATAACTTATCAAAGAAAGATTTATTTAACATGATATGGCGGGAAGTAGTGCTATCAAAGTACCATGTGTTAGCTGTCTCATTCATGCTGAAAATACGTGACTCCCAAGAAGCATCATAGCTGCAAGTAAAGAAGGCCGAATCATGCTCAACAAAATGAGCATAAGTATCCTTAGAACCTGCATGATGAGCTGAGCCTGAAACTGCCATACCAGACTCTTTCTTCTTCTCTTTTGCAAGCCTCTTGGGACATTCACTGATGTAATGACCAAGCTTTTTGCAATAATGGCACTTGCCTTTCTTGAAAGGCTTTTAGGCATCCTTTTTATCTTTCCCATCTGCATGTGCATGTGCATGTCTAGAACCATTGCTAGAGGCATGAGAAAACTGTGTAGACATAGTAAATGCCATCATCATACATATCGCCATAGTCATCATTATCATAAAAGATGTAATATGATCCACGAGAGAGAGAGAGAGAGAGAGAGAGAGAGAGAGAGAGTATTAAAGTCTTCGAAAGATGGAACGGTGTTTGAAACTGAAAGAACTTGATAAAATGAGCGGATAGGGTGGAGAGAGAGAGAGAGAGAGAGTATTAAAGTCTTCGAAAGATGAAACGGTGTTTGAAACTGAAAGAACTTGATAAAATGAGCGGATAGGGTGGAGCCTCTAAGCGGGCATCAACACCAAGACGAATACAACATATCCGTAATCATAGGGATACCAATACATAAGAAATCCATGAAGAGGCTGTGATGTGGCATCACTGTGATGATCATCCAAAAGCTGGCAGAGGGGGCAAGCATACGTGGAAACTTGGTGATGTGCAAGGTTGACAATGGTTGACATGTCATTAGGAAAAAAGGGAGCTCATTTTGGGGCCTTTTAGAAGAGAGAGAAAATAGGCTCTCAACCAATCAGGAGTGGGCCAACGTAACGTTGAAAATTCAACAAAAGAAGATGAAAATAAGAAAAAGAAATAGTACTATATGTTCGTAGCAGCATGTCACATTAATGAGGTAATCTAATTTGAATCTTTAAAAAATTTATTTTCTGTGCAGAATTTGGTGATTCTGACACCGCAGACGCGTCCGGAACGGCCCAAAACCCCAAGAACGGCACTGGAAACGCTGGAATCGGACATCCGGAGGCCCGGAAATGGCCAAAAAAGGCCGAAAAGTGAGATTTGCAGAAAAACGCGATTTACCTCAAATATTACAGTCTTCTTACTACTCGTCGTTTCACACGTAGTAAATCTCTCCACGTCGCAGGTAATTATCACGGGCGATGGCTTTCTGTTTATTCCTCCCAGCCAACACTCCGGGATCTGATGCGTCATATATTTCATATATCCATCGTTGTTTTTTTTCATCCTTATCCCTGAGACCCTCAATTCCCTAGATAGTTCCTGGCCACATGTCTTCATTTTAGGCCCCTTCTTAGATGCATCCTTTTTCACCCCTCTCTTGGAGTTCCTTTAAAAACAATTGCCCCTTGGTAATTTGCACATTTAGATGCACCTAGGCCCTAGCCCTATTAGAACTACCTAGTCAATGCCATTACGCCCTCACCTAGGATTCACTCTTGAACTCTGTCCTTCTGCTTCCATAGATTCACAGTGGAAGATGGGGAGGGTTTGGTTTTGAGTCAAACAACAAAATCGCGTTTTTCTGCAAATCTCACTTTTCGGCCTTTTTTGGCCGTTTCCGCGCCTCCGGATGTCCGATTCCAGCGTTTCCAGTGCCGTTCTTGGGGTTTTGGGCCGTTCCGGACGCGTCTGCGGTGTCAAAATCACCAAATTCTGCACAGAAAAGTGTTACTCTTATATGAACATTGAATGTAAAGCATGTGAAAGAATATATTTATTCCTTTTCACACTGACATTTCTCACGTAAGTATCCATATTTTCTTGCTTTTGTAGAGAGAGAAAAGAGAAAATAGTGAATTTCTTACAGGGCCCCAAAATGAGCTCCCTTTTTTCCTAATGGTAGTCCGCTGTGGTCTCCTAGCTATGGCCCTGCTTTGGATAAGCGCCACTGTCACCCTTGTCGGTTATGCCACTAGTCTGGTGAGTATGGAGGAAAGGTCTTCCAATCTAAAATGTACCTCAACCTGCTAGGGCGGGTTTGCTGTGTCTCTCTTTGGTTCTTCAGTCCGCCGTTCTCGTGAGGCTGCCTGGTCTGTGTTGTCTGGTTGGACAACTTAGTGATCATGCTCTGGGTACAGTCTGGTTGTATACCTTGATCTCATGTATGTGTCCTGAGCAAATGCTTCTTGTATCGGACGGCCTCATGAATGAAAGTGGCCAGGCATTGCTGATCTGGGTAAGACAAGAAACTAGATAAGGGTCCAAAGGCATCCCTGAAGAGAGAGTGATAGCAACCTTGGATCTCATAGTGTACAAGGCATCTAAAAGCAAAGTGCTCCTTCGACTTGATTTCCTATCGGTCACATAAAGTACATATGTGACTCTCTCTAGGTATGCCCTCAGCCCACCCCAGTCTCAAGACAAAGTCGATGTGAGGAAACACGGAATTGCTCGATTGTAAAATGGGGGAGGTGGATCCGTGTATATCCTTGTGGGTCGATGAAGCCCTCCTTTGAAATCCGCAAGCAGTGGTCCACGTATAAGCTAAGCTTCACAGAAAGCTTGTTGGGTGCCAACAAGGTTCCGAATATGCGTTGCTACAAGAGGTCCTCTAGGATAACCTGATTCATCTCGTGATATGTTTAAATGGAACATGAATGGGCATCGATGCTATATTGAAAGGGAGGTAATTTGTCCATGTGGAGCTCCAAACTCTCAAACCATCTGCATGTGTGTGCATGCATACCAACACCTTTGATCCCTCAACTGCCGAAACCATGGATGAAGATAGGGCCAGCCATAGTAATCTACGTCATCTTGTGGTACAAGAGCCATAATCTCTGATGCGGTAAAGATACATGATAACATAGAATGCTGTGTGTTGGCGATGCACCGAACTCAGCTAGGACTATCTGATGCAGGACTAAGGGCTTACTGCGGATCACAAGAGAACCTGAAGCCTCTCCACACAAACCCATTCTGTATTTGATAGTTTTGGCCCCCAACAAGTGCTACCATACATACCCACTGGGTGGATAGAGAGTCAAAGAGAAGAGAATTGGTCCATGCATCATGGAAATGAGAGTGAAAGCATTGCTTTTCAAGTCTAGCAAGCACGGTGTTCACGGGCTTGCATCACTGGTTGCATTGTGGAAATGGGCCAGAGTAAAGAATCCCCAAGTACACGATGCGACAATCTCACCGGTGATCCATCAGTGTTAAGTGATCTTTTTGCATGGCTGCCCGGGATGTATTGAAGGTCATGACCTTGGTTTCACTTAGGTTGACCTTCAAGTCATGTGTCTTGTAGAAAATATGTAGTGCATCCAAGTGTCAGAGGCCCTTTGTTGAGGATGAGAATAGGACCACATTATCTGCATATAGGAGGATTTGGATCAAGGATCTGGTGAGAGAGCAACCAGCTCCCCCTAGAATCCCAATGAAAGGCTCGAGCTCATCTATATAGAGGCCAAACAAGGTTGGTAATAATGAACGATCTTGTTTGACCCTGACAGTGTTCATAATCTCCTCTGTCCACCCTGCGCCTGTTCCGAACGCTGCTTGAGACACTCTCAAAAAGTGCTATAACCTTCTAGATGATCTCGTGATCATACCCCAGCTCTTGTAACCATGTGATGAGTCACGCTCTTAGCACTGTGTCAAAAGCTTTGTGGAGATCCACAAAGTAACGATAAATCCTCAGTCTCCATGCTCTAGCCTCCTCACTGCACCTTTGAGTGCAAGTATGTGATTTGAGTCCCGTGGTCAGTCTAGAAGGCCACCTATCCCACGGCTCTAAATCCATGAAGCTCTGCAAAATGGCTAACCTCTGTGTTGAGCGTTGATTCATAGAGAGAGAGAGATTATATATATGATCGCATTAAAGTCCTTTGGAGACCCTTCAAGTTCTATGGGATTGGTGACCACTATCAAGATGATAGTGGTTCATCACATCAAAAAATACGAGAAAACTTTATATATCACTTGCTATGCTATGCTGCAAGTACATGTTTAGCTAATCACTGCACCTTGTCGAGGACTTTGTTGTGGTGTCCTGGGATTCCTTTATGTAAACACCTAGCTGCTGGGCCGGCATCCCAAAGAGGGTTTTCAGGCTGGTGGCATTGCTGCTGTATTTTTCCCTGATGTGTTTGTTGCTCAGCAATGGAGGAGAGTATGCTCCTCATTTTCAATCTCCCCTATGGGACAAATTTTTTCTAGGGGATTCTGGGGGTCTTGTCCACCCACCCTTTTGCATCTCTAGTTCATGAGAGTTGGTCCTTTACAAATTAAATGCTGTTTGTCCTCCCCGAAATATCTTGCATTTCATACTTATCCATTTGGTTGATTTTTCATTTGTAGAATTCCATTTTCAGCCCTGGGGCTAGCCATAGTTTTTGTAGCATTTTCTGCATGACCAGATTTCTGCTTTCTTCTCCATCCTTTGGGATATCGGCAGCTGGTATTTCCCACAGTTCCATCCATTTAACCCCTTCTCTGTGCCACTTGAGACACTAGAGAGAGAGAGAGAGAGAGAGAGAGAGAGAGAGAGGCATTAGAGCCATGCTTTCCATGCTGCCCACCCTCATCTAGTGTTTAGACGATAATTAAGGAGTTGGTAGTTCATTGTTTTTTCCTATAAAGTTTTCCCTCATACTTGAGACTTTGTGGTCCATGTGGACATGCTTTGCTGCTCAATACAATCTCAGGATGATAGATAATATGCTGTTGAATTCTTTCCTTTTAACCAAAGAGTTTCAATAGGATACATATGATTTGATACCTAAGATGTGTCACCCCTGGGAACATATGGGCATGAGTCTCTATTGCATAGCATTTTATAAGGGATCTATGTTAATTACACTACCAGGCATGGTCCTGGATTACATGTACATATAATAATTTACGTGGATGTCATATAATATTTCTTTGCCATGTTGATTTGTTCAATTTGCAGGCTACAGCTCATAGTGCACGAGATCGTCTATTAGAAAGCTGGAATGATACCCAACAGTTTTTTAAGGACAAAGACCCAAAACGAATATTCTACTTGTCAATGGAATTTCTCTTGGGTGAGGGATGAGATTTTTCGTGAATTGCCTCATTGTATGAAGTAAACTCAATTTACTTGTATCTACAAGTTGCTAGTTGTGTAGGTGCATGCCCAATTTGGATGTATATACAGCTTATACTGAGATTTTCAGTTGAGTAGTAGTTACTCCACTTTCGAAGTAACTATGAATGTAATTATTTTACAGCAATAAAAGATTTCTTCCCACAAAAAAAAGTAGGTGCATGCCCAATTTGGATCTGTGATGTTAATCATTGTACAAATTCTTATAAAGACGTTACCATGTATCTTTTTTGTTCGTTTTTTCCTCCATAAAGAAGTGAAGCTTCTATTAGAATCTTTGAAAGCGTCACAAGAAATTGGCTACTTGTGAGGCTCTGAGAGAAAAGACTGCCACCTCTACTGTAGTTTGCTTCACTAGATCCAAGTCTCACTGCTTCCTCTCGTCTATCCTGTGTCGTGCCCCTAAAGTTTGCCAACAATCTGAAGCACCTCTATCGTAAGGGTGGCTCTAATCATCCATAGACCTCGCTCAGCCATTGTCCCACTATGCCTAGTTGATGTGAATCATGTGGTGAAGTATGAAATCTTCCCGGTCTCGGATCTTTGGGTGGTAGATAAGGGGTGAGTTGAGGGCATCTCAGGTGTAGATCTAGTGACAAAGGGATTCTATATGGGTGTGCCCGCCGCCTTTTAGGCTAGATTAGGGAGAGGAGAGAGCTAGGGTATAGGGCTGGAGGCAGGGCGATGTAGTCCAGATGGAGAGACATGTGGGCCAGCCATTAGGCTGCCCACTTGTGCCCTCTAGCCTCTTTTATAGAGGCTGGGGCTGAGCCAAACTCAGCCAACTAGAGAGTCGGCTGATATCAGCCCTTGAGTTGCCCTATTTATAGGCCATGGTATGTGCCTTGTAGGCATCAATAAAGACACTTACAGTGTTAGTGTCTTTTAGGCCACATAGGACACTTAGTCCTATGTGACACCTAGGACACTTAGTCCTAGGTCTAGGTACTTGTACCTTGTACTCCTTCGTTTTGGATTATCTAAGTTTGACGTGACGGGTGTTCTTCTGCGACCCTTTGCTACCTGCACTCTCTCTCTTCTATCCGATCCTACAGTCAAGCATCCTTTGCTGTCCTGCAAGACTGGATGTGTGGAATAATGATTCTCTTGCATGATAAAGCAATGCATGAATGTGCATTTGCATCTCTTGCATCCCATCTTGACTGTTCTTGAGTTGGAGGAGCAGCAGCAGGAGTGCTAGAGGAAGAGGCATCAGGAGGAGTACCCCTTGTAGAAGGACCAGCAGTAGAGGCAACCACTGTAGCATTGGCTGGCCTCAGATCAGCCCCAAAAACGATATTCCACAAATGCTTTGCAACAAGAATATGTTTCATGAGATAAGACCACATCGGATAGTTGGTGCCATCCAACTTATCATCTTCACGAAGAACTCCAAATAAATCTTGATTGTTCCCAGCCATAGCAAATGTGATACCCTGAAAAAGACCTGAAAACCCAAAAGCCTCAAGGCTATCACTGCAAAAAGCTGGCTGTCCAAAAAATGAAAGCAAATATCTGCAAATTTCTGACCCAAATCAAAGGGCAAATGCAGATCTGACCCAAATGTGACTGTGACAGGCAATGTTCACTGCAAAAACAGCAAATCTGGCAAAAGCCCCAAATTTATTGAGGGCAAATAGGCCAAAAAGAGGGCAAATACAAAAAAGCCCCAAATTTTGCTGGAATTTTTGCAAATGTGACCCAATGTATGAAGATTTGACTCAATGTCCTGCAAAAGTGACTCAATGTCCTGCAATCCTGTAAAAGTGACTCAATGTCTTGTAAACTGATCCAATGTCCTGCAAATGTGACTCAATGTCCTGCAACTTGACCCAATGTACTGCAATCAAACAAGGAGTTGCACACCAAATCCCAAAACTCTAATGTTCTTGCAAGAAGTTGCAACTAGAGGAAATGAAAGGTATTGAAAACCCCAAATCTACCAATGTCTTGCAAAAGCCCCAACACTGCAAATACCCGTACAGAATACAGCAAGGATCTTATACGGAACAGTTGCAAGTACGATTGTACGGAAGTACGACGCAAGTACGCGGCTGTACGAAATGCAGGTACGGAGCGTAGTACGAACCAGATACGGAACAAGTACAACGTAGGCGCTGGCACTTGTAGAAGACGTACGGGATCTGACGCGAGAGCCGTACGTATCTGTACGAACGTCCGTATAGTCGTACGGACTGTACGGAAGGGAGGCGCAGGGAGCAATGTAGGTCTGGGGAGCTGGGCGCCTGGATCTGCAGCACAAAAAATGGCGGCGAAAAGACTCTGGGAGCTTTGGATAGTAGCTGGAGAGCCTCGAACAGAATGGAGCAGGAACGACCAGCAAAGGAGCACACTTTCAATGAGCGATAGAGAGCGGCTCAAGGGGGCTGAGGAGAGCTGGAAGACAAGTGTAGAACTCAGCTCTGATACCGGATAAATTGGCTTCTCTCTATCAGATTCGCAATGAAGCTCGTGTTGCATATTTGAGAAGGCAATTACAGGAAGTCAGTATGAATGAAGGTGAGTCTATGGATGCATACCTGACAAAGGTCAAGGACCTCATGGAACAGCTTGCCAACATTAATGAGGTGGTGCCAAATTCACAGCTTGCCAGTACCACATTGAATGGACTGCCAGATACATATCAAGGGTTTGCTACAACCCTTCGATTAGTGGCCATGGGTAATCCAGACCACTATTCTTTTGATCAGCTAGTTACTTTGCTTTTGCAGAAAGAGCAAAGTAGAGCTAATAGACAAGCCATTATTCCTGATCATGCATTGCTTCACAGCAGAGAGGAAGAGGCAAGGCTTCCAAGCCTATGGGCAAGCCAAAATCTGCGCATAGTAGCTGCAATTCCTCCCATGCATCTAAAAATACATCAGATAAGTCAAAAAAGAAAAGATGTAACTATTGTCGCAAGCCTGGACATGACATTTCAGAATGCATGAAGCGCATTGCTTCGGAGAAAAAGAAAGCAGGATTGACAGTTAATGCTATTGAATCCCATGAGCCATAAGATGCTTCACATGCACATGCTCTTCAGGATGATTGGGCATGGGCTGTCCATTGCTCATTTGATCTCTCCAAAGCTGATGCATTCTTTACTGCTAATGATGCTCAGTCTTGGTACTTTGATAGTGGTGCTTCCAAGCATGTCACATCTTGCAGACAGTTGTTTCATTCTTTAGCTGATGCACCTCGAGGGGGAACGGCTACATGTGCTAATAATGCTTCATATGCTGTAAAAGGAGTTGGAGATGTGCAGCTTACATCCATTTCAAGCCATCCTATCACTCTGATAAATGTTCTTTTTGTGCCTGGAATTGAAGTCAACTTGATTTCAATTTCAGCAATTGCTACTTCAGGTTTCAGAGTGATTTTTGATGGCTACAGATGCCTAGTTTATGATCTTCGTGATGACAATGCCATAGTTCTCACCGGCACTTTACAAAAAGGGCTTTATCACCTTGATCATCATTCAGCTGCATTTTCTATTGAAGCATTGGCTATTTCAGATTCATAGCTTGCTGAAACTCATCTTTGGCATGAGAGAATGGGCCATCTCAATTATAGAGCTCTTGCAAAGCTACATTCACAGCAGATGGCAAATGATGTACCTCAGACTCACACAGTTTCCAAACATGTGTGTGAGGGTTGTCTTTTGGGTAAGATGCATCGATTTTCTTTTCAAAAGAATTGTCCAAAACTCTCACAAAGGAAATTGCAGCTAGTACACAGTGATGTCTGCGGCCCAATGAGGACAAATGCCATTGGGGGGTACAAGTATTTCATGACTCTCATTGATGATTTCACAAGATATTGCTGGGTATATCCTTTAAAAGCCAAATCTGAAGTTTTCTTATGCTTTCAGAGATGGCTGAATATGGTTGAGAATGAATCAGGATGCAAGCTTGTCACCCTTAACACAGATAGGGGGGGAGAGTATATGTCAAAGGAGTTTGATGCATTTCTGTCTTCACGGGGCATTATTCACTCATGCACTACTCCTTACACTCCTCAGCAGAATCCTGTTTCTGAAAGGAAAAACAGGTCGACAATAGATATGGCCAGATGCATGCTTAAGGCCAAGTCTTTGCCCAATAAATTTTGGCTTGATGCAGTAATGTGTGCCAACTATGTGCTGAATAGATCACCTACACGGGCATTGAAGACTGTTAACCTTATGAAGCATGGAAAGGCAGGAAGCCTTCACTTTCACACATGAGAGTTTTTGGGTCTCTTGCATATGTTCATGTACCATCTCAGCTGAGACATAAGCTTGATGACAAGGCAATCAAATGCATATTTATTGGTTACAGCCAGGAGAGCAGAGGGTATCGGTCATATCAACCAAATACTGGGAAGATTATTATCAGTAGAGATGTAATCTTTGCTGAACATTCAGCTTCTCCTCTTGTGGACTGCAAAGCAAAGCCAGATGTTGACATGTTTGATGCCTTTGAATCTTGGTTACCTCTGCCATCATCAGAAGAGGATTTTTACCAGCAACATGAGCCTCGTGCAGGCCCTCCACTAAGCAATGATCAGCCACAACCTCTTGCTGATTTGCAGGTTTCTCTTCTGGCACAAAATGATCCCACTATTCATGATGCAGTCATTGAAGAAAGAGCTGTCAATAGACAGCAAAGGCAAGTTCCCAGATGGCTTCTTGATACATTGAGGGACAGCAAACAAGATCAGCCTTTTGCTGCCCGGACAAGATCAGGGAATAGACAGCATGGTCACTTTCTTGAGTTTGCACTCCTTGCTACAGCTTGCAATGAAGAGCCTCTGTGCCATAAAGATGCTTTTGACAGCAAAGAGTGGATGGATGAAATGAGAGCTGAGTTAGAATCTATTGCCAAAAATGACACATGGGAATTAGTAGATCTCCCTCCTGGCAAGCATGCCATTGGAACGCGGTGGGTCTACAAATTAAAAAGGAAATCTGATGGCAGCATAGATCGATACAAAGCCCGTCTTGTTGCAAAAGGGTATGCCCAACAACAAGGCATTGACTTTGAGGAGACATTTGCTCCCACATCCAGGATTACTACCATTAGATGTGTAATTGCCATTGCAGCCCATCATTATTGGCAAGTGCACCAGCTTGACATCAAAACTGCTTTTCTTCGTGGGGATCTACAAGAAGAAGTCTATGTCACATAACCTCCTGGCTTTGAGGTTGTTAATTCTGAAAATAAGGTATGCCGGCTTAGAAAAGCCCTCTATGGTTTGAAGCAGGCACCCAGGGCATGGTATGCCAAAATTCATGCACACTTATTATCCCTTGGTTTTCAAAATAGTCCCACAAAACCAACTCTTTATGTCGGTGGGAGTGGATCTGATTTTTTAGTGCTGATTTTATACGTGGATGATATGCTCATCACGGGCCCAGATACTCAGCAAATTGCAGCTTTCAAGGAGGCTGATTTGCAGCAGATTTTTGACATGTCAAACATGGGACGGCTCCATTATTATTTGGGCATTTAGTTTGCTCATGTTGAGGGGGGTATCATGATGTCTCAGTCCAAGTATATTGGACAGCTCCTTGATCGTTTTCAGTTTGAGGATTGCAAGCCAATCTCTACTCCAGTGGACCCTGGCTTCAAATTCTCAGCTCATGATGGGAGCCCATGCGATATCACTCTTTATCAACAGGCTGTTGGATGCCTTATTATTTATGTCACACCAAACCTGACTTGCAGTATGCAGTATCTCAGCTCAGCAGATTCATGCGCATGCCCAGTTCACAGCATTGGCAGGCAATGAAGAGAGTCTTCAGATATCTGAGAGGCACTCAGGATTTAGCCCTCTTCTATGGTGATCAGGGTTCACTTACCATGCATGCTTACACGGATAGTGATTGGGTAGGATGTTCCGACACCAGAGTGTCGCATACTGGCAATTGTTTTTTGCTTGGCAATTCATGTATCTCTTGGCTCAGCAAGAAGCAACCAACAGTTGCCACGTCTAGCTATGAGGCTGAGTACAGGGCAGCGTTCACCGCTACAGTAGAGTGTATTTGGCTTCGACAGCTACTTACAGATCTTGGTATTCGCCAGACATCCTCCACTATTGTCTACACTGACAGCCAGAGTGCTTTGGCCATTGCGCGTAACCCAGTGTTTCATGCGCGTACTAAGCATATTGAAGTTCACTATCATTATGTTCGGGAGCGGTTGTCAGCAGGAGACATAGAGTTGTCCTATCTTCCCACAGAGGACAACATAGCATATATGTTTACAAAGGCACTTCCTCGTCCCAAGTTCGAAGTCTTTCGATAGGCTTTACACTTGGTTCCCTTTGTTACATGATCTGACATCCCTTGTACATTCATAGGTGGCTATATCCTTTTGGATGAACATGTGCCACCATGACTAGAAAATACCAGGCATTCTGAGACGTTTCCAGAGTACTTCAGCCCATCCCATGGAGGGGGGTTTGCAGGCCATCCTATGGTGGTTCTAGTGATGCCCTATAGGCCATGGTATGTGCCTTAAATACCACTAGGTAGGTGGGAGAGCATTTCCATGGAGTTTATTGTAGGTCTGCCTAAGACACAAGGTGGATATGATTCTATCCTTGTGGTAGTTGATCGTCTTACCAAGATGGCTTACTTCATTCCAACTAGAGAGTCTGTTAGTGCCCCGCAAGTGGCGGATTTGTTTATTAAACATATATTTCGTCTGCATGGATTACGCAAATCCATAGTGTCAGACAGGGATGTCAAATTTGCTAGTCATTTTTTGACTGCAGTGTTTGAGACACTAAGGACTGAGTTGGGAATGAGTAGTGGGGATCATCCAGAAACGGATGGTCAGAGAGAAAAAATCAACCAAATTTTAGAGGATATGCTTAGAGCATATGTTTCATTGAGGCAAAATACGTGGGACAAATGGTTGCCATTGTTAGAATTTGCCTACAATGATAGAAAACATTCCTCTACAGGGTTCAGTCCGTTTGAGCTGAACTATGGTTATAGACCAGCAAATCCAACTATAGTTGGAGTACCTCAGAATGTACCTAGTGCCGCGAACTTTGTGGTTTAGATGCGGGAGATGCTAGTAGTTGCAAGAGCTAACATCCGCTAAGCTATGGATAGAGCTAAGGCGTATGCGGATGAAAACAGATCCGTTAGAGAATTTAAGGAATGAGAAAAAGTTTTTCTCAGAGTTCCTTTGCACTCTAAGTCTTTGACTGCAGGAGAGTGTGCTAAGTTATCACCCCGATATTGTGGGCCGTGGTTAATTCTAAAAAGAATAGGCAAGGTGGCCTATAAATTAGTATTACCACAAAGGTGCACCCAGTGTTTCATGTTTCTCGTTTAAAGAAAATTTTGCATACAGGTGACTCACTAATCGAGGGTGTTGTTTTGTTTCAGGAGATAGAGGATAATGCAGGACGCAAACCAACAAGAATCTTGGACCAAGGAACAATGCAAGTACGCAATTGGAAGATACCCACGGTGTTGGTTGCATGGCATGGCTGACCTCTATCAGAAGCTACCTGGGAATCCGTATACCAGTTACGGAGAGTGTTCCCAGACTTTATCATTGAGGATGCTGATGCCTGAAGAGGGAAGGAATGTTACACTCAAGTTGAGGTAACATGACCTCGGAAGGGTCAGTGGACATTTTCCTTTAAGGGATCAATGTTTGTATTATATTTGTTTGGGTTTCATGTAAATGTTCAAAAGGAATTAATGTCAAGGTCCTTGGTGAGGGTGACATGGCACAAGACGAGGTGGATCTAAGGCTAAGGGGCCTAAATGCATTGAATGTGCCAAGGGGCAAATGAATTAAATGTTATCCCAAGAGGGGTAAAATGATGCATTTAGATGATGCCCTCAAATGATGACATGTGGCAAGCTAGATCCATCTTGGGATATGTGGGCTCTGTGTGTAGCATGCGGGTGGGGTTTTTTTCTACTCACTTACCTTTTGAGCTGCTACAGCAGGGAATTGGCTGGGTGGAACAAAATTGTGCCAGCACCCATGATTCCAAGTTAGAGTATAGTTTGGCACACAGGTTTTGAGTCGTGACACCTAAGGCTTAGTCTTGGCCACAAAGCGAAGAAAAGGGGGCAGGGGGAGGAGGGCAGCCAGCAACTCAAGCCTTCTGGAAGGCACAGGGAAGAGGAGGAAGAATAGCAGCTAAGTAGCGCATCTGGCCCCAGTTGATATTCTCTCTTGGTCAGCCATCAGCCTGTAGGTGTCAGGTACACATTCGGTCTGTTTCGTACTTGGTCCAGCCCATGATTGTGTAGCTTTATACATACATCAGTTTGCTGCCTAGGTTGTTCAGCATTCTTCCAGATCTCATGCGTGCATCTTTTGTAATACTTGTAGTTATATGTCCATTAGTGAGATCTTGAGTGTTAGGCTATCTCTAGGTACATTCTGTAGTGGGGGTTTGGGTAAAGAAGCAAGCCTCGATTATTCTGACAAAGGGGTGCAAACTAGGGATGAGTTCTTCCATAAGATATCGTCATAATGAAGCAGTCACATGAAAAGAAGTTAATTTATGGAAATACTGTGATTTGGTTATCTTTCGTGCTTAATTTACAGAAATACTGTGATTTAGTTATGTCTTTGTCTATGATGCTCTCGGGTAACTTGTGCATCAAACTAGGTAGCTTCATTTTTGCCAAAAATTTGAGCGAGCAATGCGGGTGTCGTGCTTTATAGATGAAGGTTAATCTATAGGAAAGCACTAAGGGAGAAAACATTATTCAGGTAGGTCAAAAAATCTCAGAAGGACGATCTGAAACAAATTGCATTTTGTAACTACTGAACGACTGAACAAAAGAAAATGCTCAAAGTGGACTGAAAAAAAGAAAATGCTCAAAGTGTCAAGGCTTTCATACTTTGTAGTGTAATGAGATTCAGAAAGAATCCTCTCAATGCTGCTCTGCAAAAAGCAAGACTGAAAGCAATGCCATTTGGAATCTCATCAAAGACTGCAATATTTAAAATCCAATTTACCTCACTCTTTATTCTGGTGGTTTTACTTCTCTCTTCTACATGTCAGAGAAATGCAAAATGTGGGATTACAAGAACAGCATGCTTGATTTGTGTTGGACGTGGTGGCCTCACCCCTTGTTGGCATTTGGAGCATGGTTCATTTGAGGGGGGGCCGCACACATTTGACATGTAACTTATGTCGGAATTAATCCCATAAACACGGATGCCCCCTTGGGGCCCTTGGATATAAAGGCTTATATTCCCCCTCTCTCTCTCATCCCTCCCGGGATCTTTTTGTGAGAGAGAGAGGCTAGACGCGGCTATGGGACGGGGATTGGGACCCCTGCACTCGGTGTTACCTTTGGACATGTGGCAGCCATGCAAGACTGCCAACACGGTATCAGAGCAGACGATAGTCTGCGAACCTGTGCTGACTTGCTGGCGGCTATCTGCGCACACAACACGTGGCGGTCCGGCTGACGCTGGGCGCTGTGGAGTTAGTCACGGCATTTAAGTGCGACTGTTTCGGCGGCAGCTCCTCTTACTGTGCGACATGTGTTTGTACCTTCTGTGGTATGCTACCCGCCTGGTGTTTGGTGGCTGCTGGCGTTTGATTGGCCCGGCCTTTGTGGTTTGGTTGTGGTCAAGGTTTGATGAATGGTCACAGTTGTTTGCACTAGGGTTTGTCCACAGGGGGTGTTGGAGGTGGTGGCCTCACCCCTCATTGACATTGGAGCCATTTGACATGTAGCATATGTGGGAATTAATCTCATAAACATGGATGCCCCCTTGGGGCCCTTGAATATAAAGGCTTGTATTCCCCCTCCCTCTCATCCCTCCCTGGATCTTTTTGGGAGAGAGAGAGGCTAGACGTGGCTATGGAACGGGGATTGGGACCCCCGCACCCAGCGTCACCTTTGGACACGTGGCAGCCATGCAGGGCTGCCAATAATTTGAAGACATTGGATTTGAATTTTTTTTTTCAGTGTTCCTCGAGTTACTTTTTCTTTTTGTTGTCTTTCCCTTGATATGTTCTCATGCAAGGTGCAGGTCCTCTATTTCTTGAATATATGCTTTTCATCTAGCAGGCTCTGTATTTTTACATGCACTATCTTTGGCTCTAAATATGAATTGTGTCATGTTATCATATATGTCCTAAATTGGGAGCCGTATTCTTTATGGTGTCCTAAATTCCCCTTGGTTCTTGTTGATCAGGTCGATCATTACTGAACAGCGTATATAACCTTGGCATCAAGGACCAATATGCTGAAGCTCTTCAACAGTTGGGCTTTAACTTGGAGGTTTTAGCGGAGCAGGTCAGCTTCCTTTTCATAACAAGTTGCGTAGGTGAAAGTATTATTTGTGAAGCAAGTGCTATGCCTTACTCAATTTGCAGGTACAATTCTTGATACTGTTGTTTGGCAGGAGATAGATGCTGCTCTTGGGAATGGGGGACTTGGACGTTTGGCTGCCTGCTTTTTGGATTCATTTGCTACATTGGACTTACCCGCATGGGGGTATAAATGATTACAATAAAATCAGTTAAAAAGTCAATTCTGTTTTTTCAATTTGAGTCAACATAATCCTCATTAGAAGCAAAGACTTAGGCTAATGACATCAGCATATGCATGACTTAGGCTAATGGAATGTCTGCTTCAGATATGGGCTGCGGTATGAATATGGGTTGTTTCGTCAGAAAATTAAAGATGGTTTTCAGCATGAGCAACCTGATTTTTGGTTAAATTTTGGTAATCCTTGGGAGATCGAACGTGTACATGTCTCATATCCTGTAAAGGTACATCATCCCACTGGGTCAAGCATAGCATGCCTACATTATTTACAGCTCAGAACTGTTTATTAGTAATTCAAGAAAAGTTTATATCCTTGCTTTGTTAACATATGCATCTGCAGACTTTATTATTATTATTTGCTGGGAGTATTTGTTGGTACATAACAACATGAAATAGTCGTATCTTCACAAGTGATTCTCCTTGGATGACTCTCTTAAGTGTTAAGCCTGGCTGATTCTGCTTTTCAATTGTAGCAAATTATTTGACATCATGATGAATGTGGGCATGATACTGGATTCTGTTAAATTTATGTATTTGTATGCCATTTATGGAATAATGAAATAAACTAGTGGGATTTGTGAATGCCTTTCTTGTATGCATACCTGCTGGATTGGAGGGTTGTCAGTCTATGTGTAAAGGGAGAGTGTTGATCTTAAGAAACCAACTGATTGCGTCATTTTCATCCAAAGGAGTTTTGAGGATCTTAATACTTGATTAAAAGAGCAATAATAAATGTGGAGATGCTGATTCCTGAAATCCTACACAAGAGAGCTTGCATCATAGGTTTTGGCCACAAATCCATTTGTGCTCATTCGAGCTTGGCAACGAAGGCAGCACATGATGTTATAATATTGCTTGCAAGCTCCATGTTATCTTGGCCATCCCAGCCATTCTTGTAAGGTTTAGTATGTGGAATGCTACTTTGAAGATCAGTTCTAGCCTCATTGAGGGCATGGTGTGTCATGGGCATCTGCAGCCCATGGCATGGCTACTTTCATGGCAGTTTTGCAGCCCAGCAGCCCACAACAGCAGGTCTCAATAAGGACAGAACGTCAGCCTGACATCAGCAGCACAGGGCAGGTCTTTACAGTCCAGGCCAGTAGTATGGCAGCCACCATCTGGATGCGCAGGAGCTGCAGCAGTTAAGCAGGTACCCCACTGCCACGTGGCAAGTGGAGAGTGGCAAGAGCACTGCAGCTGCAGTCAGGTGCCATGTGGACAGGTCAGTCTGCAGCACAGGTTGGGTCAGTCTGTGGCCTCCTGGAGGCCACAGTCTGGATCGAACTCTTCCAGCGCTATCCCTATATAAAGGGGAATTCCCAGATGATTCCACGCCTTAAGCAGCAGTAGACGCAGCATCTCCAGCAGCCCCAGTCAATTCAGCAGTACCATGCAGCCCCACAGCAACAGTTCCAGCAGTCCACACAGGTCCAGACACAGTAAACCCTCTAGCCTGTACAAGATCCCTTCTCTCATGGTGATAGCGCTCCCATAGCTTCTACAACATAACCTCAGCCATAGCCTCAGCCATGGACAGCCTCATAGACTTAGCACAGCCCTCCAATGGGGACCCAGACATGCCCTCTTTAATGAGGAAGTCAAACAGTGAACAGAGGGGCACTTGTTATGGGAACTATAACATCGAGACCACAGTATAGGGGGTAACTTTGAGGGCTCCACAGAGCTTGCATTTAGTGGGGCTTAGAGGGCTGGGATCTAGGGTTAAGCATTAATGACAAGGTCCAAAGGGAAGCCATGTAGGACTTTGATGGAAGTGCCCCTTGTAGGACACATGGCACCAAAGAAGCAAGCCAAGTGGCCAATACTTGGCATGGGGGAGAATTCGAAAGAGATATCCAAAAAGGAAGGAGGAACATGCACGACACATGCAGGTGTGGTTTCAGCCACCTGATGCACGGCCACTCTTCATTGCAGTATGTTACTTCCCCCCGGACACATCTTCATATGCACATGAGGTCACTACAGAGGGTTACAGCCCATATAAGACGATATACGACCCGATATCATAGAGTTCTCAGGCAGGGAGAGGTGCTCCTCTTACGGGATTTCAATGCACGTACATGGGATATGCAAGTGGGTTTGCTTGATTTTGAGTCAGATCACCTCAGAGTGCCAGAGATGGATCTCAGGATAGTGAGACGTTCAGAGGATCACATGTGACAGGCTATGGGAGACACTTGCTAGAGATGGGAGCAGTGCATGACCTGATTATATACAATGGTCTCCAGCGATGGCTGTTGTCTGGAGGACTTACCTACGCCCACATAGAGAAGGTTCTAGCACCGACTAGGCTCCTTGGCCTTTATGACATGGTCACATGATTTTATAGTCCCCCCTCCCCCTCTTGGCACCCACCATTCATACTTGTCTTTTTGCATCTTGATGCCATTATGAGGCACGGGACGTGACCCCCCCGCCTCCAGCCATGTCCGGGTACAATTCGACCTTCCTTTTGATGTAGTATACATGAGACATCTGTCCCATTGGCTGGCTGACCCTTTTGGAGATGATACAGACCTTGCCTGTGCCCCGTTACAATGATTCATGATGTTGCCTTTCCACGACCCAAACTATGTATGCCCTACGGTTGGGAAGATGCCGTAGAACCCATGGTTTGATGAGCAGTATCGAGAGATGCGATCTCAGTTGACACGAGAGTAGGCTTTGGGACACCTGACGAGGTCTGAGGCACAACGGATCTCACAACGCCTGAGACGACGTAAGAGCAAGCTTTCCTCTCACACAAGACGTCTCTCACCAACACTATTTGGGCTCTATATCGATGAGATCACGACCTTCTTTGACCACCTGGGTGGTGAGGGATCACTGCTGGCTGATTTATAGATATAGATGCAGCCATATGCGATGACATAGTCCATCTATCTTCATCAGCAAGAGGTTTACAAAGACATTTGGAGTTCCTGGAGGTGTTTTGTAGGGAGAGAGACCTGATGGTCAACCTTGGTAAAACCAAGGTTATGATCTTCAACACCTCATGAGCAACACTTCACCGGAACAGGTTCACCTACCGAGGGGTGTCAATTGAGATTGTGCAGTCGTACACCTATCTAGGGGCAGTCTTCACAGGGCCAATCTTTATGATGACCTATGCAACTACGGCATGGCTCACACGGGGGTAGGGAGCTCGAGCTCGACTTGAGTGGTCGTGCTTCCAGGCACACTTCCAAGATCCCTTTCCTCGCCCCATTCACCCTCCCCCCTACCTCCCTTCCTGTCATCGCCCCCGTCCCCCCTCCCTCCCCCTACCCTTGCCACCACTCTCCCCTCCCCCCCCCCCCCCCCCCGTCCCACCCCCCTCCCTTCTCTTCCCCCTCCCTCACCTTGTTCCCACCTTCCCCAACCTCCTTACCTTACACAGACCCTAGACTCCAAGAGTGAGTACACAAATTGTGGTCAAAATAAGTAAGATATTCATTTCATTTTTGTATATGATTACACCATAGCTTTTGTTGTTGTTGCCCATCTACTCCTTTCTCTCACTCTAGCTTGCAACCAATGTGCGACTCCTCGACTTATCAAGTACGCGTAGTTCTGCGTGTAAAGTACATATGTTTACTCTCTCTAGTGGGATGGGTGAGATGGGATCCCACTTTGGATTGCCTCATGATTGGGATCTTGACGAAGGGGTGGCTGTTTGACATGCTTGTGAGACCTACAGCCATGTACGTGGCACCTTTCTGGGGTAGTGACCTATCAAATCCTGAGTACGCTTTGAGAGGCTTTAGGTGATAATGGGATCCAGGATGATTAGGAGTAAGCCATCAGTCCCTCATCAGATCATTCAGGTAGAGTTCACCATGACAGTGCTCCAGATTGATGCCATCTTTCAGACGGTCACTTACGTTCACAGTGTTGGGGCCTTACCCAAAGGGAGACTACCGAGAATGGCACTGGAGTCATCTATGCGATTAGCCGAGAGTGGGGTCACGACAGCATTGTACGCGTGTGTGTCTATATGGTTTGACAGACAAGGTATCCAGATAGACCATCTCCCTCCCTTTTAGTACAGCTTGGATGCCCCTGATCCCTTGGTCCCTCGAGAGGAGATCAACTATATCATATGGTTGGACTTACTTCGACTTTATACATCACGGTTTTTGGGGGGGACCAAGAGTTCCCCACCAAGACACAGTTTTACGGAGACCACTTTTTGAGATTGTCAGAGGACGGAGTGATTATCAAACTTCAGTATCTGGAAGATAGATGAGTCTTACGTGCCTTGAGGATTGCTGTTGGACAGATGCGGGTCTCATCCCATCAGCATAGGATCGATAACAGGGAGATCCACAGGCACGCCTAAAGAGCGGCAGGTTTGCAAGCTATGTACTTTGGGGGAGGTGGAGTCACAGGAGCATTTCTTGTGCACCTGCCCAGTATACTATGAGATTTGAGGATGGTACCACTGTCTCTTCTAGGAGGGACTCAGTCTTGGGCCTCTCCTTAGGTTGATTCACTTCCATGATCATGTCTGCGTTGGCCTCTACCCGATGGAGATATGGTGGCACAGAGACACTCTAATCAGATAGCAAGAGGAGACGAGGGCATAGGGGGCAGAGGTGGATCGCGCTCAGCGATTACGTCACATATTTCTAGACGTTCGAGTTTTCCCCAAGACACAGAGGAGTAGAGGAGGAGGAGATAGATGACATGAGGACCACATGGACCAGTGGGATGAGACGACGTGGAGGGACGCATCCAGATGCACAGGGATCACTTGCGACGCAGAGACGTACCAGGGCATGCATGATGGAGGTCTAGCCCATCACTGCACTACGAGGAGAGGGTTGCCCGAGCAGAGGTCACTCTAGATATGGCCCATCGTATACAGAGATCCCAAAGTCTGCATCCACCACCACGGCAGGAGACGACCCTGACAAATATAGATACGAGATATTCTCGCAGCCCATAGGGCAGCCACCATGGCACCCAGCTTGGTCTGTACTTTGTCTCATAGGCCCGCGAGGCCTTCTGAAGACATTAATACATCTTTCTTTCTTTCTTTCTTTTTGTGTGTGCGTGTGCGTGTGTGTGTTTTTAAACTTTGTAGAGGGACGATTCCTTACAGTAACCATTTTGAAAATTTTGATTGCGGTACGCAATAAGCCATTCTCAAGCATTGGAAATGAAAAGTATTTCTTTCTTCTAATAGCTGCTTATGTATTATCAAATCAATCTTTTATGCATGCAAACATCTGCATTGTGTGTTTCATGGACTGTGTGTTTTGCTGGCAGTTCTATGGAAAAGTTGAAGGGGAGGTACAAAACAGCAGGAAAAGCTGCAAATGGGTGCCTGGCGAGATGGTTAGAAGTACAATCCTTTCCAAATCTATGAGCCTGGTTTAACATGAATCAAGTGGTATTGTCACAGGGTGACTGCCGACTGTTTAAACATCAATCTAATGCTTGTTCGTGATTACATATTTTAGTTAACAGCATCCTACTCCGCTATTTTCTTACCCTGTCATTGTAAAAAGAGAAATTCATTTCTAACCTTTATCTTTCTTGTCTAAGCATCTATTTCTGACATTTCTTCTTGCAATTGAATCTATGGTGTAGAAGAAAAAGGCTAAAAAGTATGCATTGCTGGAATGGCAGGTGGAGGCAGTAGCATATGACAATCCTATTCCTGGATACGACACTGTTAACACTATCAATCTACGGTTGTGGGCAGCAAAGCCAAGTGGTGCATTTGATTTGGTATGTTTCATCATGAATCTACTCGCATATTCTCTTTTTTGGTTTGTGAGAGCTCAGAAAGTCCATGATATACGTACTATTGGCAGTTTAGTTGGAGTGTGCTTTATATAGACAGATGTAGCAAGATTTTAATTGCTGCATTATGAAGAAATAATTGTCCACAGGTCTTAGAGAGCTATAAATATCATGCTGCCATGCGTTTTTATCTTAGCAGACTCCACATGTGTATGTTGCCATTCTGTGTTTTTAAGGAAAACATTTGGAGTTATTCTCCCAGCTGGCTGTGGATGAAATGTCAAAGGTCTGATATTCTGGACAGGCACCTAGGTCTCATCTATCCCTTGCTTGGAAGTCCTTCATACTTTTGGTTGCATTTTCAGGTCTTTGTGTCTCCTCATCTGCGGCATGAAAGAGCCAAATATATTTGGACAGGGCATTTGATGAAACAAGACATGTTGTTAAAACCTTGGGCTACACCTGAAGATTCAATGTTCCTTGATCTCAACCACATAGAAGTCAAATATCGAGGAAATCCTTTGGTCCAAAGAGATAATACATGCTTTGAGGAAAGCGTAGTGGGCAATCATTCCAAGTTTTGTAGATGTGTGGCTCTAGCAGATCTAATCTTGACTTGGGTCTTCTCATGCCTAGATAGGTACAGGATTGGGGCATCGAGAGGCTGTACTAAAAATGGGGTAATCTGTCCATCTCTAGGTCCGATCTTGAAAACTATCCTGTGACACATGCATATCAACATCAACCATTCCATTACCATCTCATGCGAGCATGAGGGGGAGGACAGTGCCAATGTGGGTTGTCCAATCATTATCCATCTCCCTAGCCCTTTGTATGTATGTGATGGTTTACAAGGCTGCAGCTTACTTTAGAGTTGATGCTCCAGACTCTGCTTGGATGATCTGATGTGGAACTGGGCTTACTACAAATGATGCAAAAGAGCATATGACCCGTAATCGCTCAATCCTTCTGCCTGCCCCAATCTTGGTAAATAGTAAGGACAGGTGCACAGAAAGCAGATCCATCCTTGGCTGCCAGTGACCAATGAGTAAAAAACAAGCAGTTTTGGATATGGAGCTTGGACAATCTGATGGTGGAACCTGGGCTTACTACGAATAATGCAATAGGGATTGTACGTGCTGTTTGAGGCCATCAGGAAAGGACGTAGCTCACGGCTTTAGGTCAGTGCGGTCAGAGATGTCAGTGCGGTCAGAGATGTCAGTTCAGTTTCAAAGCAGGAAGCAGGGCTGTTTTTGGCTCTCTAGAGACAGTTCACGAGGGAGAGGAAGTCATACTTTGGTGAGTTGCTTCAGTTCCGCAAAATAGGTTATAGTTCCATTTATTGGTCAAGTGTACAATTACAGTGACATTGAAATTGGGTACATTCACAGATATGAATCTGGCCTCTCCGTGCTCCCCTTCCAGGGAAAAATAGTCTTGGTTCTAGGGGCTCAGTGGGTGGCTGAACTGCGGTCCCTCCTTTGTAGCAACGGTTGAGAGTGAGCTCGAACTCTCAGTCAACTCTGGCATGCTCAGTTCTTGACCTATTCACAGATATGAATCTGGCTTCTCTGTGCTCCCCTTCCAGGGAAAGATAGTCGTGGTTCTAGGGGCTCAGTGGGTGGCTGAACTGCAGTCCCTCCTTTGTAGCGAGGGTTGAGAGTGAGCTTGAACTCTCAGTCAACTCTGGCATGCTCGGTTCTTGACCTGCTGTGTGAACTGGCTCTATCAAGGAATTTGTGTCCATCATCTCGATAGAATGCTACCAGCTCTCCTCCTTGTGTTTGTTGGGCAACTGCTTTTCTTTCTGCCCTAGACCAGAACCCAAACTTGCTTTGGTCAAGGGTGTAGAAGTCCTGCTTATAGGTGAGCTTAGAAGGCCAAATGGGTGGAATTCCCTCTAGGATTAGGCAGAGCAAGAGTAGGGAGAAGGAAAGGTCAGAGATCTGGCCAAGTAGACAAGAATATAGAAAGGTCCTATGAAAGAGGCAAGAAAACACAGTGGCGACCAAAAGAAGAGGTGGACTGGGCAAAGGCGGGCCAAAAATGAACATGAAAGGTAGGGAAGCATAAGGGTAATAAAATTTTCTCACACATACAAAGCTCAAGAGGGAGGCAAGGAGGAAGAAGGAAGGTGGGCTGAGGGAGGCAAGGGAGGAAGGTCAAGTTTCAGCCTGCCAACATCAACACATGCAAATATATGAATTCTCCACTTTGAAAGTTGATACCTAGACTTTGTGCGAGGGTGCAAACAGAACTCAACCTTGCCGTTTTCTCTGTGGATGCCTACACATGGCATGGGATACAATACCTACCTTCAATACCTATGCTACTCTTATCTAACTTGTTGCTGAGTTGAAAACTTCCAATGGCGCCTGTTACATGCTCTTTCTCTTTTCCGGCCTAGATGTCCACTTGATGATGGAAGCACCTCATCGGCGCCCTCCAGCCATTCCATGTGTGAATGACCCCTCCTACTCCTTGCAAGGAAAGCAACATCAAGAACAAGAATTTCGATGGTCAGAATTTGCTCTTTGGGGGCACACATCTTGAATTGATGCCGTAGCACTCCACACAGTAATCAAGCAGCTCAAATATTCGAACAGATACTCCAAGGTGCATTTGCAGCATGCAAATCACCTTTCACTGATTCTAATCAGTTGAGAGGACAGCATGTGAGCAGAAATGATCATCTTTTCCCTTGAAAATTTGTGTTTAGGCAGACGAAATCGTCCATACAGTTTATACAACAGTACTGTCTGAAAACAACAGAATGGGTGTAGATAAGTGAAAAAAAGATCTTGCTTATATTTAGAAAAAAATTCTAAATTTGTCGACAAATTGCAGGTTTTGATAATACTTCTCACTTTGAACAGTAAAATATCACATATCTAGATGCAATTTGGTATGGTAGGGCAATTGAGGTATTTTTATGCAGTTGTGAAAATTTGGATAACAAAATGGGCTTTAAAACAACCAATGCTACACATTTGCAGACATTTTATGTTGACAACAAGGGCTCTTGCATTTTGTGCATTCTTACACACATTTTAAAGCAATTTGAGGTTTTGGAAAAATGTTTTTTTTAATTTAAGGTGAAGTTCATATTTTTGCACAATTGCTACACCTCTTTTTTAATGATTTTAACAAGTCACACCAAGGTTTTACCTTTTGTGGAGGTACTACTGTTATTCCCATCTTTTACAGCAGTATTTGGAGATAAATTTGTTTGCAAGCATGACTTGAGATAATGAAATGTCTCATGTGGAAAAAAAACTTGTTCACAATGAAAATGCTATTCGTTGGCAAAGGCTTGTAGAAAATTGTTGTAAGCCATAAAGGCCTACAAATGCCAAGAGAATTGAGGAATGATACCTGGGAGACAGGATGGATAAATTATATCCATTATCGGTGCAGATATTAGACTTTTCCTCATTAAACATAAAATGAGTGCGAAGACTCAACAGAAGGTTGGAAAATATTATAGAGGTGAATAATGGAGGCAGAGCTGTGAAATTCATAATGCACTCTTCGAGGATGAGAGAGTGAGATTCACTCTTTACTTATAGCTCAAAGAAGCCACTAAGTAGTTGATAGCCATCAATGAGAAATGAAGGGCTTAGATATTATGCCAATCACTTTGAACTCTATGGGGCCATTTTACAAAGGATGTCTTGAGTTTGTTGGGTAATTTTGTAGCCAAAGGTGTGAGAACTAGGCTTGGTGTGTATCCTTAACTATGTCCGTGTAAATGTGTCCTTAGTTTGGTAGGTGAGCCATTTGTGGTGATTGTGTAGAAAGTGGACTAGTGTGTGTGACATGTGGACTAGGTGAGCCATTTGTGGTGATAGTGTGGTAAGTGGACGAGTGCAAACAGTATGGCATTGTAGAGCATTCACTGAAGCAGTCTCTTTCCTACACCTCTTGCTGTGGTAGAACCCCAAAAAGCATATTTTCTTGCGTGCAAAGGTTTCAAATATGTGCATGATGTTACTCGAGAGGATGGCACTTTCATGCCCTTTCCTACAACGAATAGACGTTATGGTTTGGGCTTGCACTCCATGCCTATATGGGCTCAAGCTGTGGGATTTAATTCAGCCATTTCTCTTGATTCCTCGTCTTTAGGGGCAAGATCTATTGGAACATTAGAAACTTGAGAGGCTAGAGACTGGTTGCCAAAACTTTCTAATGATGAAGCTGACTGCTGCAAGAGCTTATCGGCTACTGATCTCCCGGGGCATGGATACACATCATGCCAAGTAGCTTTGGAGGTTGAATAAACCTCTCAAATGGTGGACAAGATACTTGCATACCATATGGAAGAATGGGCTTTCTCTAAAGCAGAGGGTCTTCATGTCACGATGTATGTTGGGGGTTTTGCTTGTGGGGACCACACTGGCTCGACGCCGTATTGCACCTGTGCATTGTGTAAAAGAAACTATCTCTTCCTCTCTTGGATCTCTAATCCTACGTTGACACAGATCACGGGCGATGGCATTCAATTGTTCCACCTAGCCTACTCTCGTGGATCGCAGATCTTCAATTTTTTTTCGTTCATTTGTTTTTTCATGCTTATCCACGAGACCCTCAATTCCCTAGATGTTTCTCCTTGCCAAATCTCATCATTTTAGCCTCTCCACTTGGTGCACCTATTTACCCCTCTCTTGGGCACATTTAAAACCACTTGCCCCTTGGAATTGTTGCACATTTAGGTGCACCTAGGCCTTAGCACTCAGAACTACCTAGTCAATGCCATTTCACCCTCACCTAGGACCTTGGCAGTTACTTCTCTTGACCATTTCAATTACGCACATTAACCATTACAAAAGTTGGTCATCTAAGAGAAAATGCCCATCGATCTTTCCGAGGTCATGCTATCTCGGCTAGAGCATAACATTCCTTCCCTCTTCAAGCATCAGCGTCCTCGATGATGAAATCTGGGAACACTCTCCGTAATTGGTATACGGATTCCCAGGTAGCTTCCGATAGAGGCTGACCATGTCATGCAACCAACACCGTGGGTATCTTCCGATTTCGTATTTGCATTGTTCCTCGGTCTAGGATTCTTGTTGGCTTGCGCCTTGCAATATCCTCTATCTCCTGAAACAAAACCACACCTTCGATTAGTGAGTCACCTGTATGCAAAAATTTCTTTAAGCGCGAAACATGAAAAACCGGGTGCACCTTACACCCCTGTGGCAATTCTAATTTATAGGCTACACTGCCTATTCTCTTTAGAATTAACCACGGCCCACAGTATCAAGGTGATAACTTAGCACACTCTCCTGAAGTCAACGACTTCGAGTGCGAAGGAACTCTGAGAAAAACTCTTTCTCCTTCCTTAAATACTCTTATAGACCGATTTTCATCCGCATACACCTTGGCTCTATCCATAGCCTGGCGGATATTAGCTCTCGCAAGTGCTAGCATCTCCCGCATCTGAACTACAGAGTTCGTGGCGCACTTTCTGAGGTACTCCAACTATAGTTAGATTTGCTGGTCTATAACCATAGTTCAGTTCAAACGGACTGAACCCGGTAGAGGAATGTTTTCTATCATTGTAGGCAAACTCCAACAATGGCAACCACTTGTCCCACGTATGTTGCCTCAATGACACATATGCTCTCAGCATATCCTCTAAAGTTTGGTTGACTCTCTCCGTCTGACCATCCGTCTCAGGATGATCCCCACTACTCATTCCCAACTCAGTCCTTAGTGTCTCAAATACCGCTGTCCAAAAATGACCGGTAAATCTTACATCTCGGTCTGACACTATGGATCTAGGCAATCCATGCAGACGAAATATATGTCTAATGAACAAATCCGCCACTTGCGGGGCACTAACAGACTCTCTAGTCGGAATGAAGTGAGCCATCTTGGTTAGACGATCAACCACCACAAGGATAGAATCATACCCTCCTTGCGTCGTAGGCAGCCCTACAATAAAGTCCATGGAAATGCTCTCCCACTTACTTAGTGGTATTTCCAAGGGCTGTTAAAGTCCGGGTGGCTTCACCCGTTCGGCCTTGCTTACCTGACGCGAGAAACACCGTGTCACATATTCATGAATATGCTTTTTCATCTTTGGCCAAAAGAAATCTCGCTTCACGAGATCATATGTCTTCTCGACTCCTGGATGTCCCGCACACGGGCTATCATGGCACTGCCGAATGACTCTCTGCCTGAGATCATTCTGACCAGGTACTATAACCTTGCCATTTCTAACTAGCATACCATCCCTTATGGCATATCTTGCATA
Source organism: Dipteris shenzhenensis (assembly GCF_047967505.1). Taxonomy (NCBI): domain Eukaryota; kingdom Viridiplantae; phylum Streptophyta; class Polypodiopsida; order Gleicheniales; family Dipteridaceae; genus Dipteris; species Dipteris shenzhenensis. Next base: position 12,109,031 of record NC_141602.1, on the reverse strand, counting down.
AGTTTGGCCTTTCCTGGATGCCAGGTCATCCTTTTCATTTTCCCCGGGTTTTAACACATGAGTCTTAGGCCATAAGCTCTGGACAAACTCGTCCACCTTTTGAGTTTCTCTTATCTCGGTCATTAGAGCACTCTCTAATACCGTGAAACTCAGGTTGTGCATAATGCGAGACAACGCATCAGCAACCTTATTGTCTTTTCCTCTTCGGTACCGAATCGTTAGATTAAACTCCTGCATGAGCTCTGCCCACCTAGCTTGGCGGCCCCTCAAATCAGGCTGTTTACAAAAATGTTTCAGAGTATCATGATCTACATCCACATAAAACTCTGAACCATACAAATAATGCCTCCATGTCTTCAAAGCATGGATAACAGCATACAACTCCAATTCATGAGTTGGCCAATTCCTTTGAGAGGGAGAGCTTCTTGCTTTCAAAGGCTATTGGCCTTCCCTTTTGAAGGAGAACTGCTCCTACCGCAATGCCACTTGCATCGGTTTTTAGGAACAACGGTTTCTAGGGATCAACTATTTTTAACACCGGTCCTGAGACCACAGCTTGTTTTATGGTGTTAAAACTTTCTTGTTGATTCTGTCCCCAAATAAAAGGTGCTTTATCTGAGGTCAGATCAGTCAATGGCGATACTATTCCGGAATATCCTTTGATATGCCTTCTATAAAACTGGACAAATCCCAAGAAGGATCGCAGCGCGGTTAAACTCTGAGGGATTGGCCAAGTTAGTCTCGCAGCCACTTTCTTCGGATCCATTTCTACCCCCTGTGGAGTAATTATTAACCCTAAATATTCAAGCCTAACCATACATAGTATAGTTTTCTTGTTATTCACATAAAGACTGGCTCTCCTCAAAGTACTGAACACTATTCTTAAGTGTTCACGATGCTCAGTAACACTTTTACTGAATATCAAGATATCGTCAATAAAATGTACTACGAACTTTCCGATATACGGACGTAGTAAATCGTTCATAAGCATGACGAAGGTCGCTGGAGCATTGGTAAGTCCGAAGGGCATTACCAAAAACTCATAATGACCAAACCTGCTCTTGAAAGTGGTTTTATGCACATCCTCGGCTCTAATCCGGATTTGATGGTAGCCGCACTTAAGATCTATCTTGCTGAAAATCACGGCTCCATGTAATGCATCTAGTAAATCATCAATCCGAGCCATCGGATACCTGTGCTTAACAGTGATATTATTCAATGCTTTGTAATCTATACAGAGGCGAAACGTTTTCTTCTTTAATATCATTGGCGAAGCAAAAGGTGAGAAACTTGGTTGAATCTGCCCCAACTTGAGGTATTGTTCCAGTTGTCTACGGACCTTCGCTTCTTCAGCAAAACTCATTCTATAGGGAGGTCTATTTACAGGTTCTGCCCCCGGGATCAGTTCAATCTTATGCTGAACTTTCCGCTCTGGAGGTAACGCATAAGGTAGTTCATCCCTAAAACATTCAGAGAACTCCTCTGTTATAAGATTAGCCAGCTTTGCCATCTCACCAGTTTGCGTAACATCAGTGCTAGCCGAAGAATCATCAACCAGCTCTACCGATGCTGTGCAAAGGAATAAAAACTCTACTTGAGCTTTTCTGATTTCCATCACGGAAACCAACGGTCCCTAAGGTATATCTTTTTCACCTCGCAAGACATAAAGCACATCATTCATCTTGAATTGATATACGTGCTTTTTCCAATCAATGGCTGGATTCTTCATAGAATGCCACGCCATACCCAGGGCTATATCTGCATGAGCAAGCTTGGTCATTTCAAAATCAAGCTTCTCAGCATAGTCTTGAATCCGAAGCTCCAACTGGGTAACCCTTTGGTCCCATACTTCAGTTGAACTTCCATTTTGATTTTGTCGTTCAGTCCATAGATATAGTCTTTTAACTGAACCGACATAGGGAGAGGGTCTGTTATTTTCATGACACATTCCCTGAATTTGTCGGTGTACTCTGCCACCGACAGACTCCTCTGACGAAGATTTCTATAAGCATCCCAAGCTCGGGAGTCTTCATCAGGTGGGAGAAAGTGTTTCTTAAATTCAGCTTTAAACCCTTCCCAGGTGGTTGGAGCAACTTGATCCTTCTGTTGCTTTATCCACCATCTGTCCGCTGCCTCAATAAACACGTGTGTGGCCTCACGGATTTTCTTTAGATCGGATCTAATTTCACAAATGGCGAAGGCTTCTTCCCACTTGTGTAACCAAACCTCGATCACATCAGAGCTGCGCTCGGTTATCCAACCAGCGTACTTCTCCGGTCTATAATTAGCGATATTAGGCACTTTGACCCTTGCGCGCTCTAATGAATGGATACTGGGCTCTGGCTCTGCGCTCTGGCTCTGCTGGAGCTTTGCCCTTATCAATTCTAGACGGTCTAGGCGACAAGGCTTGTACCATTTCCCTAATCTCATTTTGACCAGCATTCACTTGAAGCTGCTGGTTCATAATCTGCTGTAAAGCATCTTCTAATATCGAAATTCTACCAATCAAAGTAGGTGCTGCATGATGTGACATCTGTTGTGTAGATTGCACTCTAGACTCACTAGGATTCACCCTAGAATTCTGCCCTTCTGCCTCCATAGTTTCACAATGGAAAATGGGTTTTTTTTTTTTTTCACACACGAAAACTCCGAAGGTATATAACACTTCAAATCCCCTTTTTCTGTACAGGCATAAACAACTGCAAACTGAAAACCTGAAACATATAAGAGAAAAGATGCTCCCTGGTTGTCTTCGAAGGATGTTCGCAACAATCCCGCCTGCTCAGCCTTAATCATTCACAGCGCACTCAGTTTGTGCTGACAGGCCTGTTGACTAATTCTTCGATCCCCTAAGCTCGGCTACTGCAGACTCCAATTCAGTCACACAACATCTCAAGCCTTGGAAGTTTCTATCTGCCAAAGCTTGTAGGCTCTTAGGGGCGGTTCGGCTCCATGCTCCAGCAATCGAGCTCAGCGCATGCTAGTTGTAGGTGGGCTCGCAAACCGTGTTGGTTAGACTACTCGTAGACCGTAACAAAATTTTCACGTGCCTCACTTGTCCGTCGATCCTCGTCCAACTGCGTCCAACTGCGCTCCAGTCCGAATTGAAAAAACGTCGTCAATCGTTGATGACCTCCATCGAATTAATCCAGCGCCCACGGATTTCGTAAGTCAATTGCGCGTCAGCGCGTTACGGGACCCCCAGAACACCCTGCTAGCCTTTTACGTTGACAGTCCAGAACGCCATCAATCAGGCGTCGCCAGCAACTCCGTCACCGCAGAACACCAAACAAAATTTGGCCGTCCACCTGGTCCCTTCACGCATAGCTTCCGTCTCTTGTCCCTTGCTCTCTCAACGCAGCTCTGATACCAACTGTAAAAGAAACTATCTCTTCCTCTCTTGGATCTCTAATCCTACGTTGACACAGATCACGGGCGATGGCATTCAATTGTTCCACCCAGCCTACTCTCGTGGATCGCAGATCTTCAATTTTTTTTCGTTCATTTGTTTTTTCATGCTTATCCACGAGACCCTCAATTCCCTAGATAGTTCTCCTTGCCAAATGTCATCATTTTAGCCTCTCCACTTGGTGCACCTATTTACCCCTCTCTTGGGCACATTTAAAACCACTTGCCCCTTGGCATTATTGCACATTTAGGTGCACCTAGGCCTTAGCACTCAGAACTACCTAGTCAATGCCATTTCACCCTCACCTAGGACCTTGGCAGTTACTTCTCTTGACCATTTCAATTACGCACATTAACTATTATAAAAGTTGGTCATCTAAGAGAAAATGCGCACCGATCTTTCCGAGGTCATCTTTCCGAGGTCATGCTATCTCGGCTAGAGCATAACACATTGTCTCCATTGTTGTTGTCCCATATAAACACTTCTACATCTCTTGTGGACTTGTTCAACAACCAAGGATCTCCTATAGGCCCTAAGGCTATTCTAAGGCCCATTTCCTCTTCTACCTAGACCAGCGATGTTTGGCTGGTTTCATTCATGAGGTGCTCAGACACCGCGATAGGATACTCCGAGCACGGAGACAGGAGTAGACTTCTCCCTCGACTGATACCTCTCAGAGCTCTATCACGAAGTTCTTTTAGCCAAATCACATAGACCCCACGAGGCGAGACCTCGACATGACCGTGACCCGAAGCTTGTGACCCGACAGCTCAGAAGAGGGTTGACTCACAGATCATACTGATGGGATATCTCAAGGTGTATGCCCCAGGCACACCTTGGTTTCTATGTGTGTGCTAGAGGCACAATTAGGTGCCCATAAGCACTGTTAGGTGGTGGTAGAAGCCACATAGGATGATTGAGAGAATCTAGGAGCAGATTGAGGAGATGATTGTGGAGCTCAGAGGTCATCAGTGATGTCAGTGATCATGTAAGAGGTGCCTACTTAAGGACCTCACCTTTCTTCATTCTATGAGCAAGAATTCTCAGTTTGTGTTCACTCCATGCTTTCCTTTTAGTTCACCAACATGGTATCAGAGCCCTTTGATCCTCCTTGAGCCCATTTGTGCCACATCATCTTCTTCTTCTTCATCTTCACCATTTCTTCCCTTTTCTCCCAAATCTTGCTAAAGCTTGTTCTCCCTCGGTTCTCCGCCATTCTCCAAGCCCTTCCTGCTGGAGATACCCCTCGTATGGGCAAACTTCCACCTGCAAGCAATTGAAGAAAGGTCGTCGTTGCTGGTCGCCATTCCACGAAAATCGTCGAAACTGTCTGCTGCGTTTTCTCTGTGTGTGCTCCATCTTGCTCTAATTCCTTTCAGGGGAAGCTTCTCCATACCTTGGGCTATCTTGTGTTGAAATCTGAGCAGCAATGGTTGCATATTCAAGAAGAACAGAGCCAAAAACCAGTCAATTTTGACGATGCTCCAGCCAGCAATATGGCACGCCATTTCGCCCAACCTCTGTGCTGGATCTTCTCTGGTATATGAGCTTTCTTTTGCTTCAGAAAGCCCTGTTTTCTTTGCTTTGAAGAGTGAGATACAAGCCCTCCAAGTTCAGGCCTCTGTTTTGGACAGTTTTGACAAGGTTGTGAGTTTGATGCTACATTAGATGCTACTTTAGCATTTCTGAGGTTTTAAAGTATTGAAAAGCATCAGTACAACTGTGGCTACAACTTTCTTTTAAATTGCTATACCTGGATTTGCTTGGAATACTTTCATTTAGTCACCTCTATGAAGCATGCAAGTGAAAGCATCATTGATTTGTAGTATGGATTTTGGTTGCAAGCCTTTGCTACTCTAAATGCTTGTATTTTGAAGCTCTTTAACTCTTTCTAGCCTTGTAAGAGAGTAGACACTGCCCATTTTGGGTTAGATCCTCTCATGGCTACCATCTTGAATCTGGATAAGTTCAATGGTAAGGGCTTTCACACATGGCAGATGAAGGTTAAGTTTGCATTGATGAGGGAAAACCTCTGGGGGCTTGTCAAACCGGCTTCAACTTCTTCTTCAACAGCCTCCAATGCTGGAGAATCCTCATCTCCGACACGCCCGGCAAGAGATCCTGCTAGAGAGGAGAAACCCTATGGCATCATTGCTCTTGCCTTAGGAGATGACTATATTCATCACATCTCTGACTTAGAGTCTCCTTCAGAAGCTTGGTAGAAGCTTGACATTATTTTTGGTGCTAGCTCTCACATCTCAAAATTGTCACTTAAGATTGCTTTCTTTGAATTGAAGATGGCTAGTGGCACTCCTTTGGCTGCCCATGTCAATCATATGCAGAGTCTCATGACTCAACTTGCTTCCATCAACTCTCCAATCACTACAGATGATGCAATGGCAGTGTTGCTCAAGAGTATGCCTAAAGATTATGATCATGTTGTTACCACTTTGAAAAATCTTCCTAATCCTAATCTTGAAGGTCTTATTTCTGCTCTTCAAGAAGAAGAAAGGCACATGGAACTCTGGAGAGGCAATGACACAGCCTATGCCATAAAAATCCAGAAGGGCAAGTTTTCACCTTGCAAACATTGTGGTAAGACTAATCACCTCTCAAAAGACTGCTTCAAGATCAATCCATGCAAACACTGTGGCAAAAACAAGCACCATGAAAAGTTTTGTAGAGCCAAAAAGGAAGCAACTACAAAGTCAGAAACTGCCAATCTACTTTCAGTTGATGTGCCTCCACAAGATGAGGCATCCTATGAAGATATGCTTTTTTAATCATCTCCATATATGCTCCAGATCTCCCTTTTTTTATGTTGAGTCAAGGTACTCAGCTTGGATAGTCCTCCAAAATGAATGAAATAAACTATTGTGTTTTGTAAACACCTCTGGTCACCATATGATGTAGGCCATGTGTATGTGTTTTGCTCCATGGTACCTCCTGTAGACATTGTGTGCATGTACATGCAGGGGAGATAACCATTGGAAGGTCTTTTGTATCCTTTTTGTTTACTTCACACCCTTGGGAACCCCTTGCTAGCATGAGAACCTAGCCATAGATTTATCCTTGACCACCATGAGATGGCATGAGAAACTATGAGTGAGACTAGATGTATCCTTGACATAGCTTGAGGCATTCCCTTGAGGGGGGGTATGATGGGATATCTCAAGGTGTATGCCCCAGGCACACCTTGGTTTCTATGTGTGTGTGCTAGAGGCACAGTTAGGTGCCCATAAGCACTGTTAGGTGGTGGTAGAAGCCACATAGGATGATTGAGAGAATCTAGGAGCAGATTAAGGAGATGATTGTGGAGCTCAGAGGTCATCAGTGATGTCAGTGATCATGTAAGAGGTGCCTACTTAAGGACCTCACCTTTCTTCATTCTATGAGCAAGAATTCTCAGTTTGTGTTCACTCCATGCTTTCCTTTCAGTTCACCAACACATACTTTGGGACATCCCCTCATTGTTTAGGGTCGGAGCCCGATTGACGGGGATCATAGTGGCCTTGGTTAGACGCAGAACTACGACCAGGAGATGTACCAAGACTGCACACTTGAGGGGGCGACTGCGTTCTATTGCTGACCTCATGTCTCCACTTCCACAGCCTCATCCATCCTCATGTTCTGCTACTAACGATGATGATGATGATGGTTATGATGATGCCGACAATGATGCTGAGATTGATATATATAGTCGAGATATGACTATGTTGTACTTAGGACTTAGTACTGCCATTTTGCATTTTTTCGCATTCTACATTGGTGTGGATGCTCGTTTAGTAGCTCCACTACCATAGCTCATTGTATCAGGTTTTTCACAGTCTCATAGACTCATCAGTCTTCCGAAGACTTTAATAAACATTCTTTCTTTCTTTCTTTCTTTCTCCAAACAATTCTAGATTTTTGGGTGATTTCACTCCTCCCTTGCCGATTATAGCCTCTTATTTTCCTGGGTTAGATTTACTGCATATTGGACCATCTGGCATGATAGAAACCATCGTATGTCCTCGCCTTGTCCTCTGGATACCTATGCATTTTAAAGGCATTCTGTGTAGATTTTTGGACTTTAGAACAAAAAAAAATCTAAACTTGCATTATTGGATATATTTTAGTCTTACAAAGATATATATATATATTCTTGCATACGTCCCTATATGATGCTCATCATATAGGTGACATGTACTTGCATCTTTTAGAAGTATTTTCCCATTGCTTCTAGCTGCCACGCTTGGTGGTGGCAATTGTAAATTGCATTAGTTAATTGAATCTATGGTTTCACAAAAAAAGTGTGTGACATGTGATGCTTGTGAGATTCTCTCACTTGACATCACCTATGATATACGTGTGAAAGAAAGAAAGAACTTTTATTAAAGTCTTCGGAAGACCGATGGGTCTATGAGATTGTGAAAATCCTGATACAACAAGTTGTGGTAGTGGAGCTACTAAACGAGCATCCATACCAATTCAAAATGCAAAAATGAAGAATGGCAGTACTAAGTCCTAAGTACAACATAGTCATGTCGATGGTCAACTATATATTAATCTCAGCATCATCATCATCATCATCATCATCGACAGCAGCAAGATATTAGGATGGATGAGGCAGTGTAGGCATGAAGTCGGCAATAGAGTGCTGTCAGCCACTCAGAGATGCGGTCCTAGCACGTCTCCTGGTCGTAGCTCTACGTTTGACCAGGGCTACTATGACCCCCGTCGGTCGGGCTCCAACTCTAAACAAGGAGGGGATGTCTCCAAGTGTGATCTGTGTGTCGACCCTCCGTCTGAGCTATCGGGTCACAGGCTCCAGGTCACGGTCATGTCGAGGCCTCGTCTCGTGGGGGTCCATGTGATCTAGCTGAAAGAACTCCGTGATAGAGCTCTAAGAGGGATCAACCGAGGAAGAAGTCTGCTCCTGTCTCCGTGCTCGGAGTATTCTCTCGCGGTGTCTAAGTGCCTAATCTTGAAGGTATTATCTCTGCTCTCCAAGAAGAAGAAAGGCACATGGAGCTCAGGAAAGGCAATGACACAGCTTATGCTGTAAAAATCCAGAAGGGCAAGTTTACACCTTGCAATCATTGTGGGAAGACAAATCACCTTTCAAAGGACTGCTTCAAAATCAATCCATGCAAACACTGTGGCAAAAACAATCATCATGAGAAGTTTTGCAGAGCCAAAGCAAAGATAGAAAATGCCAATCTACTTTCAGTTGATGTGCCTCCACAAGATGAGGCATCCTTTGAAGATTATGCATTTTAAATCATCTCTATGTATGCTCCAGATCTCTCGTTTTATGTTGAGTCAAGGTACTCAGCCTGGATAGTCCTCCAAAATGAATGAAATAAACTATTGTGTTTTGTGTGTTTTGTAAACATCTCTGGTCACCTTATGATGTAGGCCATGTGTATGTGTTTTGCTCCATGGTACCTCTTGCAGACATTGTGTGCATGCACATGCAGGGGAGATAACCATTGGAAGGTCTTTTTGTATCGCTTTTGTTTACCTTACACCCATGGGAACCCTTGCTAGCTTGAGATCCTAGCCATTGATAGATCCATGACCACCATGAGATGGCATGAGACACCTTGTGCTAGCTGTATCCTTGACATAGCCTAAGGCATTTCCTTGAGGGGGGGTTTGTTGGGATATCTCAAGGTGTATGTCTCAGGCACACCTTGGTTTCTATGTGTGAGTGCTAGAGGCACAGTTAGGTGCCCATAAGCACAGTTAGGTGGTGGAAAGCCACATAGGATGATTGAGAGAATCTAGGAGTAGATTGAGGAGATGATTGTGGAGCTCTGAAGTCATCAGTGATGCCAGTGAGCATGTAAGAGGTGCCTACATAAGGACCTCACTCTTCTTCATTCTATATGCAAGTATTCTGAATTTGTGTCCACTCTACTCTTTCCTTTCAGTTTACCAACACATCTCACGCTCACAGAAACTATGTATCTCCATGGGCAAGGTCTCACAGGCCTCTGGTGTATCAGCCCACCCATGTCCATGCTGAAACTATGATGACTGTGGCATGAAAGTGTGGGACTGAGTCCGAAAACTGGACGGTGACTGGGTGAACTGGGTGAGGAACGGAGATGACAGTGGAATGGATGAGGCAGTCCCAACAGGGTGTGGGAGCGTGGGCTGACTGAGAGGGAGAGGGGAGAGTGAAGCGTAATGCGGAACAATGTATGACACCTCCGAAGTAGGGGTCATAAGCAGTGCGAGAGCTGTAACAGGAGAGGAGGGGAAGGGAACAACTGGCGTCATGGGCATGAGTATGTCACTGATCGTAGATGTAGAGGGAGCTGAGACCGGAACTGCAGCTGAGCCTGAAGCGGGGGCTGAAGTCGAAGTAGAGATAGAGATAGAGGGAGTTGAGGCTGGAGCTGAAACTGAAACTGAAATTGTAGCGGGAGCTGAGGTCGAGGTAGAGATAGAGGCTGAAGAAGCTGAGGCGGGTCTTGCCTTTGCTTGCTATCTACCCCGAGTCCACTTTGGTTGTAATGTGTGTTCACATCCTCCAGTTTCATTTGTGACAAGAGGAGGCTCACCTAGCCTAAAAAGGAGGTAGTGTACTTGGATCTCTACAATCAATCAAATCAGTCTGCTGCCTCAGTTAGACAACATGTTTCAATAGTCAAATAAGTCCACAACTTTGCTTTGCCAAAAGGCAAGTGCCTAGGTGATGATGGCATCACTCATGTCTCTTTCATCACTCACTAGGATTCCATTGGGGCTACCATCGCTTCGGGCTTTCAAAAGATCTAGGACAATGGTATCCTACCTCCCTTCTTCTCGGATGGACTCATTTATCTCATTCCCAAAGAGCCCCGGGGGTGGGACCCTCATTTCCCAGTGGAGGCCTCTTACCCTTCTTGGCTGTGCCTACAAAATGGTGGCCAAGACAATAAGCCTCAGACTCCAACCCCTTCTCCATAACCTCATACACAATACAATTTAAGAGTATCTTTGACAAAATGTCTTTTTATTTTGGCAAATAGTTGAAAATGGCAAGGAGAGTCATCAGAGGCCTATGAGAGGGTGGACTATAGTTTCTTGGAGGGAACTCAGATTGGGGATCATTGCCAGTCTTATACATGTTAGATTTGGAGATTGCCTCTTAGTCACTCTTATTGATTTGACAGATATTGTACACTTGGGGCAAGATTCATGGCTCCTCAAGTGCCACAATGGCCAAGAGAGCTGCTTTCATGAGAGAATGGGACTACACATTTTTCTTCACATATAGGTCAACAGGGCCTTCATGGCATTTTCACTCTCCAGATCGGTTACAACAGCCTCATTCCTTTGTGCATGATTTTGTATGAGGCTCTTACACGATCTTACCTTGGCTTTTTTCGGGCTATTTAGGTCATACTTCCTAGATGCTCATTTTCTTGAAAAATGGAAAACAAACTCCTACAACCATTTTGCATTATGGGGGGAATTGTTAAGCTTATGTTTCCATGGAATGGATTCTCCATCGTGTGTTCTCTTTGCTCTCACAACCCTCTCATGGTATGTCACCATGTTGAGGTCACCATAGCCATTGCTTGCTCTTCAATGACCCTTTTCTCCTTCCAGTTAAAAATGAATTTTCCTTTCCCCCAATAAGAATTTTCGACTGAATACTTTACCTTTTGAGAGTTTTACATGTGAATTGGAATATGTTCACTCTTTCAATCATGTAAAATAAAACTTATATTAAGATGCAATAATGCTGAAAATTTTATCTATCCATTTTATTTTGGTGAAGTAGTCAGATCGAAGAACATAAAAATTTAAGTCCAAAGGAAATAATAATGGAACATTAACATTTATCTCTAACTTATCCTTTACACATCTGGGTGTATGCACAGTAGTGAGATCATTGTCAATGATAGTCTAGAGAACAGGGAGGAAACTATCGCAAGTTTGGATGGAGAATTGTAATCCTTTAGACCATATGAAGCCAACAAACTAGGCGTTGTAGTGGCTAAAAGGCTGCAAGAAGCCATAATGAGAGGTTTCTCAGAGTATGAATTTGTGAAATAGAAATGGTAGATAAGGAAAATCAAGTTATCCTTGAGTTATATGTTTTCTTGAAGGGTCATAATGAAATAATGGAAGGCTGAAAGGCTGAAAGTATGGGTAATGGCTGAGAGACTGCAAGATGTCATAAGCAGAGGTTTCTCAGAGTATGGGAATATGATATACCGTAAGTATTCACTGGGTTTTGGATTTTCTTCATATAGAGAGTTCCACTTTCGTTATTTAGTAAATTGGTGATGTAATATTGTGATGGCAATAAACTTTATGGTGATATGTGTGAGATGGAGCCTACTATTCAAAGTTGATTGTTTATTTCGTGTGGTTTCATCATATCTTAAACTTTTGTATTTGATTCCTAAATTCACAAGTTGCAAATGTCAGGAGCTTGAAGATTTTGACTGTTTTGTTGATCAGTTGCTCTTGTTTGAACTATTACATTTTCTTAAAGATGAATCTGTACTGAATGTTTACAATGTCCAATACACAATATGCACTGGGATAGGAAGCGTTCAATACCGGGGATTACGTCAGTGCTATCCTCAGCAAACAAAGGGCTGAAGCCATCAGCAGCATTCTTTACCCTGACGACCGCACTTATCAGGTGTCTCTCAACCATAATTCTCTAATAATAGTGCTTTATATCTCATGTCACGTTTTTGCAACATGTAATATTACATGCAGTTCATATAGATGTTTAAATAGCACTGTGTCCCCCCCCCCCCCCCCCCCACACACACACACACCCGCCTTCATGCCCCCACTCTTTTCCCAAGAGCACATCTCACGTTCTCTGTTCGATATCCACAGCAGTGCATGGCTTATCTTGTATGCTTATTTTGATTGCTTTTATTTTCAATATCAAGGGCCAAGAAGGTGTATATGTTACCCAGTTCTTCAAAACTATGTGCAAGGAAAACTGCATGCTCTCATTTTTGAAACAATATTACAACCATGCAACAAGGTGTTTTCATAGGCTCTTGGCTGATATATCTTACTTAGGGGAATAACACTACTGTCATTCTCCACAACCTCCCATAGAAATGGGAAGAATTGCACTACTGTCATTCTACATTTCTTGGTTTGAATGTGCTATCCTGGTTCACTTTCACAATTTCAGAGTCTCATCTTCATGACATCACTTGGCTTGCATTTGTTTCTTTCGTATATTATTTGTCATAAACCGAGCAGTTTATATATGACTGCATTTGCATTGTTACATGCATATATATTTTCCTTTTGCAACTGGAAAGGCCCACCATGCAATTTTCTAGATTGACGATACAGGTTGCAAAGCATGAACAATTAGTTACATCTGCAACCTTTCAAGGAGAACAAACAAAGAAATGTTTTTGTTTGTACAATCTGTCTCTATAATGGCTAGGTAGAGAGATGCCATCCCACAGTTAACCCGATAAAATTGGATCCGGAGTGCAGCAGATTGGCCCGATGCAACTTCACACTCATTCCATGGTTTTGATATTGGAGCCTCATACATGCCGAGGCTGGTTTTTTGGGGTTGTGCCCCCTGTCTGGCTGTACTTTTTCTTTTCCCTTTGCTTTACTAATGTCTTTGACATCGAGCATTTGCTAGTGCTGCAGCCTAGGGGAAGATGCATTACCCATTTTGCCTTTGCCCTTCTCGTTAGACACCTCAGTAGTCACTTTGCTGTGCGTAGGCAAATAGGACTGCAACACTGCCACTAGAGGAGGCTGATGCAACAAAAGAGCACGTTGTGCACACATGGGTAAACTTATGACATCTGTAACATGCTCCTGCAAATACACCCCATTTGACTTCAAAATACTTAGCACCCATGTTTACATTTTCAACTAAAAAATAAAGTCCTGTGCTGTCTGGTTTACTGTACTTCCCTTAAAAATGTCCTTCTGCCTCTTTGCCATGGAAAGAGGCTATTACCATTACCAGTATCTCCTCATGTGAAAATGTGATATTGCATCCATCAATCTGAATTAGAAGATGCTTTTGTTTGCTTCTCAGTAATACCTGAATATTAGCTAAAGTGGTGTATAATTCTCACCTGTGGAAATTGCATTTGAAAAACTGTAGGGCAAGGAACTGCGTCTGAAACAGCAATATTTTTTTGTATCGGCGTCTCTTCAAGATATTGTTAGACGGTTCAAGGACTATCATTCCAATTTTGACGAATTTCCCAATAAGGTTTTTTCTTGCTTTACAAGTTGTCTTATTTCTATTGTATCCAGTACAATTCGGTATGCCATAAGGTTTGTTAGGAAATTGTGGCATAGGATTGGAGGTTGCAAGAGCAGTGATGCTGGGAAGAAGATCCATAATAATGACGGTTTTCTTGTCAGGTCGCATTGCATCTCAATGACACCCATCCAGCCATTTCCATAGCAGAATTGATGCGGATGCTTATAGATGATGAAAGTCTGGACTGGAATGAAGCATGGGGCATTGTCACCAAAGTATTCTCCTTTACGTACCATACAATGATTCCTGAATCATTAGAGAAATGGCCTGTGGAATTGATGGAAAGTCTTTTGCCTCGTCACCTTCAAGTATGTATGGAGCAACACATCCCACTGCAAGCAATGATTTATTAGAAAGCGCAATGTATAATAAATGTCAAAAAAGCTTCTCGGTGGATGTTGAGGGCATTTCCTCTCAAAAAAATCTGATCAAATTATCTTCATCATGTTTGTGCCAATCAAATTCATTTTAATGAGCTACCAATTCGACTTCAGGCAATAATTCATTTGAAAATGGAACGTGTAATGAAAGTCAATAAGCATCTCAGTGGCTGTTATGGGCATTTTTTCCAAAATCTTACTAAATATTTGTGCAAATCATTTGTAAAATTAAATCAAAGAAGTTTTCTCTTGAACGAGCTTTTCTTCAGATATGAAAACCAATACAGCAGCCTAATTGCTCCACCTAAAGAAGTTTTCACTTCAATGAGTCTCTGTTCAAACGCGAACATCAAAGAGCAGCCTAATTGCTTCGTTCCTTCATTGAAGGAATATGTCTCTTCACAAAGGGTTGTGTTTGTTTGACAAAATCTGCATCATGCGGGTTTTGGACATGCCAAGCAAAGGAAGAGACATGAGTATGGTCGTGCCCATTCATGTCATTGATGACGTGAGGGGATAGGAAGGTCACTGTTCATGTGAGGCAATGGGGGAGATGATCTCGTCTTCTCTCCATCTCTTTGAGGTGGAAAAGGTGGATGCCTTATTGGTTGGTTTCAAGTGTAAATAGAAGAAGGGTTTATTTTTAGAGGTAGGAGTGAACATGCATTGTGATACCCTTGTAAGAAATACTACTAATCTAATATCTTTAGTGAGGAGTGAGCTAAGGAGCAGAAAGGAGATTGTAATGATAATAGAGAAAAAGAAATATCTAAATTGTGATCCATGCAATGATGCTTCTCTTATATAGAGATTGAAGAGCTACACGTGAAGAGGTGTGTGCCTCAAAGGGCATGTGCAAGAAGACCTCTTGTAAAGGCATAAAGCTTTGTGTGAGGGTACATTACAAAGCTATAAGTACGGATGGAATCTTGGGGTATAGCAGCTGCTGATATACGGGAAGATGCATGCGAAATTAGGGAGATAGTGACATAGAACATCCTACAAAAACTATGGCAAACACGGGGGGGCAAAAATGCAATTCTACATCTAGAAAATTAATTCAATGGAGAGATATAGAACGTAGAACTATTTCCGGGAAGACATATCAATATTTATAAGGCATCTAATGAGCAAAATCAAAACCAGTTCACATGATCTAGAGGTGGAGAGGAGCAATTAGGCAAGACCCAGAATTTCGAGAGAAGAAAGAGTCTACAAAATCTTCCCTACGAGGAAGGTAGAAAATGATCCTAAGATTTAGAGCCTACGCATATAGTAGAGAAGATTATGGGGATAGCATAGATACTTTTAAAAATATGTTGGAGTGACCAGCTAAAAAGATAGTAAGCTACTTGAAAGAGGTATTGGAACACAGCAAAGCAAGTACTAGGGCTAGTACACAAGCTGGCCTAACAAGTACTTACTACATTGCAACTTTGTGGTATTTCTTTCACTGGATGTAAGGGATCACTATTTAGTTAATAATGGCCACCAGTACCATAGATCTTGAAGGGTCTCACGAGAACTTTAATAGAATCGTATCATATCATAACTTTCTCTCCCTAAATGTACTTTTCTTTCTCTAGATGCAATCCTGCATCTCTCTTCCACACGCTATCTTTCGCTGCGTACTCTAACATGGCATCAAAGCCAAAGGTAGCCTAAAGCCTTGGGAACGGAGAGAGCTCTCAGGTTGGAGGTGTTTGCTGCTGATTGGAGGAGCGAACAGTTTACGAGGAGGAGTGTGCCAGAAGGAAGCATCGCTGAAGACAGCCACCTTCCTGAGTTGCTGCAGCCTCTTCTCTCTTTTCTTTCCCAACCACTCTCCCTTCACAAGAGCAAGGTCACCCCTTGAGATAGCAAGTCTGTTAGAGATGGCTGAGAAGGGAGTAAATATCCCCATCCTTCCACATTCCAGGTGGACGTCCTTTAATCTAGGAAAGAGATATGGCCAGCACCTTGCTGTCCCATCTTTCCTTGCAGTACTCAGTGTTCTACTCTTCCCTGATTACTAGTGGAAGACTCAACTGTCTCACGTGGGAGGAGCTTGTGCCAATGGTGTTGGACTAGGAGGAGCAATTCGCCAACCCCCCCATAGGCGGAGGATCGGAAGCCTTGGCCGCCCTACAGGCGAAAGGCCGGAGCAAGGTAAAGGAAGTCTTCAGAAAAGAAGTCGGATGTGGATCGTGAGGCCTTGAAGGCGAATCAGTCCTAGTTGGCTACAACTTCCTGTGCTCTCTTCTCTTACAGCTACTCATCTAGGTGATTTGTGGGATTCTCGACATGGCGGAGTGGGAGTGAAGCCAGAAGTTGGAGCAACTCAGATTGGGGAGGAGATCTAGGCACAAAGAAATCTATATGAGAGGACAGTTGTACCCCTGGTCCAGGAGCAATCTCATGGAGCAGCTAGAAGCAGCCAGCCTTGTCATCAACTGAGGCTGAGAACCAAGTTGCTTGTGTAGCTGTACACAAGATGTTTTAGCTAGAAAGGCTACTTGGCGAGGAGGCAAGTTCCACAAGGGACACAAAACCTCTTCAGATGCTCCATCAATATTCCAGCTCCTTGGGTTTGGTTAGACATCCAGGAGCTGAGAACGGGTCTTAGAGTCTAGGCATCTTTGAGCGGGTCTTAGAGTTCTAGACATCTCATGTTTGTACTATAGGGATCGAAGGGCTTCTTTGTGGGTTTGCCCGTCCAACGTAGTGGTAGATACTTCTTGTAAAATATGGAGTTAGTTCCGGGCTGTGCCAAGGCATTTAGCTAGGGTATGTAGGCGTGATTTTTGGGCTGGAAAGAGTACAATCAGAGTGAACGTTAATTTCACGTAGCAGGCATCAAGCTTATGCAATCGAAATTGCACCTCTCTCTCTCTCTCTCTCTCTCTCCCCCTCCCCCCCCCCCCCCCCCCTGTCTAGCTCTCCGTTGAGCAGCACGTCACCATTGCTAGCAACAGGTCGTGCAAACCCTAGCCGCCACTGCCGCCAACAAGAGGTCATCGTTGCACCACCAGGTCGTCGAACAGGTCAACGAACAGAAAACCCTAGCCTTAGGTGCAACTCTAGGCCCTCATTATAGTCTCCAACAGCCTCAGCTCCTTTGCCTGAGTTCGACACAGCAGCACCACCCACACCTCAGTAGCACCAGTAGGAGCAAACTCAACCCTGAGCTGGGCTGAGACCCCTTGCCCAGCCTGGGGGTTAGTTAGCTTGGGGTCCTGCAGATATGGCCAGCATGGAGTGGCCTAGCCTCTCCTCAACCCCCCCGCCCCCCCCCCCCCCCCCCCCCCCCCCGCCCCCCTCCCCTCCCTATTACTCTAGCGACTCCGGCTAATCGATTACAATACTCTCCTGTTGCAGCTGTGACAGCTGTGCTAAACTTTAGTTTTTTGAAGGGCCTGGCAAGCAGGCAATCATAGATGAAGTTGTGAAGGCATGTAGGCTTCCCCACCCACTCCTCATCTAGTCTCCATAGTCAAAGACTTCATTCACACTGAAGTACAAACTATCAAGAAGGAAGTTAGTGTGGAAGCTGAGACTAAGGCAAGTAAAACTGACATTCTAGAAGAGATTAAGGAGCATGAAGCCAGATGTGACAATGCATTGAAGATTTGGATAGGAGGACTTCCTGAAAGTTGGTATAAGGATGAGGACTCTTTTCGTGAAACTTTAGCACATGTCAAAGCAGCCATGCCCAGCATTGAATGGAAGGATGATGAAGAAGATGATGATGATGTTGAGGGAGCAACTAACATCAAACACTCCACAAGACATGCTATCATCACTTTCAAGTCACGTAACTTACGAACCTAGATTCTCCACCAATCATATAAGCTGAAAGGGACAAAGGTATGGATAGCTAAGGAGCTCACGCGAGCTCAATTGAAGAACAAAGGGACTGAATTAGCCAAGGTTAGAGCTGCAAGGAAGGATGGAAAGTGGGCAGTATACAGTGAAGGCATAGCAATTATCAAAGAATTTAAACCTAAACCAAAAGACTCTCAGTATTAAACTGATGTATGGCCAATTATATGTTTTAATGTTTTATTAGGTGTAGGTACTCTAAATAAATAGAGTCGCTTTTGCACTCTATGGGAGCTGCCATGTGCCCTCCCTAAGCTGATGTATTAGTTGGTGTCAGACCCTTCTATCTCTAGGTCCTGAATCTCTTTTCCTGAGTTAATACAATCACGGGCGATGGCTTTTCTTTTGTTCCACCCAGCCTACTCTCATGGATCGCAGAGCATCAGATTAATTCGTTCCTTCATTATTTTCATGCTTATCCATGAGACCCTCATTTCCCTAGATAGTTCTCCTTGCTAAATGTCATCATTTTAGCCTCTCCACTTGGTGCACCTTTTTACCCCTCTCTTGGGGCACATTACAAACCACTTGCCCCTTGGCATTATTGCACATTTAGGTGCACCTAGGCCTTAGCACTCAGAACTACCTAGTCAATGCCATTGCACCCTCACCTAGGACCTTGGCAGTTACTTCTCTTGACCATTTCAATTACGCACATTAACTATTACAAAAGTTGGTCATCTAAGAGAAAATGCCCACCAATCTTTCCGAGGTCATGCTATCTCGGCTAGAGCATGACATTCCTTCCCTCTTCAAGCATCAGCGTCCTCGATGATGAAATCTGGGAACGCTCTCCGTAACTGGTATACGGATTCCCAGGTAGCTTACGATAGAGGCTGACCATGCCATGCAACCAACACCATGGGTATCTTCCGATTTCGTATTTGCATTGTTCCTCGGTCCAGGATTCTTGTTGGCTTGCGCCTTGCAATATCCTCTATCTCCTGAAACAAAACCACACCTTCGATTAGTGAGTCACCTGTATGCAAAAATTTCTTTAAGCGCGAAACATGAAAAACCGGGTGCACCTTACACCCCTGTGGCAATTCTAATTTATAGGCTACACTGCCTATTCTCTTTAGAATTAACCACGGCCCACAGTATCGAGGTGATAACTTAGCACACTCTCCTGAAGTCAACGACTTTGAGTGCGAAGGAACTCTGAGAAAAACTCTTTCTCCTTCCTTAAATACTCTTATAGACCGATTTTCATCCGCTTACACCTTGGCTCTATCCATAGCCTGGCGGATATTAGCTCTCGCAAGTGCTAGCATCTCCCGCATCTGAACTACAAAGTTCGTGGCACTAGGCACTTTCTGAGGTACTCCAACTATAGTTAGATTTGCTGGTCTATAACCATAGTTCAGTTCAAACGGACTGAACCCGGTAGAGGAATGTTTTCTATCATTGTAGGCAAACTCCAACAATGGCAACCACTTGTCCCACGTATGTTGCCTCAATGACACATATGCTCTCAGCATATCCTCTAAAGTTTGGTTGACTCTCTCCGTCTGACCATCCGTCTCAGGATGATCCCCACTACTCATTCCCAACTCAGTCCTTAGTGTCTCAAATACCGCTGTCCAAAAATGACCGGTAAATCTTACATCTCGGTCTGACACTATGGATCTAGGCAATGCATGCAGACGAAATATATGTCTAATGAACAAATCCGCCACTTGCGGGGCACTAACAGACTCTCTAGTCGGAATGAAGTGAGCCATCTTGGTTAGACGATCAACCACCACAAGGATAGAATCATACCCTCCTTGCGTCGTAGGCAGCCCTACAATAAAGTCCATGGAAATGCTCTCCCACTTACTTAGTGGTATTTCCAAGGGCTGTAAAAGTCCGGGTGGCTTCACCCGTTCGGCCTTGCTTACCTGACACGAGAAACACCGTGTCACATATTCATGAATATGCTTTTTCATCTTTGGCCAAAAGAAATCTCGCTTCACGAGATCATATGTCTTCTCGACTCCTGGATGTCCCGCACACGGGCTATCATGGCACTGCCGAATGACTCTCTGCCTGAGATCATTCTGACCAGGTACTATAACCTTGCCATTTCTAACTAGCATACCATCCCTTATGGCATATCTTGCATAAGTTTGGCCTTTCCTGGATGCCAGGTCATCCTTTTCATTTTCCCCGGGTTTTAACACATGAGTCTTAGGCCATAAGCTCTGGACAAACTCGTCCACCTTTTGAGTTTCTCTTATCTCGGTCATTAGAGCACTCTCTAATACCGTGAAACTCAGGTTGTGCATAATGCGAGACAACGCATCAGCCACCTTATTATCTTTTCCTCTTCGGTACCGAATCGTTAGATTAAACTCCTGCATGAGCTCTGCCCACCTAACAAAACCACACCTTCGATTAGTGAGTCACCTGTATGCAAAAATTTCTTTAAGCGCGAAACTTGAAAAACCGGGTGCACCTTACACCCCTGTGGCACCTCTAATTTATAGGCTACATTGCCTATTCTCTTTAGAATTAATCACGGCCCACAGTATCGAGGTGATAACTTAGCATACTCTCCTGAAGTCAACGACTTCGAGTGCGAAGGAACTCTGAGAAAAACTTTTTCTCCTTTCTTAAATACTCTTATAGACCGGTTTTCATCCGCATACACCTTGGCCCTATCCATAGCCTGGCGGATATTAGCTCTCGCAAGTGCTAGCATCTCCTGCATCTGAACTACAAAGTTCACGGCACTAGGCATTTTCTGAGGTACTCCAACTATAGTCGGATTGGCTGGTCTATAACCATAGTTCATGCAGACGAAATATATGTCTAATGAACAAATCCGCCACTTGCGGGGCACTAACAGACTCTCTAGTCGGAATGAAGTGAGCCATCTTGGTTAGACGATCAACCACCACAAGGATAGAATTATATCCTCCTTGTGTTGCAAGTAGCCCTACAATAAAGTCCATGGAAATGCTCTCCCACTTACTTAGTGGTATTTCCAAGGGCTGTAAAAGTCCGGGTGGCTTCACCCGCTCGGCCTTGCTTACCTGACACGAGAAACACCGTGTCACATATTCATGAATATGCTTTTTCATCTTTGGCCAAAAGAAATCTCGCTTCACGAGATCATATGTCTTCTCGACTCCTGGATGTCCCGCAGACGGGCTATCATGGCATTGTCGAATGACTCTCTACCTGAGATCATTCTGAACAGGTACTACAACCTTGCCATTCCTAACCAGCATACCATCCCTTATGGTATATCTTGCATAAGTTTGGCCTTTTCTGGATGCCAGATCATCCTTTTCACTTTCCCCGGGTTTTAACACATGAGCCTTAGGCCATAAGCTCTGGACAAACTCGTCCACTTTTTGAGTTTCTCTTATCTCGGTCATTAGAGCACTCTCTAATACCGTGAAACTCAGGTTGTGCATAATGCGAGACAACGCATCAGCCACCTTATTATCTTTTCCTCTTCGGTACCGAATCGTTAGATTAAACTCCTGCATGAGCTCTGCCCACCTAGCTTGGTGGCCCCTCAAGTCAGTCTGTTTACAAAAATGTTTCAGAGTATCATGATCTACATCCACATAAAACTCTGAACCATATAGATAATGCCTCCATGTTTTCAAAGCATGGATGACAACATACAACTCTAATTCATGAGTTGGCCAATTCCTTTGAGAGGGAGAAAACTTCTTGCTTTCAAAGGCTACTGGCCTTCCCTCTTGAAGGAGAACTGCTCCTACCGCAATGCCACTTGCATCGGTTTCTAGGAACAACGGTTTCTGGGGATCAACTATTTTTAACACCGGTCCTGAGACCACAGCTTGTTTTATGGTGTTAAAACTTTCTTGTTGATTCTGTCCCCAAATAAAAGGTACTTTATCTGAGGTCAGATCAGTCAATGGCGATACTATTCCGGAATATCCTTTGATATGCCTTCTATAAAACTGGACAAATCCCAAGAATGATTGCAACACGCAGTCAGACTCTGAGGGATTGGCCAAGTTAGTATCGCAGCCACTTTCTTCGGATGCATTTCTACCCCCTGTGGAGTAATTATGAACCCTAAATATTCAAGCCTAATGATACATAGTATAGTTTTCTTCTTATTCACATAAAGAATGGCTTTCCTCAAAGTACTGAACACTATTCTTAAGTGTTCACGATGCTCAGTAACACTTTTACTGAATATCAAGATATCGTCAATAAAATGTAGTACGAACTTTCCGATATACGGACGTAGTAAATCGTTCGTAAGCATGACGAAGGTCGCTGGAGCATTGGTAAGTCCAAAGGGCATTACCAAAAACTCATAATGACCAAACCTGCTTCTGAAAGCGGTTTTATGCACATCCTCGGCTCCGGATTTGATGGTAGCCGCACTTAAGATCTATCTTGCTGAAAATCACGGCTCCATGTAATGCATCTAGCAAATCATCAATCCGAGCCATCGGATACCTGTGCTTAACAGTGATATTATTCAATGCTCTGTAATCTATACAGAGGCGAAACGTATCATCCTTTTTCTTCTTTAATATCACTGGCGAAGCAAAAGGTGAGAAACTTGGTTGAATCTGCCCCAACTTGAGGTATTCTTCTAGTTGTCTACGCACCTCCGCCTCCTCAGTAAAACTCATTCTATAGGGAGGTCTATTTACAGGTTCTGCCCCCGGGATCAGTTCAATCTTATGTTGAACTTTCCGCTCTGGAGGTAACCCATAAGGTAGTTCATCCCTAAAACATTCAGAGAACTCCTCTGTTATAAGATTAGCCAACTTGGCCATCTCACCACTTTGCATAACATCAGTGCTAGCCAAAGAATCATCAACCGGCTCTACCGATGGTGTGCAAAGGAATAAAAACTCTACTTGAGCCTTTCTGATTTCCATCACGGAAACCAACGGTCCCTGAGGTATATCTTTTTCACCTTGCAAGACATAAAGCACATGATTCATCTTGAATTGATATACGTGCTTTTTCCAATCAATGTCTGGATTCTTCCTAGAATGCCACGCCATACCCAGAGCTATATCTGCATGAGCAAGCTTGGTCATTTCAAAATCAAGCTTCTCAGCATAGTCCTGAATCCGAAGCTCCAACTGGGTAACCCTTTGGTCCCATACTTCAGTTGAACTTCCATCTGCCATCCTGACTGTATACGCATAGTTAGATGGACTTGTCTTTAATTTCAGCCTCTTCACGAGCTTGGAGTTAATCACATTGTGAGTTGACGCCGAGTCAAACAACACAATGACATCATGGCTGGCCACTTGCCCTTTCATTTTAATTAACTCCGTATCATTAAAGGCCGTATACCCCGTTGCTGCGTGCTTAGATAGGATGTTATCAGGTGCACTCGTCACTAACTTAGCAACAGATACACATAACAGACAAGGTACTAACCTCTGAGAAGGTCCCGCCAATTGCATCTGCATATGTTCCGCATTGGGACTCTCCTGCATTTCCACGTCGCATTCAGATATTATCATATTAGCCGTGCGACGGTCTTTATTCAGTGGACAATCCTTCCACTGATGTCGCTGAAGGCAGCCGAAGCACAATCCTTCTTTTCTAGCTTTCTCTTTTTGTTCAGGGGTCAACGAGGACTTTGACCAAGCCCGGGCTGCCATTGGAGTTATTTTCCTTTTCACCCCAACGGTGGTACTTGTTTTTACTGGTCCCTCAACCGGCTTCACCTGCTTGGTTTGGCCACTTGGCTGCGAGACACTTGTCTTTGAAACCCATTTCCTCTGAAATCCCCCTTTTCTCGGGTGCTCATACTGAGTCCCTGCCTGCACAAATCCACCAGATCTGCCTCTGGCATCCTCATAGTTCAGGGCTACTGCAATAGATTCATCTAATGTAGTCACATATTTAGCCCGAACTTCCATTTTGATTTTGTCGTTCAGTCCATAGATATAGTCTTTTAACTGAACCGACATAGGGAGAGGGTCTGTTATTTTCATGACACATTCCCTGAATTTGTCGGTGTACTCTGCCACCGACAGACTCCTCTGACGAAGATTTCTATAAGCATCCCGAGCTCGGGTGTCTTCATCAGGTGGGAGAAAGTGTTTCTTGAATTCAGCTTTAAACCCTTCCCAGGTGGTTGGAGCAACTTGATCCTTCTGTTGCTTTATCCCGCTGCCTCAATAAACAGGTGTGTGGCCTCGCGGATTTTCTTTAGATCGGATCTAATTTCACAAATGGCGAAGGCTTCTTCCCACTTGTGTAACCAAACCTCGATCATATCAGAGCTGCGCTCAGTCATCCGACCAGCGTACTTCTCCGGTCTATAATTAGCGATATTAGGCACTTTGACCCTTGCGCGCTCTAAGGAATGTATACTGGGCTCTAGCTCTGCTGGAGCTTTGCCCTTATCAATTCTAGACGGTCTAGCCGACAAGGCTTGCACCATCTCCCTGATCTCATTTCGACCAGCATTCACTTGAAGCTGCTGGTTCATAATCTGCTGTAAAGCATCTTCTAATATCGAAATCCTACCGATCAAAGTAGGTGCTGCATGATGTGACATCTGTTGTGTAGACTGCACTCTAGACTCACTAGGATTCACCCTAGAATTCTGCCCTTCTGCCTCCATAGTTTCACGATGGAAGATGGTTTTTTTTTTTTTTTCAGTCTTTATAATTTTTCTTTCTTCTTTTGTCACGGAAAAACTCCAAAAGTACAGCACTTCCAAATCCCTTTTTGTACAGGAACAACTACTGCAAACTGAAAACCTGAAACATATGTATATATAGGAGAAAAGATGCTCCCTGGTTGTCTTCAAAGGACGTTCGCAACGATCCCGGCTGCTCAGCGTCGATCGTTCACAGCGTACTCAATTCTGATGTTTATATGCAGGTCGTGATGTCTATAATCTTTTCTCCAAATTGCTTTTTTTTTCAAAGGCGTCAACACGTATCCCCTTTTGTTTTTACAGCTTACAGTCAAGCATACGTCGTTCAACCAAAACTCACGTCAACTCACTAGCGATGACCTAATCCTGTAAGACCGCACACGATTTGGAACTTAAATGTGCACCTACGGTTTTTTTTTTCAGCGACCATCCGTCCCAAGTTATTCCAACCTTTTCGTCCTCTGCGCTCAAGCCCCGCTTGGGAAAACATCGTCAACCTTGACGACCTGCATCGCAGTAGTCTAGTGCCCACGCTTCATAGGCCACTTGCGCGTCAGTGCGTTACGGGATCCCCAGGTCACCCCGCTAGACTTTTTACATCGATAGTCGAGAACGCTGTCGATCAGGCGTCGCCAACATCTCCGTGACCACCTCGTTTCGTCACATAGTCTAGTCACGTTTACCCCTCTCTGGTCCTTTACCTCTCCACAAGGCTCTGATACCAACTGTCACACCCTTCTATCTCTAGGTCCTGAATCTCTTTTCCTGAGTTAATACAATCACGGGCGATGGCTTTTCTTTTGTTCCACCCAGCCTACTCTCATGGATCGCAGAGCATCAGATTAATTCGTTCCTTCGTTATTTTCATGCTTATCCATGAGACCCTCATTTCCCTAGATAGTTCTCCTTGCTAAATGTCATCATTTTAGCCTCTCCACTTGGTGCACCTTTTTACCCCTCTCTTGGGGCACATTACAAACCACTTGCCCCTTGGCATTATTGCACATTTAGGTGCACCTAGGCCTTAGCACTCAGAACTACCTAGTCAATGCCATTGCACCCTCACCTAGGACCTTGGCAGTTACTTCTCTTGACCATTTCAATTACGCACATTAACTATTACAAAAGTTGGTCATCTAAGAGAAAATGCCCACCGATCTTTCCGAGGTCATGCTATCTCGGCTAGAGCATAACAGTTGGTTTTGTGCTGTCCCATAGATCTGTTGGCCTTCCGCGAGGGAGCAGCGAGGGAGTAGGGCTGAGCCTTTACTTCAGCCCATAGCGGCTTGTATGAGTTGCTTTTGGTTTTGTACTTTGTCTCATAGGTCCGTGAGGCAACTTGCACACGTTAATACATCTCTCTCTCTCTCTCTCTCTCTCTCTCTCTCTCTCGCTCGTCGGGCTCCCACCCGTACCTCCTAGGGGGACGGGGCCTATGAGACTCAGGTTTTCGAGACCCTAGACTGCACCATTTGGAACTGTAATGGTACCTTATGGTTAGACCCAGGGAACTTCTCGGAGTCTTATACAGGACGAGACATAGTCTTTTACACGGAGACACACTAGAGCCCAGAGCGTCCACTACCGATAGTCAGTGGCTACACAAGGGAGTCAGCCTTCAAGGATGAGACGAGGGATACAGGAGGAGTCCGAGGATGAGGCAGGGTCCCAGTATTGTACAGGTCTTCCCTCGTTGGAGCCATCTCCATTGAGAGGAAGGACGCACACTCCCGATTCATGTGGATCCGGATCCGACACACAGAGACCCGTGACCTTTTCATAGTAATATGCTACTTCCCGCCAGACACATCTCACTTCATCAGAGGAGGGTGAGACATCGCCATATGCACCCTTACATCAGGATATCCCAGACCTTTCAGCCTGCGGGGAAGTTCTCCTCGTTGGGGACTTCAACGCCAGGATGAGCATGTGCCAGGCACCACTCTTGGACTTCCGAGACAACTTTATCATGCTACCAGACATGGACCTAGACAGAGCAGGTATGACCAGGACCTCATTGGACCGATATGGGCCTGTTAGACCATATGGACACACGCTCCTTGATCTGGGCAGGATGCATGATCTCATCATCTACAACAGGCTCGACCTATGGCCCTCCTCAGGTGGTTTTACTTGCTTCCCATCCGGGGGGGGGGGGCACTAGTGTAGTAGATTACATCATGGGATCCCCTACCTTCACTTCATGTATCACTGACTTCACCGTAGCACCACTCCCTCCAGGAGCTGATCACACATGCCTATTCTTCACTATCACCACCCCACGCTTAGCCACACCACACACACCACATAGGAAGCACGACACCTATCACGACATACACTTTGATCACCAACCTCTCACCGGCCTACTCTGGATGCCTAAAAAGACTCCTAACCTACATCGATCACATACCACTCATAGAGGACCGTGCTGCCCTGATTAGTTGCACACTCCACGAGGCTGCCCTCCAAATCTTTCCCCACACCACACGGTCCACTAGACCACCACCTCTTGGTTCTGTACCCTGTAACAATTGGTACGATGCGGAGTGCAAGGCTTATCGCCGACAGCTCCGACTTGAAACTAGATGTCACCTCTTGAACACACCAGACACGGAACGCAAGTACCGACGTCTCGTACGTCGGAGGAAGCAGGCATTTCTTCGTCGAAATGAGGAGGAGCTGCTGCACATCTTGTACAACAACAACTCTAGGGATTTTTGGCGGAGATTCCTTGAGCGTAGGTCCCCATCACCCCTCACCGACACGAGAGTCTGGCACACGTATGCACACCATCTTTATGATGTCCCACACCAGCCCACTCCAGATCTCATACACACATCTTGCCCCACCACTTGCACGTTGTTCACCAGAGGGGGAGTCAAGGACGTGACATTGAAACTGCACAATGGCCGAGCTAAGGATCACGAGGGGCTATGCACTGAGTTTATTGCATATGGGATCGACACGTTAGCCCCGATCCTAGCAAAGCTATTCAATGATGCTATCTGCCTTGGCTTCCCCCGCACGTGGACACTCAACACCATCACCCCCATCCACAAGGTAGGGGATCCTATGGACCCGAGTAACTACAGGACTATCATGATTGGACATGTGATGTCCAAGATCTATGCAGCTGTATTGGATGCATTGGTCAGCCTGTTCGCAGAGATGAGAGGGCTCAGAGCAGAGGGTCAGGCCAGTTTCAGGCGAGACCATGAACTATGGATCACATACTCACACTGAGGAGTGTCATTGAGGAGGCCAGATCACAAAAGGAGAGGGTATATTGTTGCTTTGTGGATTTCCGCAAAGCCTTTGACACAGTACCTTGAGCTCGTCTCATCACACGCCTACAGACAGTGGGATTTGATCATGAGATCATCTGGGCAGTCATGGCACTGTATGAGAGAGTGTCAGGCCGAGTTCGGACAGGCGCAAGTTGGACATATGAGATCCTGAGTACCATAGGGATCAAACAGGGTTGTCCCTTATCACCGACCCTGTTTGGCCTCTACATCGATGAGCTTGAGACTTTCATGGGGGCGTTCGGAGGGACCGGTTGCTCACTTGCCGGAATCATCATCAGGATTCTTCTTTATGCAGATGACGTGGCACTCTTGTTGTCCACACCCGAGGGGCTCCAATGACACCTCGATGCACTGCAGGCTTTTTATTTATCCCATGATTTGGAGGTCAACCTTGGCAAGACCAAGGTCATGATCTTTAACACCTCTCAAGCAAACATGCAACGGAAGCAGGTTACTTTTACTTTCGGTGGGTTACCAGTTGAGATCGAATCCTCATACACTTACTTGGGGGTCATCTTCTCCGGCCCGATCTTCACGATGAGACCAGCGATGCAGGCTAGACTGAACAGGGGATACGCCTCACTGGCTCGTCTAGAGAGACAATGCTTTCACTCCCACTTCCAGGACCCTCGGACCAAGGCTCTTCTCTTCGACTCCTTGGTCCGACAAGCCGGTATGTATGGCAGCCCTTGTTGGGGGCCTGACATGTCAGAGATAGAGTGGACACGGGTGGAGCGCCTGCAGATCCTCATGCTCTCACGGATGATCGGGGGGAAACCGTCTGTACCACATCACATCATTCAGGCTGAGTTTGGTGCTTCTCCACTCCAGCTAGATGCAGCCTTTCAGACCATCACATATCTACACCGGGTTAGATCATATGGGGACTGCACATCAGGGAGATAGAGGTTGCCATGGTTGGCTCTCGATTCCTCCATGAGGTTGGCAGCAGAGGGAGACGAGCGATGCTGGTATGCACGGATTTACAGATGGTTTGTGAGACTAGGGTTCCACATCGATAGGATACCTTCTTTTCAGCCGAGTGTACTACAAGATCCAAGGCGCTACCACTGCCTCTTCAGAGACGGCTCCGGGCTCCTTTCTAGATTCCTCGCCTACCCAGATCAGAGATGCCTTGCGGCCTTCATTCACGAGGGGGTCTGACACAGAGAGTACTTACTCAGGCGACAGGGCTTGGCCACATCATCAGACACCTCTCAAAGCAGGATCACAGAGTTCTTCCCATCGAGTGACATTGATCGTCTAGTCTGTAGCCGCAGATGTGACAGAGACCTCGACTTGACGATCGTAGCACGACACACGAGACATTGAGGGGACACACAGATCACTCTGGGGGACCTCCCGTCATTGTTTAGACCCGGGATATGTCCCACGGGAGTCACGGTGGCTCTGGTCTTGTGTCGAGCCTCGTCCAGGAGACCGAGATGGATGGCACCCCTTGATAGGCGCCAGCGTCCCATCACCGGCTATACACCAACCAGAGTGACATGACATACGGAGGATTCCGCTCCGCTCCAGTCCTTTTCTTTTCATTGTTACATCTAGATGTATTTGATTATGTATGATCAGACTTAGGGTTCATCACGGGTGATGATGCTCGTTTCAGGAGCTCCACTGTTACTGTGATTTGTATCAGGTTTTCTTTGAGTCTCAGAGACCCATCGGTCTTCCAAAGACTCATATAAAATTTCTTTCTTTCTTTCTCTCTCTCTCTCTCTCTCTCTCTCTGCTCCGCCCTACTCCCTTGCTGCTCCCTCACTGCTTCGCCTCGCCTTGCTGCTCTGCCCTACTCTGCCTTGCTCCACCTCACCTTGTTGCTCCGCCCTGCTCCGCTCTGTTGGAATAGAAGCTATGGTGGCACGTAGATAAACATAGCTGGAGAGATGAAGAGAACCGACTGAATGCAAAAGATTATGTGTTCTATTCATTTGAGAGGAAAGCCTCTCATTTTATAGAAAGAGAGAGAGGGTGGCCTAAATCATAGGCACCTCTCCTACATCAAAGGAAATCAATCCCTATATCATAGGGACTCCTAAATCAAAGGCACCTCCCTATGTGGGGGCCTTTGCATTACATCATCACTTATGCCATAGACTATGACACATCATAGCACTTATTGTGTACACATACATGATCATAGGACAAGCCCTTGATCACACAATTCCCAACATACCCCCCCTCAAGGGTTTGCCTCTTGCTATGTCAAGGATACATCTAGTCACATAGTTTCACAAGCCATCTCATGGTGGTCAAGGATAAATCTATGGCTAGGATCCTCATGCTAACAAAGGTGCCCAAGGGTCAAGGTTTACAAAAATGGGATTGACCCCCCAAATGGTTATCTCCCTTGCATGTACAAGGATTAATCTTAGGCCTTTGTGTGGACCTACTTTCTCATGTCTGCAAGAGGTACCATATCACATGGCCTACATCATATGGTGACCAGAGGTGATTTACAAAAGACAAAACACATAACATTCTTTTTGGGGTACTACTCCAGGAAGAGAACCTAAAAATTGATCAACTGATGATAACATTTCAAAGATGTTGGACCTTTCCTTTTCTACCACAAGATTTGTTTCTTCATTTGCTGATGGAGTTCTATCTTCAACCAGATTTCCCTTTCTTCTTCAACCATAAAGTGACGTACTGTCCAAATAGCTTTACCCAATTCGTAACTTGGATCCTTGAAGACAACGACCCCACTCCCATTGAAATAGCAATCTGAATCGTGTCGCCCTTAGCTTTGGTAGTAGCTATTAATTGCAAAGGAAGCTAGACGCAGCAAATTGTCATGTTTGATTTGGTTGAATAGATGTACAATTTGTCTCCGACTGTTGACATGCCCAATTCAGTATATCTTGGAGCTGAGTGTCGGCTGCATCAGATTTAGCCACACACCATTGCTTCTTCGAGGCAGTGCCGCAATGCTTGTTGTTATGTATTGTCAGAGTTCTCCCAAACTCAGTAGCCAGAAAAAGATTACAGAAACCTTTGACCAAAAATAGATGTGGCAGGCAGCTGTATGACTACATAAAATGATATGGTGAAGAAATGTTCCGTCTGTGTAGTCTAGAACAGTGAAGTAGCTGGCAATGTATTTACCGAGAGATGTCTGAGAAATGTTGCATGAAGAGCAAGTAGTTCAAGCCAACAAACGTCTGAGAAATGTTGCATGAAGAGCAAGTAGTGCTATTACCATGTTGCTAGTCTTCATCCTAGAGTTTCAACCTTTTGTTCTATGGATTTGAGTAGTGTGAGCAGCATCAATACTCAAATGAACAATAAACTCAGCACAGCTTATTACCAGTACGTGTGCAATGGAAGATTGTATGCAAAACACTGAGAACGGTATGTGAAGGTTGAATTCGTAGCCTACAATGCAAGAAATATTCAACTGGCAAAGAAGTCACCGACCAGTCTGAGCAACGGCAAAATGAGAATGCACAACCAGTAGAGACTCTAATAGCTCAAGGTAGATTGCAAAGCCAACAAGGAGATCCTGTCACATGAATGAATTGTGTAGAGAACTGGGAAACATGGCTACGAGAAATCAAGGCTCTGATACCACATGAAGCTATGGTGGCTCGTAGATAAACATAGCTGGAGAGATGAAGAGAACTGACTGAATGCAAAAGATTGTGTGTTCTATTCATTTGAGAGGAAAGCCTCTCATTTTATAGAAAGAGAGAGAGGGTGGCCTAAATCATAGGCACCTCTCCTACATCAAAGGAAATCAATCCCTATATCATAGGGACTCCTTATGTGGGGGCCTTTGCATTACATCATCACTTATGCCATGGACTATGACACATCATAGCACTTATTGTGTACACATACATACATGATCATAGGACAAGCCCTTGATCACACAATTCCCAACACGCTCTGCAGCGCCGCGCTGCCTCTTCCCTGCAGCTCCCTCCTCCGCCTGCTGTGTCCTCCCCTCAGCTCCCACCTTTGCACAACTCCCTCCTCTGCGCGTTGCCTCCGCTCCTGCTCCTCCCCTTCCACCCTTTGCTCCTACTGCCCCGCCTGCAGCTCCGTCTGCCCCCCCCCGCCTGTAGCTCCGTCTCCCCTTCCGCCCTCCTACAGCTCCTCGCCTGTAGCCCCGCCCTCTTGCAGCTCCATCCCCGCCTGTAGCTCCCTCCCTCCCTCTTGGCTCTCCGCCTAACCTCGCCACCCTCCCTCCCTCTTGGCTTCACTCCCCCCCCCCCTTTTCAGCCCTCCCCGTCTACACCCCAGCCCCTCCACCACCCCGATCTACAGCCTCATTTCAACCCCTTGGGGGTTCTCTTGTCATGAGGGGGGGGGTACATGCTCCCGCTCCCTCTCCCTCTCCCGCTCCTGCAAAAAGACTAAGTCCTACACCAAACGCGGGTCTGCCTACGAAATGGGGAAAGGTGGCAAGGATGCGTATAAAGCCACCAAGAAAGATGATAACAAAGCCAAGAAGCAAACACAACTGAAACTCGAAGATGTGAACACACGCTACAACCGGAGTGGACTTGGAGTGTGGACTTGGAGTGGACAACAAAGCAAACGTGGGACCCACCTCGGCTTCAGCTTCAGTCGCAGATTCAGTTCAGTTTCAGGTTCAGTCTCAGCCTCGGTCTGAGCTACATCCTCATCCTCAGCCTCTGCGCCAGTCTCAGCTTCAGCTCTAGTTCCAGTTTCAGCTACACTTTCAGCTCCACTTACGCCCACAGCCTATATAGTTACAGCTACGGGCTCTGATATACCCCTACCCATGACATCCATTGCTCCACCCTCCCCTAGGATAGAGGGGTTGCCACTGACACCATCTCTCCCATCTCTCCCTTCCTCTCCCGCTACAGTTCTCTCTCCGATTATGACACCTACTTTGGAGGGGTCATACACTATTCCACACTAGTCGACCTTCTTCTCCCCTCTGCCTCTCAGTCAGCCCACACTCCCATACCCTGCCGGGATCGTCTCCTCTAGACCACTATCAACTACATCATGATTTCAGACTTGGAAAAACTAGGTTTCTTTCTTTCAGTAGTCCCTGCCTACAAAGATGGCACAGTGGCAAGGTCCTGCATGTGCATGAGACTGGCTGCAGAGGCTGAGTGTATTATATCTCGTATGCCTTTTATACATTGGATATTAACCACAGCCTGTATCTTCGGTGTTAGACCAGCCTTGTACTTTCTGAGTTGGGTTTTCTTAGAGATCTTTTTAAAAGGAGCAACTAGCAGATAGGCATCCCGAAACTTCTGGCTGTATACCTCTACTGTATCCGTGGCATCCATGTGCAGGCTCTCCCAACCAAGGAGGACATGGTCTCTGAATGGTTTAGGCATAAACTGCTTATAAAAAGATTGCTTGAAGCCCTTTCAATCTTTTGGACCAGAGCCATCTGTGGTTTGTGCACTCCACCATGCATTGGTAGTGCCTGTCAAATGGAAACTAACCATGCGCAATTTTGAAGACTCATGAGTGTTCTCTATACCAAAACCAGCATTAAATTGCCTTATAAACTGCATATCCTTCTTAGTATGATGTCCTCTTCTTTTCTGGATTTAGGTAGTGATGACCCAGAAGAAGTAGATGAAGATGAAGAGGTGGAACTGGAAGAAGAGGAAGAAGGACTTGAGGATCTATGATGATGCATGGTCCTCCTCTCCCTAGAATGAGATCTCTCTTCATGGTCATCTATTTTCCTCTTTTTCTTGCCCTCATGGTGAGGCTTCTTACTTGTCCTGGATGCATCATCTAAGGAAATAGAAGGGGTTGAACTTAGAGATCTTTTTTTGCTAATGCTCTTTCTCACCACCAAGGTTCTCCAACCTACAAAACAATGTGTCCTTCCTTGCTTCTGCTAGCTATGCTAACCATGCTATGTAGGCATCTGCATCTCTAGATCTTGCTCCAAATCAACAGGCTTTGCAAATTCCCTTATGGGGTAAGTTAGCACGTCCCTGTGAGGCATCACTGCAATATTAGCTTGAGATTTGTCAGCATTAACACAATGGAGGTGATAGGATTGAATAATCCACACAGTGATCAGTCTTTTTTGTAATCCCTTAGCAAAGAGGTATATTGCATTTAGAGCTTACTTTGACAGTTTTCCCCCCTTTGTGCCAATAGCTTGCTGTCTACTTAAAGCATAATCCCCTCAAAGTAGATATCAAACCACTCAGCTCTGTCATTTTGCCTACTGCCAACGTGCCCCTTGAGTTCTATGTATTTTGAGGCCTACAATGAACTACCCATCATGGTCCTTCCCCACATAGGGTAGTCCTCGTGATTGAGCCAACTATAGCAATCCTAGAATTGTGTAACTGTGCGATGTTGAATGGCCTTGCCTTGTGGTCACAAGGTGCATACATGGAGTAGGATGTGGAGATCTTGCTGCAGCGACGTTTCCTCTTTTTCTTTTTGGTTCTCTCTGATGCATGATAGCCCGTTCTCCTCAACCACGTCGCCACTAGACTCAAACACACTAATTTCCTTTGAATGAACTTTCAGGCGTGTCGTATAAGTTTGTCACGACGGTTGGCTTATGAACAATGTCAAATGCTTGGGTCTGTATATGGACAATTTGTCAGCACACTAGCAAGATACATCAACTTCCAGAAGGAGATAATCCCATTCTAAGACAATTTACATCCATAGTTTTTTCCATACGTTACCATACGCATACGTCAAACAAGTATGGAAGTATGATTGGAGTATGGTTCAGCCCCTAGGGCTGAAACATACGTGACCCTAATTTTACCCAAAAACATTTAGAAAAATATACATTGTACACATTACATTGACATAGAGCTACAAAACTTTCAACTTGAAACTTGTATTAATATTAAAGTCATGAATCATGATTTATGAAAGTTCAAAGAGTCCAGCCTCCAAAGACCAGAGTCATCTGGAATCTGGATTCTAATATATAGTGTCAATGATAGATCAATACTATACCAAACATCATGATCAAAGGTAGTAGGTAGTAGAAACTTGGAAGTAGTTACTACAAAGGCAAAACATGGTATAAGAAAAGGCTGCCACAGCTCGGAAATAAGCTGAAAATTGAAATGCATCATAATTCACAACCGATGAGGCTCAAGCCTCAAGCTGCATCCTCATCCTCATTCTCTTGCTCATCCTTATCCTCATCATGATCTGCATTAGTGCCATCCTCCTCATCCTCCTTGAGACCATTATTGAGGCCAACCACAGCCAAAGTCGTCCAACAGTGTATGGAGTACAGATTAGCAGCATACAGATTAGAATAGTTCTAAAAAATGTGTTTTCCAAGGTTTTGGCCAGGCACAAAATCGATCCCCTCCCCCCCCCCCACAACAAAACCCTCCCCCCCCCAAAAAAAATATTAAAAAAAAAGTATGGAATGACGTACGGATGGAGTGCGAAAAAAACGTCCATACACATACGGACCTAACTATGTTTACGTCCACGACACGGAGAATCAGTTGGAGCCTCCATGTAACGTCGGTCTTCTCTTTTCCGCCTGGTGAACTGGCTGCACACACTTCTCAGTGTCTTCCATGTAGACACAATCTCAAGCTGAGCAGGGTAAACTCCACCTAAACATACTTCTCTCTCTCTCTCTCTCTCTCTCTCTCTCTCTCTCTCTCAACACACTATCGTCTCTCTAGATGCATTCCTGCATCTCTCTTCCACACACTATCTTCCGCTGGCTACTCTGACAAAAATGGCGATGACTATCTCAAGTGATGAGAATTGAAGCTGAAAGTATCTGCGACCCCATATAGAGATATTGGCGATGTTTCCTTGAGTTTGGCTAAGGGAGCATTCCTATTAAATCTCCTGAAGTAGATGTTGAAGAACACTTGGCTGCCATAGTAGCTATGCTGGAAATGGAGGATAGAAAGGTATAAATGGAGAGGGGAAAGTACCAAAAGAAAAGAAAGTAGAAAGAGAAAAGCAAGTAGGAAGAGGGAAAAAAAGGAGCACTTAGATAATGAACAAAGAGGAAGATAGAGTAATAAGACAAGGAGATTCAAAGAAGGCATGCTTAAGCAGGCTGACTGGGGAAAAACAAAAGACTGCTGGAAAAAATTAAAGCAAAAACTTTCAGGCTATCAGTAGAGATGAAAGAAGCAAAAGGAGGAAAAATGACTAAGCTTGCAGGTAAGGGCGGCAAGCAAAAAGAGCTGCGAATCAGCTGATGGGAAAGAAAACAAAGTCGGGGACCTCAGATGAATCCAAAGGAAAGAAACAAGCGACAAGCAGGAGAAAAACACTGGTAAATGAGTAAGTGGGTGGCAAGCGCAGAGGGGACGTAATGAAAATAAATCAACGAAATGAGGAAAATGGGGGGTGGGACAAGCATAGTACATGCCAGGTGAAGGGGAGTAGATAACAAGCAAAGGAAGGTGATTGTGGTTAGGTTAGGTGCAAAGCCAAGCAGCAGGGCGGCAACGATAATGACAGGCAGAAATAGGTGATGGTGACATCTAAAGGGGTAAATCCAAACAGATGAGAGGTGATTAGTTTAGGGAGGAGGTAAAAAGCTGAAGAGCAGGTACATATCTTGAGGATTTATATTTCCTTTTACTTCTTGAGGTGGCAGTTTCAACAGAGCTCAACATTGGATGATGATGCTGAATTCCCTGTTTTCTTTGTCATGATAAAGTTAAGGTCTGGCTCCAAATTTGCTGCATAAGAAACCTCACAGTGCGGTTTCCTTAATAATGATAATGTATTGGCTAGAGGCTGTGATCAACCAAATGCCTCCTAATTGACTGCAAGTATAGAGGAAGTACCTTGCAATGCAAGCTTCAAGAAAACGTTTGTTGACCAAATGGTTTCTAAGGACCCCTCTTCGTCACCCCGAGCACAATGGATGCAAATTGGGTGTGTGACCTAAGGATTGGTGGATCCACCACATAGTCAGCTCTAACCTGTAAATTTCTGGAGCTCTCTCTCATTGCATTGCGTGTGTGCATGCTGGTTTACACATGTGCACGCACATGCACATGCACTCACGCACACATGCATGCACACACACGCAGTGTATCCAGTCCATCAGGTTTTGCCACCACAGGTAACACTCTCAGCTGACCTCTCATGAGTTGTTTACTGTGGGAAAACATGCACAAATGCAGCACCTTTAGTTGTTTAGATGCATCTATTTTTCTTCTATTGTCATGTTATTGATAATCCTCTTCCAAAAAATTTCAGATAATCTATGAGATCAATCTTGCATACCTTGAAGAGATGAAAAAGAAGGTGGGATCTGATTTTGATCGCCTTGCCCGTTTATCAATAGTTGAAGAAGGACCAGTCAAGGTGAAATTTTCTGTGGATAAATCTTTCATCATTTTCAAGTATTCCTTTTCTAATCCAAAATTTCCCTGACACTCATGGATGGCGCGGGGCTATCAGCTATGATGGAGGGTTTGAATTTGCCGAGATTTGATTGTGTTGTTCATGAATTTTACTTGCATAGTGCAGAGCATCCGTATGGCAAATTTGGCTCTTGTAGCTTGCCACTCCATTAATGGTGTATCTCAGATGCATACCAACTATGTAAAGTCTGTACTTTTAAAGGTAAGCTTATAGACTTCCTTTTTTGGGGTGGTGCACAACATAACTAATACTGCATTGTGTGCTTAGCTTTCAAATCTGTACTAAACCTTTAACTGCTTTATAAGGCTTGAAATGAATGCAAAAGGTAGAGGAGTGCGTCACCCTTTCAGTTTCACTAAAACCTTGAAAGTTCCATTTGGAATGTGTCTTGCAGGACTTTTATGGCATTTGGCCTCACAAATTTCAAAGTAAGACGAATGGTGTTACACAGGTTAGATGATTGGAAGCTGTTTAAGCTATTCTAAGATTTATTCTGTTTACCCTAGATCTATTGAACCTTGAGCCTAACCTCACAAGAGATTTTGGATGATTGGGAGGTTGAGATGGAACAGGATAAAGCTTTGAGCAGTAAAGGCATTTTAATCAACAAAATCAGCCTTTTGAATAGTTATATGATGTGGTATTTGTTTCATTCTGTACGGAGGCACCATACATGTCCAGAAGATTAGAGAGCAATATCGGTCAAGTGGGGCTAAAAATCACTCTCAGTTGTGAAGCTCAATTTTTTTTTGGGTGGGATGGTCGCTGCACATTGCACTGTAGTTACTGGGGAACGGGAACATTCTGGAAATTCAGGTGCCGGAATGGGGGAATCGGAACGCCACATCATCAATTCATATGGAAATATACCAAATTATGAAAAGAAAACCACTTTAGCAGGTCTAAACTTTACATTTCAGCTTTAGAACCTCTTAAAAGATGGAGAGAGTGGATAGAAGGGGGGGCTGAAGCTTGAGAGAAGGGGGAGAGAGTGCAGAGAAGGGAGAGAGAATGGAGAGAAGGGGTGTAGAGAAGGGTGTTGAGAGAGTAGAAGGGAGTGGAGAGAAGGGGGCTGTGCGAGTAGAAGGGAGTTGAGAGAAGGAGGCTGAGAGAGTAGAAAGGAGGGGCTGAGAGAGTAGAAAGGAGTGGAGAGAAGGGGCTGAGAGAGTAGAAGGGAGTGGAGAGAAGGGGCTGAGAGGAGAGGGGGCTGTAGTAGTAGTGTAGGGGCTGCACTAGGGCGGGGGGGGCTGTAGTAGTAGTGTAGGGCTGCACTAGTGCGGGGGGGGCGGGGGGGGGATGCACATGGCGACTCAGCTCGAGCTTATTATAGCATAACAGAATTCTAAGTTGTAATCCTACAGCAAAAAGGCCTTTCATTACCTCAGTTTAAGATTGAGGTCTTTGGGTTTAGACTTAAAGTCTCTGATTAGTACTTGCCCATCTTCGTAGACTGCCCGTTTTTCGGCTTTGCGTGCATCTTTCACTTCAGTGAGTTCGATTTTCCTTTGCTTGAGCTGCATCAGAGTGAGCTCCTCTGATATCCATATTTTTGTACCCTTAAGCTTGTTTGTCTGTCGAAGTATCTTCATTCTTCCTGCCCTCTCATTGAAGTAAACTTTGAGCTGTTTCCCTTTTGGGGAGATCATCATGATATCATCTTCTTCCCAATCCACTTGTGGTATATTTTCCTGGAGGCATGTGATCTTCTCATCTGTAGAGGCTTCTTCACGGCTGTCAAAACAGTTATCTGGCAGCCCCCCAATGCATAGTATTGTCCTGTTGCACACTGTAGCTTCCTGCTCTTTTACTTTTTCATAGAGGTCTTCCTTGCTGAGTTTGCTACTGGGTACTATGGCCAGCTCTTGTTTGGCTGAGCTTACTTGAGCATTGATCATTTCCTCAACCGTGGAGACAAACGTCGGTGTCAGTGGAGATGTGCTGCATTTCTGAATAACCTCTGCAATAATTGCTTGCTTATTGTCTCCTTCCACGTCGTTCACTCTCTTGGTGAGAGTACCCACCATGAGTCTAAGTTCTTTTATCTTTTGGTGTAGAAAATAGATTTGCTCCTGTGGGTCGGATCTGACTCTCCGTTTGAAATGCAATGGAAATGGGCTGGATAGCGCTGCTACATCAGAGTAGGAAGGAACAAATGTCTTTGTTTTCGGAGTTGCCATGGTGGCCTGCACAGATCATTGTGCCCTGGAACTGAGCTTAACCCCCTAAAGCTGAGCCAGGGGATCAGCTCAGCTCAGGGTGTATCTACGTTGTTGCTGCCTGCTGTGAAGCCCCCCCTCTATCGGTGGCGCCTTCCTCTATTCCTGATCCTGTCGTCGCGGTGCCCTCTCCTCCTTGGTACTGTTGTCGCGCTGGCTGCGCTTGTGGCGGTGCGTTAACTGCGCGTTGGCCTGGCCCGAGGTTTGTGGCCTAGCCTGTTAGGCGGAGAGGGTAGGTTAGGCTAGGCTAGGCGGGGGGGGGGAGAGAGAGAGAGAGAGAGAGAGAGAGGGAATGTAGACGATAGATTGTGTCCTTGTACCCACTCAGGGCTCCCCTCCCCAAATGGGGAAGAATTTACTTTATACTTGGAGAACTACAAAAGATACAAATGAGACTCCTTCAGAGAGCTCGAGATGCAACTCTAAGGATGACCATTTGATATGGAGAGCTGACCCACAAATGCCTGAGAAGCAACCCAATCTCGACCAAGACTAACACTGCCCAAACGGAAGCTGTGGACCACTGTGCAAGGATGTTGAAGAGGCTTGTGCTGTCCCCGGGCATGGAACAGAGCTGCATGAGTGTGAGGGATGAAGGGAAGACGGAAATCTGAGAGTAATGGAAGCTGAGAGAGAGCTGAGATATGAACTGAGAGAGAGAGTTGAGAAGGGAGCTGTGCAAACTGCAAAAGAGAACTTCAAAGCTGTTTCTGTACCCAAACCTTACTCTGTTTGCAGGTCCAAATCTCCAACTGTAGCGCTGTGTGAACACCTCCAAGATATGGCTGAACTGATGGCCAAGGAGTTGAGGTTGATCAGGGACAATTCCTGATGGCCAAGGAGCTGAGGCTGATTAGGGCCAATTCCTGGAGTGCTCAGGGGCTTCACAAGGGGCTGGAGGAGAGCTGCAGGAGGGCTGAAGGCTGTAGTAATTGAATGCCTCAATGAGGGGAGCAAGGGCCTCTTTTATAGGGGCTGGGCTGAGCCAACCAGCTGCTGTAAATACCGACTGGCAGTTGGGCCTTCCCTGCTTGAGTCTGGTCCATGGTTAGCCTTTGGGGGCCCTTCTAGGGCTCCTATACTAGGCAAAGACCTAGACCTAACCTAATCTAAGATGGAGACACTAACTATCTATTGTTCTCTAGTGGGTACCAGTGAACAAGGACTTGATTTCTGACTTGACCTAAGGCTGAGAAACTGACCTACGTAGCTCGTGCCTGGCTGTCCCTAGACGAGCTCACAATGGGTCACAGCATACGGGAAAATATCCTATCATAGGAACTATCTGCACTTTGTCGATGAAGCCAGTTGTCACCTTGCACCCAAGTGCAAGGGTGCATGTGACATTCCCTCCTTCTTAACATGGCGGTAGTTGCATGGGCTCCAAGTAGTGCGCCAATATCTACGAGATCTCTTGGAAGAAACTTTTGTCTAGCCACACCGCTTCATGGGTTTCTCGATCTAGAAACTTTGTGTAGAATTCGTGGATGTCGCGTCCTGACCCATGCTTCCATTTGTGGAGGAGAATCACCTCTGGCTCAATGGCTTCTGCGTCGTTGATCACCTCGGGCTGCTGCTCATCGGAAATATCGCTGAGTGCTAGGTCGATATATGGCTTCAACCACATCACGTGAAAGACATTATGCCTTGTCGATCTGTCTGGTGACCGCAGCTTCATTGAGACATCATTGATCTTCTTAATGATGGGGAATGGTCCGAAACTGCTGAAGGATAACTTAGGGCATTGCTTGCCCGAAACTTCTGAAGGATAACTTACGGCATCGCTTGCCCACTTGTTTTAGTCTTTGATCGATAATCCTCAGATAAATCCAATCACCCTCTTTAAATTTGACATCTCGTTAGGACTTATTGGCTTGGCTTCAACTCAGAAAGCCTTTGGCAAATCTTTCCCTTTCATCATAGTCCTGCCCATTTTGCAAATGACCCGCATCTTGCACTCTGCTACTCCATTTTGCTGTGATGTATGTGGCGGAGGTTTCTGCCTCTTGATCCCGTGACTTTTGTAGTAACTTTCGATTTCACTTGATGTGAACTCACCACCTCTGTCTGATCTCAACTTCTTCACCTTCCTCCCCATTTCTTTCTCGACCATTACATGCCATTCTTTGAACTTACTAAAAGCCTCATCTTTAGTCTTCAGGAAGTATATCCATATCCTTCTACTGTAGTCGTCGATCAGTGTCATGAAGTAGTAAGAACCACCCAAAGCTTCCATCTCCATCTTTCCACAAAGGTCCATGTGAACGAGCTCTAGAGGAGCCTTTGCCCTACTAGCCTCTTTAGGAAAGGGCTGCCGATGCTACTTGCCCATCATGCAAGCTTCACATACAGCGGGCAGATCTGTAATTTCTGGTAAGTCTGCATCTCCTTTAAAGATTGTACGTTGCTTGTGCTTTGGCGAGGCGATCCTTAGCTGACTCCGTGATCTCGGCCATGGATTACGTAGTTTTGTTGGCTTCCGGAGATGGGGATATCAGCTTGGTGAGGATGAAGAGAACCTCCTACCGAAAGTGGCTTCATATGGGGTACGCCCAATACTTGAAGAATATGTATCGTTCAATGTGGCCTACAATAATGGAAGGTACTGCTCCCACTTGAATTGCGAAGCCAATGCCCATTTGCATTCTCAGCCAGAGAGAAGTGCAAATACATGAAGAGGGAGCATTTACAAGAGTTGACCAGCAAGAATTCAGTCGTAAAAGCCAAATTGGAACAATTCTGTCGCGAAGAAGTTGGAGATCTTGGACTCAAATGAAGCATGCTTCAGAGAGGAATGCATTGAGCAGTTTTGGGAGAATTTCATCACTGGAAAGTGCCCCAAAACTGAGAAAAATCAGTCAACCAGCAAGAAGGAATGCTCGAAATGCAGCAAAAAGTAGGCACCCAGCAAGAGGAAGGGTCCAGGAGGCTGAGAGAGCAGAGAGATGCCAAAAAGTGCTACTCAGAAAAGTCGACCAGCAGGAAAAGTGCTCGGAGCAGCCAAATCTACAAAGCGCCTTTCAAGAAAAGGGTATCAGTGCGTAGGGGAGGCAGAGGGGAAGCCATTGGGACAAATAGAGATCGCGGAATCCAAGCGGGTGAGGAGCTATGGCAAAATTCGTCACTCAGCTGTGTGAGGGTTGCAAAAGCATAAAGAAATTCGAGTTAAGAGAAGCCTAAAAAATGCTAGAAATAACCAAACCCATCTAGAAAAGTCAAAAACCACCTCTTGAATGCTCTAGAGTGGCTTAAAGTGGTTTTGGGAGAGGCCAAACCACCTGGCCCTCTAGGATGGCCATTGAAGTTGCCACATGGCAGGGTGACCTTGCGATGTCATTATTTCCATCAAACCACTCTTTAATTCCTTTGAATGCCGTTGGGCCTAGGGATTAATTACACTATGTGCTAGGTACCATGCCACATTTAAATTCACATTATTAAGCTCACACTTGGACTATACAACCAAATTTGTCACAGTGTCGTAGCACATTGAAGTACTTAGAATTTCACGCCGCCCCCATGACATGTTGGGTCCGTATTTCTTTAATGGTGTCTTGCCTTTTGAGCAGCCATCATGTGTAGCAAATCTTTCTTCGTTTCTTCGACCACTAAGGCTAAGTGCATTAAATCTTGAAGCTTTGTCTTGCGTTCAATGCTTACTTGGGTACGAATACTTTGATGGAGACTAGCCCTGTACTTCGGCATCTTTGACTTTTCTGAGATTTCCTTGAAGGGGGTGCTCTGGAGGTACACTGAAAGGAACTTATGATTATAAGTGTTGATGATATCCATGGCTGTCATGGACACACTTCCCAAGTTGTATGGGCATCATTATAAAAGTTCTTTGGCGAAAACTATTCGAAAAACTGCTTCTTGAAGCTTTTCCACTTCTTGGGTGTTTCATCTGCCACTAGAACAGCTCCCCACCATGCATTGGCACTGCTTGTAACATGGAGGATTACAATCTTCGAATTTGACTTCTCAAGATAGTGTCCTGTCAAGAAAGCTATGCCGAACTGTCGGATGAAGTCCAAAGCTTTCTCACTTGTCCCATACTTCTCATCAAAAATAGTAAATTTGCTGGACTTGCCTCCTTCTTTGAAATCCCTTCGTCTCATCTAGTTCTCCTCCTTTTGCACCCATGAGTAGAACGCTCTTGGGGTGTAGAGGAGGAAGAAGAAGAAGAAGAAGAAGATGGACTGGAGCTAGAGATCTCTGTCTGTTCTTTTTGCTCCGTCTTCCATGAGGTTTTGGACGACTCCTATTTTTGAACTGAAGTTGGATTTCGCAAACGCTTTTCTAAGGCACGATATTGCCTAGGAGGTTCTGAAAGTTTACGACTAGTTCCTTCTCTGAGGGAAGAAGGAATGTGCTTAGTCCTCATCTTCTTGAACAATTGCTGAAATCGAGGCATCTTTTTCAAGGAATGGAACTCCTGGATTCTTCCCTTTATGAATTCTTCACATTGAAATCTTTATTAGGTGCAATAGGACGTCCATACTGGGCCATCCGGTAGCTGAAGTGCGTGCCATCGCAGCCATATTTAGGACTACTCGTGAATGAACTTGCCTTGCACTGAGTAACTGCAACCTTTCTTCAAGTAATCGATGAGCTGGATCTTGCTAGAATCGTTGCTACTAAGGGAAACAACAAGCCTAGGCTGTGATACCACTGAACACAACTCCAGACACTCAAAGAAAAAACTTTAGTACAATTTCGCAAGTAGTAGAAGCACTGGTGAGCAGATCGCAATCAAATCTTGAATCCCTGAGTCAAATCACTGCATATTTTGGGCCTTCTTGATCAATTCGTAGTAGGTCCCTGGGCTCTTGGAACAGTTTGTAGCAAACTCTCGAGCACAACTGGTTCTCTCTCTCTGGATAGGTCACGCGTGCAAACTCAACAAGACTCCTATATTGGAATCAATCGCAACACGGTGGGAAGGCTTGGAGGATAAAAAAGAATGATTCACATCAAGACAAGGTGACTGAGAGAGAGAGAAGAAGACAATATACAGCACTAGGGGTCAAAAGGGGCAAAAAAGAAGGGCTGCCCCTCCCCCGAAGGTCTTTATTGCAATAGAAAATAGCTTTGTACAACTAGCTCTGTGAAGAGCATGAAATTGAGTACAACTCTTGAATGAATTTAGGAG
Source organism: Dipteris shenzhenensis (assembly GCF_047967505.1). Lineage (NCBI taxonomy): Eukaryota > Viridiplantae > Streptophyta > Polypodiopsida > Gleicheniales > Dipteridaceae > Dipteris > Dipteris shenzhenensis. Next base: position 12,064,444 of record NC_141602.1, on the reverse strand, counting down.
TTCTGAGGCCCTTCGTTTATAGACTTGGCCTAGCTAAAAGCTAGACATGCTTTTCTAAAGCTAAACTGAGCTTTCCTACTTTTTCCCACTTTGGGGCAGCTTTTATGTCCTCTTTAGAACCCATGGGGAGGGGACTTCATTAATGGCACCATCTTCCTTGTGCTTTCTAACTTGTGGACTTGCTTTCCGCCACTTGCTCCATCGTTGAGCCTTTTAGCACTCTTCCAAGTCCTACACAACTCCAACACTTTAACCCATTAAAGGTTAGCAAAATGCATGCATTCGTAGTTCTTGGACTAATCCTAGTCCCTTGTGGGCATCCCCATAGTTCTCTTTTACCAATGCAAAGCAAAAGCAAACACAACAAAACTTATTCTAGTTAACCGAAGTCAACATTCTTTTATGAGAGTCAATAAAAATTCTTTTTTATTTCTTGGGAGAAGTACCAAATGGTGACACTTGATGCAACACAAGCAGCTCGACACAAAATATATGTTTCACACATATGGTGAGGGCCAATACAATTGCGCCACACAAGCTCGTATAAAGAAAAGCGACACCATCAACTATCAAGCTCACAATAACCTTCCAAATGTATAGGCTGCTCCACCATACAAAGATCACTTTAGCCAAGCCACCTTTATCTTTGGGATGAACCGCCTTCAACCAGCGCCTATCACCATGAACCTTTGGCGAACTGCCAGCCCCATCACCTTCCCAAAAGCGATGCTACTGCTGTGACTCTTATGGGAGCCAAAGTAGCTCACAAATTGAAAGGGAGAAAAGGATCTAGAATGATGAAGAATCACCTTTTGAAAAGCCATGTCGAGTTTTGCATGAGGTCGTGCCAAGTGTCATACAAAGCCTATCACTCTTAAACCTTTGAAGAAACCCCCCTACAAGGTTTACTCCTATCACACAAAATACTCGACATTACGAAAGCTATGGAGTGCTAGCTAGGTCCCGTACATGTGGAGGTATAGGAGGTCCTCTCTGATGACTTGGTTCACCTCATCATAAGTGAGTGGACTGGATCGGGCCTCAATATTGAAATGTGGCAGTATGTCCATTTGGACTCCTAGGCCTGCAAGCCATCTACTGCCCAAGCATGAGAGCTCCTCTAATCCCCGCCTTCCTTTGGTCCCAGACAAGGTGAAGGCCAGCCATCGTAGCCTATTGCCGTCTAGATACCTTTACTAGAGATGGATTTGTTAGAGGTGAGAGGAAATTACAGCTCCAACATAGTGGCATGTGATCTTATGAGGTCACCATCTTTGGGACAACATCTATATTCTGCTACAGTTAGTTGTGAAGCAAGCTTGGATGATAAGGCAATTCAATGCAGTCTTGTTGGCTATAGCAGTGAGAGCAAGGCTTATCTTCTCTACAATCCTTAGACAAGAAGGATTTTTGTATATAGAGATGTGATTTTTTGCAAAAAACTCAGATCAGTCCATTAGGGAGTTTGACAGACTTGTTGCATACATGCACTCAGGATGTGTTTTAAGGGTTGCTTCCACCAGTAGTTAAAGGAACCTTAGAGCAGCTAGTAGAAGATCAGAAGATTCACCCTGCATATGCTGATGCACAGCAGCGTTTGGATGCTCTAGATAAGGTGTAGGATCTGCCTATCACACACGAGGATCTGTACGAGGTTGTTAGAGAGGACAAGACTGCTTTACAGAAAGCTAGAACAGCCTCTAGATGGCTGTTGCAAACTCTGCCACACAATGGACCTTCAGCGCCTCTGTCCAATAGGACAAGGGCTGGTTCAAGAGGGACAGGTGTCAGCTGATTCAGCCTGTATGATACAAATGAACCAAGTAGTTTTGAGGGTTCTCAAGACAGTGAGCATTGGATAAGGCCATGCAGTTAGAATTGGATTCTATCATGAAGAACAATACATGGGAACTCCAAATTTGCCCATAGGGAACGTAGCTATTGACACAAAGTGATGCATATAAGGTCAAAACCAAATCGGAGCTGTAGAGGTTGGAGGTCTTCTAGAGCTCTTCATTGGGATAGTTCAGTGTGACCAGAAAATGCATTTCGAGGCATCGAAACGTGAAGAAACGTTTCTAGAAACGTGTGAAACGGCATGTCTAGGGCGAAACGTTTGGGTACAAAACGCAATGCAGCGGGACGTTTCTGCTTGTTTTTTCGTGCTGAGTTTGCTCGGTTTTGCTACTGCAGCTCGTTGCTTGCCTCCATAGCTGAGGTATGTGTGTATGTAATATATGAATCCATTCATATATGTATGTGTGCTGAGTTTGCTCGGTTTTGCTACTGCAGCTCGTTGCTTGCCTCCATAGCTGAGGTATGTGTGTATGTAATATATTTGGGCCGTCAGTTTCAAAAGTCATATGAATCTTTTAGAGCCTCATTGCGGCAATCTTTATATGATGCCTGCCATGAGGGTGATATACATGCATCTTGCATTGAGCTTTTCTTTTTATGCTTCTGATCTGTGGAATACTCTCCATCTTGGAGACTTTCCCTCTTGTAAAGTTATGACATTATAAATACACAGCACTGGATTTTACTAAAAAAAAAAGTGTATGTAATATATGTATATATAATAATATATTTTATATAAAATACAATTTATAGCTGTTTTTAGATGAAACGCCTGTTATTCTAGAAACGTTTCTTACAACACTGGGATAGTTTTCATATTTCTGCTGATCTGCAGAAATTTTTTGGAGGAGACTCTAGAAACCCCACAGGAAAATAAAAATCACTGTCTTCTTCTGGCTTCCTATTCATGGTCGGATTGCAGTGAGCATATCAGTGTGGCATATTTGGAGAGCCAGATGCACAGAGGCTTTGGACGGATCCAAAGTTCAGCCCTCCCACACTGTGGCTAGTATATGGACAGACACTATACATACTTTTTTTTTGTGAAACCAGTAATTATATTATTAACATGAAATCAATGTACATGACATTAGACTCCAAAAGAGAGCCTAATGGAAGAACTCAAAAACAGTCAGAAAACACTTCAAGGCTAGTAGCATCCAAGTCCCTCGCAGCATAACTATCATACACTGAATGTCCATTTGGACGAGTATGCAGAGATTGTCTCGGGCAGCTTCTACTAGGAGGGCTATTTTTCTTGGGGAATGGAGGGCACAAGGTTGAGGGGGCATTTTAAGCCTCAACGTTGGTTATTTTCTACCTCTTTTTGAGGAGTTTTTTCTCATGCATTGCATGATGTATTTCCACCTTAAGTTTGCTCTTGAAGGTTTTATTCATACTTAATGGAAGTCTATTTTTTGCAAAAAAAATAAAATTGTTTCTTTATTAGTAGTTCATGCATTTGTTCGCAGCATCATCTTGTGAAGCTAATTACAGGGCATCCTTCACAGCCACAGTTGAATGTGGCTATTGCAATCTTTCATGCACGAACGAAACAAATTGAGATCTTTCACAGTGAATGTGGCTATTGCAATCTTTCCTGGAAGGCAATCTTTCACGCACGAACGAAACAAATTGAGATCCATAATTATTATGTCAGAGAGATTGCATGCGTATGAGATCAGTTTGATCTATTGTCTTATAGATCACAATGTTGCAGATATTTTCATCAAGGCCTTATCCAGAGAAAAGTTTGAAGTTTTCTGCAAAGTTTTGGGCTGACTTCCATGTGGTGTTAGAGGTCCCTCCTTGTACACAAGGGCATTGTCATTGCAAGACGGTGTTGGAAATAATGCAATATTTTCAAATATTGTAATATTTAAGGTAGTGGCCAATGTATTAAGTAGTTAGTAGGGTTAGGGGCACTTTTTCCGCATAAGATTTTTCCCCTGACCATACTTAGTGGTTGAGTGGTTTTATTGCCTAGGTTCTAAGGTTTTGTCATGTTCACAGCTCCTTTGTACTTCATTCTTAAAACTTTAATTCAGGATTGCCCCTTGTTTTTGCTCTCCTCTTCAACTTCACTTCTAACGGGTGTGCCAAATGGTTGGGCCGTGAGGGGGAATGTGGGACCTCCACTCAAGAAACTTTTGCCAAATGTTTTTGGAGTCAACGCTAAACAAAATGTTTTGTTCTCACAGGCTAGACAATAATATTCTCGTTTGGTCTCCGTCTCAGTTGAAAGATGAGTTTTGTCTTGAATAAAAGTTTCTGAATAAGGCCTTGGGCGGGTGGATTTGGTGGTGTTGGGAATAGACTAGAGAACAGCATGATGAAGCGAGCGGGTGATCAGGGTGGCTCTATCCCCTAGTAGGAGGGTAGCATCAATATCAACAAATGTAGCAGAGAGATGGGCATTGTATGTGGGGGCTGATTTGTGATAAAAAGTAGTGTATGTGATGGGATGAGCTCGGTTAGGGGAGTAGGATGGACAAACTAAATAATATGAAGATATGGTTTGCTGTAGGTGGGGGTAGTGGGAAGCAGAAATCTATGATGTGAGAGGCAAAGGCGGGGATCCCACGAGGTAGTCAGCTACATTGAAACCTTCTGCATGCGGAAAACAAGTGAACTTGCTAGAAAAAGGCCATCTCTTTAGACCATCGTAGAGAATTAGATAATGCATCCTATCCATTTTGTGAAAGAGTGCCCATGTGAGGTGACACAGGCATGCTTGTCTGCGGAAACTTAAAAAAACACGTGCTTTAGTCAATGTTATGAATGTCAGGGAATATTATCGAGTCATACTGAAAATCAATGATAGATACCCAGCGGTCTTCAGTCCTGGCATTGAAGTCTCCAAGAAGGAAAACTTTCTTGCAGCTTGAGAAATTCAGGCACAGGGCTATATACGGCGACGAGTCACCCTTGAGAAATTTAGGTACAAGGCTATATACGGCGGCGACTCTTGGGGCTCCTTGGCAAAATGTGAGGTCTCTGGGGGAAAGTAGCAAACTATGATTAAGGTGTCTTGCAGAGATGTGCTCTTGATCTAGATCCATGGGAATTTGGGGTGTGTCGGTCATGTTGCTCTATAGAGACCATGTTAGTAAGAGATGATTTGTATAGAACTGTGAGACTGCTTGATCTGCATACCCCACCTGTCTCTCCAGTCTCGTCATAGTAGGCTGACTCCCATATATATCCTCAGGCTGATGGTATTGGACGCTCGAGGCTTTGGTGAGTGTTGTGTAGAAGATGATGTCTCGTCTTGTGTATGACTCCGAATCCCTTTGTGCCACTGTTGGCTTTCCCTCCTTACAGGTGGCATCTCGATGTGTAAGAGGATGTGTCTCGTCTGTACAAGGAAGTAAGATCCTCATCCACAAAGAATTGGGGAGGTGGATCCATGTGTAGCCTGCTAGGTCGATGAGCTCTCCTTTTATATCCGTAAGCAATGATCTCTCTTCTTTCGGCAGAGCATGCGGCAATACTTGATATCATCTCTGCCTTGCTGGGAAGGTTATTCTTAGTCTCGAGTCTAAGTTGATGGCATAAAACCTTACACTCATCATCGTACCAACTATTGTAGGGTACTGAACCAAGGGATAGCACTAGAGTAAAATGGGTGGTGTGTGCAAACTCATACAGGGCGGCCTCATGAAGAGAGTGGTGATTATAGTGGCTCGATCTTTTAGGAGCAAAATGTCCTCAAGATCTGTGAGTAAGATGGAAATTTGTGAAGAGTACTCAGGGGAGAGACTGTGATCAAAGTGGATGGCATGATATATAGTGTGTGTGGATGGTGTCGGTGACGTGCATCGTGTGGTGAGGGATAGATATAGTAAAGAAAAGGTAGGTGTGGTCAGCTCCTGATGGTGGTGGGGAGATAGAGAAGCCAGCAAGGGGCGAAGGCAGGGGATCCCATGCGGTAGTTGAATACACTTGAGCCTCCCCTTGCGAATCCACCTGAGGAAGGCCATCAGTCTGGACCATGGTAAATGAAAAGGTCACGTATCTGGCCTATGTCCAAGAAAGCATGCCCATAAGATACATCCAATGGTGGTGTAAGTAAGAAGCCTGTAATGGATCGCTGTCTGCTATCTGGATGAGTAGTCCATCGTGCCCTCCTAGATGCTACCCGACACCTGACGAGCGCCACATCAACCCCGGTCAGCCGTACCCCACGTGTGAAAATAGAAGAGATGTCGGTGAGTGTGATTTGTGCGTCTATCCTCCGTAGGGTGTGCCGCATCTCGATCTCAAGGTCTCTGCCTCTCCTGCTCTCTGTGACCGGGGGGTCAACTTGCTCTGCTTGGAAGAACTCTGTGATCATACTCTGGAATGGGCCAGGAAAGACCCTTTGCCCTTGTCTCCACGATCTGATGAGACGCTGTCTATGTCGTACCGCCTCATGGATGAAGGCTGCAGGCATCTTTGATCTGGGTATCAAAGGAGTCTAGAGAGGCCCTCGAATCCGTCTTTGAAAAGGAAGTGGTATCGTCCTCGATCCTTCTAGATAGCCCCTGGTGCTAACTCTAGTAACTCAGCATAATTTGCATTACTGAGCATAATGATTCTTGATCTTGTAAGCCCTCATAATCGACAAGTTGAATGGTGTCCAAGCAAATCTCTTCTATGTAAATGAACTTTAAGAGGGAGACATAGTACTCCATCTTCACCTTGACCTTGGTAAAGTCATGACTAGGGCTTGTGATCGATTGGGCATTAGATGGAGTGGTCCTCCAGCTTACTGCCTCCAAGAAGTCCTTTGCAATGTGCTCAATAGCATGGTGTGGCTAAATTGGGAGGATTGGTGATTTATTGTGCCATTAACTGATGCGGCATGGGAGAGGATGACCATGGGCTTAGGGGAAAAGGGTTTTTCCAAAAAGGATGAGAATGGATTGTACCTTCTCTTTGGGTACAAACTTGAACCTAGAAAAGAAAGAGTTTGAAATGAGAGGGGAAGAGAGAAAAGAGAAGAGAGAACATAAACTAGGGAGGAGGAAAGAAAGAGGAAAATGTAGGTTTATGTGAGGATGCGTGGATGAGTATAAAGAATGGAAGAGAGGTGATTGATAAAAGATGGGAGGGACAGTGTTGTGAATAGAATTTGTGAATGTGTCTATTTTGAAGAGAATGAATGTGTGATTAAGGTTTGGTAAGATATGTGTGGTTGTGTAAGTATGTTGCAGGATAAAATCAAGAGAATTGTGTGTGTACGCACATGCACATATGCATGCGCAGCTGTGTGTGTTTTTTTGTGAACTGGGGGGAAACAAAATGATTGAAAAGAGGTGTGAGAAAAGATGATTTGTATGTATAATGCAAAGGATATAAAAAGGTCAAATATGAGCAGGAAATTAAAGTGTAAAATGCAAAAAGAAGAAACTAACAAATATGCAAATATTAGAAAAATAAACCTTGGATGTGCGCAAAGGAGACATAGCTGACTTAAAGAGGGGCAATGGACTGAGTTGCAGCTGTTCAGGGGGTAGATGGAGGGAGTAGGAGGTTGCAGCAGCGAATGAAGGCAGGACTAGGAGGAGTGTAGGGAAAGGAACGAGGACAGTGCAGTGAAGCTGGGCAGCCCTGACGCAGGAGCACCCAGCTATCAGGAAGAAGGGAGGCCAGCAGCAAGGGCTTTAAGAAGGAAAATTGGGCTTTGGGATCAAAAGATGCTGGGAGGCTGGGCCAAAGGCAATGCAGTATGAGGGGGAAACGAGAAACAGGAAAAGGGGCCAACCACAGGGGAGAGTGAGGGAGGCTAGCTGAAGGTTAGCTGGCCTTTTTAATGAGATTTTCATTCAGACTTTATAAAGTCCAAAGGAAATCGTTGTGCCGTATTTTACAGCATGATATATAATGCACATCATGAGATGTCAGAAGGATTTTGTGCTTTGGCCACATTTTTAAATATACCAAAGTTTAATACCATTGGGCTTATGTTATCTATAATGTGCCTAAATGTGTGTGAACTACAATTCTGAGAATGGTTATTACCTTGCAAGCATCATTCGTATTTGAGCAAATTCAGAATGGCCTTAAAGTAATGCATGCTTTTTGTCCTGCAGCGTCGATGGCTGGCATTTGGAAATCCCGCTCTGCGAAACATCATCACAAAGTGGCTTGGAACAGAGGCATGGATTAAAGAGTTAGATATTGTTGCTGGCCTTCGCCAATATGCCAGTGATTTGGAGCTTCACAAAGAATGGAATCAGGTCCTCATCCATTGATGTGAAGTAGCTTGGATTTTACATTTTGATAACTATTTTACCTCAATCTTGTCTAAGTTACACACACACACACACGCTCGCACGCACGCACACATACATCGTCTTTATTTTGTATTTTAGAGCGGGTAGGTACTGTCTTGAATCTCTTTCCCCATGCATTTATGTATGTGCATATGTATCTTATGTATGTGGACATGATGCCAGTGCATTCACACACGGGACCTCCCCATCTCTCTCTCTCTCTCTCTCTCTCCCTTTCTCCCTCCTTCTCCCCCCCCCCCCCCCCCCCCCCAACTCTTCCTTTTTCCTGTTCTTTTTCTATTAATAATTGTGTTATAGCTTTTGATAGTACAAAGGGGATGGGAAATTAACACAGATTTAGAGTTTTTTCTGGAGTTGTTGAGATTGTGCATTTTTCCAGAATGTGGATTATGTAGTACTTTTTTGTGAAGGTTAAATCACTAATTTATGTCTGGCTTCTGTAGGCACATCGGCAGAACAAGAGAAGGCTAGCTCAATACATAAAGAAAATCAGTGGGATGACGGTAGGTGCTGGCAATGCAATTTACAGCGTATCTTCTGAAGGAATGGTTGTGGAATGCTATTGAATTTAGTGCACATTCTAAGGTGCAGAGGATTCTTGCTCCAATGCTCTGCAAGGAAGCTTATTGTTAAATATGTGCAGGTCAGTGTGGATGCCATGTTTGATGCCCAAGTGAAGAGGATACACGAGTACAAAAGGCAGTTTCTGAATGTGCTAAGCATTATTCATCGCTATGACTGCATCAAAGTGAGATATATATTGAGGGTTTATTTCCATTACCACATTCTGCATTTGCTGTCTTTTTGTTGGAAAGAATCCTAGCTACATAGTCCCATTTTTCTGGAGAACATAATACGTACTTGAATTGTGACATATGTTTTGATGTCAGTTTTTTGTGACCTTATGGAGATATGTGTTGCATGGATGCAGAACATGCCTCCTGAGGAGAGAAAGAAGGTTGTACCACGTGTGTGCATCATTGCAGGAAAGGCAGCTCCAGGATATGAGTTTGCTAAGAAAATAATCAAGCTGGTGCATGCTGTTGGGGAGAAAGTTAATCATGACCCAGATGTTGGTGATCTTCTCAAATTGGTACTTGACTATCACCAATATAGGTCCAATTCTGCTTGCTTTTATGGTATCACTGCCAGCACAAACATGCATTCTAAGAGGTGGCAGTTCAGTCTTGCTCTGGTCATACGCCTTGACTAGCCACTAAGCTATGTGTTGCCACACTTGCTGTGATCCATCCAAGTGAAAGATAGATTGGTGGCTTGTGCACATGAAAAGCTGGGGATGTGAGTATAATGTGGCACATTTACTGTATGTAGAACAAATTTTGGGTAGCCTATTTTAGTTAGTTTGAGTGGGGTTTGGATGCATATTCGGAGACTTCTTGGATATGCTCTTGCATTCCTGACCACATTGTGATAAATGGATGAATGTATCTGTTCCAAGCTCGTGCGACTTTCTTTCCTATTTCACTTACAGGGAACCTAATGTGGACCACTTTAACAGGGCTGCTAATTCACAGCCACTCATGACTTCATTTTCTCTCAGTGATATCAGAGCATTTCCTGAGACATGTTGCTCTATAGCATTCAATTATCTCGGGTCCCTTGAAGCAGCTAGTATCATCTCAAATACATATTTGGAGCTGCTTGGTTGGCTTGGACTGTTTCTTGCATTTCATCTATTGTGAAAGGTTTTTGAGACTTTAGGGAGCTTTTGGAGTGGATCCATTGATGTGCTTTAAGGATTCGAGAATGTTGGGCAAATAAAATAAGGGTTTCTCTCGTCAAAGGGGAAAATATTTGCAAAGCTCGGAGTCCAGTGACAATTTTTGGAGCTCACATACCAAAGTATTGAAGGGTAGCGATGAATTACATCATCATTGCCTCTACTTCTTTGAAGGGATCGTGCCCCCTTGCCAATGATGTTAACCCACAAAAGGGCACGAAAAGATAACTTGTGTGCATGTCTCATGAGTGGAAGTATAATCTTGATAACACGCAGTGAACAAATAGTTACTCAAGGAGTACAAAGGCAAGCTCATAGCTCAGGCGTCCACTCCCTACTCAAGTGTACATCAATGAAGACACCTTATTGCACTACACAAGAAGACATGTAAAATTTCACAAGAAGACATGTTATTGGGAGAGACTAAAATGAAATCGTTTAGAATTTACAAGCAGTTATAGCTTGAATGAAGAGATTTGGACTACTTCTTGATTAGCCTTCTCCTTTAGTGCTAGCCTTCGTCATGGCTGAGTTTGCCCTTCACCTCCGGAGTGCCGACAGAAACTTAGTACGAAGACTTTGTATAAATGGATGCTCAAGTATGTGTGGATGTGAGGATTTGTATGTGTGAGAGCATACTTTTATACTATGGTCTATACCCATTGTTGGGCGCTGATGACGTCAGTGGGGATGTCATAGTAGCTAGTCCCTGCTATGTGTGATGGAGTTTATGGTTTTCAATCTTATCAGTGACTCTCATGAGATTAAAACTGCACTATGTTGTGTTTTTAGAGGATGAGTTTGGGAATGTTCCTGGATTCATCTAGGTATATGCTTCTACCGTATTAGTGGACATGCAAATTTCACCTTGTGAAGTTTTCGTCCAAGTTGCAGCCTGCTGGTATTGCGATAATTCTTTCTATCTTAAATTGTGCGTTGCCCTATCAGCTAGATTTAGATTTAGATGCTCGTTTGGGAGAGACTAAAATGAAATCGTTTAGACTTCACAAGCAGTTGTAGCTTGAATGAAGAGATTTGGACTACTTTTTGATTAGCCTTCTCCTTTAGTGCTAGCCTTCGTCATGGTTGAGTTTGCCCTTCACCTCCGGAGTGCCGACAGAAACTCAATACGAAGACTTTGTATAAATGGATGCTCAAGTATGTGTGGGTGTGTGGATTTGTATGTGTGAGAGCATACTTTTATACTATGGTTTACACCCACTGTTAGGCGCTGATGACGTTAGTGGGGATGTCATAGTAGCTAGTCCCTGCTATGCGCGATGGAGTTTATGGTTTTCAATCTTATGAGTGACTCTCGTGAGATTGAAACTGCACTATGTTGTGTTTTTAGAGGATGAGTTTGGGAATGTTCCTGGATTCATCTAGGTATATGCTTCTGCCGTATTAGCAGACATGCAAATTTTACCTTGTGAAGTTTTCGTCCAAGTTGCGGCCTGCTGGTATTGCGATAATTCTTTCTATCTTAAATGGTGCATTGCCCTATCAGCTAGATTTAGATTTAGATGCTCGTTTGGGAGAGACTAAAATGAAATTGTCTAGACTTCACAAGCAGTTGTAGCTTGAATGAAGAGATTTGGACTACTTTTTGATTAGCCTTCTCCGTTAGTGCTAGCCTTCGTCATGGCTGAATTTGCCCTTCACCTCCGGAGTGTCGACAGAAACTCAGTACGAAGACTTTGTATAACTGGATGCTCAAGTATGTGTGGGTGTGTGGATTTGTATGTGTGAGAGCATACTTTTATACTATGGTCTACACCCACTGTTGGGCGCTAATGACGTCAGTGGGGATGTCATAGTAGCTAGTCCCTGCTATGCGTGATGGAGTTTATGGTTTTCAATCTTATGAGTGAATTTCGTGAGATTGAAACTGCACTATGTTGTGTTTTTAGAGGATGAGTTTGGGAATGTTCTCGGATTCATCTAGGTATATGCTTCTGCCGTATTAGCGGACATGCAAATTTCACCTTGTGAAGTTTTCGTGCAAGTTGCGGCCTGCTGGTATTGCGATAATTCTTTGTATCTTAAATGGTGCATTGCCCTATCAGCTAGATTTAGATTTAGATGCTCATTTGGGAGCGACTAAAATGAAATCGTTTAGACTTCACAAGCAGTTGTAGCTTGAATGAAGAGATTTGGACTACTTTTTGATTAGCCTTCTCCTTTAGTGCTAGCCTTCGTCATGGCTGAGTTTGCCCTTCACCTCCGGAGTGCTGACAGAAACTTAGTACGAAGACTTTGTATAAATGGATGCTCAAGTATGTGTGGGTGTGTGGATTTGTACGTGTGAGGGCATACTTTTATACTATGGTCTACACCCACTATTGGGCGCTGATGACGTCAGTGGGGATGTCATAGTAGCTAGTCCCTGCTATGCGTGATGGAGTTTATGGTTTTCAATCTTATGAGTGACTCTCGTGAGATTGAAACTGCACTATGTTGTGTTTTTAGAGGATGAGTTTGGGAATGTTCCTGGATTCATCTAGGTATATGCTTCTGCCGTATTAGCGGACATGCAAATTTCACCTTGTGAAGTTTTCGTCCAAGTTGCGGCCTGCCGGTATTGCGAGAATTCTTTCTATCTTAAATGGTGCGTTGCCCTATTAGCTAGATTTAGATTTAGATTTAGATTTAGATGCTCGTTTGGGAGAGACTAAAATGAAATTGTCTAGACTTCACAAGCAGTTGTAGCTTGAAGAGATTTGGACTACTTTTTGATTAGCCTTCTCCGTTAGTGCTAGCCTTCGTCATGGCTGAATTTGCCCTTCACTTCCAGAGTGTCGATAGAAACTCAGTACGAAGACTTTGTATAAATGGATGCTCAAGTATGTGTGGGTGTGTGGATTTGTATGTGTGAGAGCATACTTTTATACTATGGTCTACACCCACTGTTGGGCGCTGATGATGTCAGTGGGGATGTCATAGTAGCTAGTCCCTGCTATGCGTGATGGAGTATGGTTTTCAATCTTATGAGTGACTCTCGTGAGATTGAAACTGCACTATGTTGTGTTTTTAGAGGATGAGTTTGGGAATGTTCCATGATTCATCTAGGTATATGCTTCTGCCGTATTAGCAGACATGCAAATTTCACCTTGTGAAGTTTTCGTCCAAGTTGCGGCCTGCTGGTATTGCGATAATTCTTTCTATCTTAAATGGTGCATTGCCCTATCAGCTAGATTTAGATTTAGATGCTCGTTTGGGAGAGACTAAAATGAAATCGTTTAGACTTCACAAGCAGTTGTAGCTTGAATGAAGAGATTTGGACTACTCTTTGATTAGCCTTCTCCTTTAGTGCTAGCCTTCGTCATGGCTGAGTTTGCCCTTCACCTCCGGAGTGCTGACAGAAACTCAGTACGAAGACTTTGTATAAATGGATGCTCAAGTATGTGTGGGTGTGTGGATTTGTGTGTGTGAGAGCATACTTTTATACTATGGTCTACACCCACTATTGGACGCTGATGACGTCAGTGGGGATGTCATAGTAGCTAGTCCGTGCTATGCGTGATGAAGTTTATGGTTTTCAATCTTATGAGTGACTCTCATGAGATTGAAACTACACTATGTTGTGTTTTTAGAGGATGAGTTTGGGAATGTTCCTGGATTCATCTAGGTATATGTATATATAAAGTGGTAAAAGCCTAGAAAATGTGCAGTTTTACGAGTGTTGTAGAGAAGAAGAATACATAGGGTGTTAGGGTCTATGAGGCCAAGACCACCTGTAAAAAGTTTTATTTGCAATCTCTACTAGGAGAGATTAACTCTGCAGCAAAGATGTATGCTAATTTTTCTATACCTGAAAAGGTTGCGATTTGGAACAATGTCAAAACTTTTGCAAGTCTTCTGGGTTCATTTGCAACACAAGTCTTCCTTTTCTCTGTGCAGCTAAGAAGTTTATTGCAGCAGCTTGTAAGAATTCTCTAACTAATGTCTCAAAGTGGTTGAGATATTGCTTGATTGCCATAGTACCAATTGTCTATGAACTAGGAGAGAAGCATGCTTCAATCTTGCTTGAAACATCTAATTTTACTACACTCTATACTAAGATAGATTTGGAAGATTTGAAGTCATGAATAAGAAAGCTTGTTTCACAAGTTTTCAATTTTAGATATGAAAAAGACAGATGCAAAGTTTTAAGAGTTGAAAAAATTAGCCTTGCATTTTGATTTTTGTTGGATGAAATCTAAAAAGCAAGGCCTTGATTTGAAAAAGAAAAGGTGCACAAAAACTGAAGATGCTGAAGATGTCCTTTGTGGGTTCAACTTCTTCTAGATAATTTGTTCGTTACTCTAGGGGTCTCTTATTTCAACAAAGCATGGGCAGTCTTGTTTTGTGTTCTTAGCAAAGTTCTACCTTTTTACTTATGAATTTTAGTTTATGCAACGATTGATCTCTTGAGACACTTGTCCAATGGGGCTTCATAAACGTAGTTAGGTTAGGAGATTCATAGATGACTTATTTGTCCCAGACATTCCAAACTTAAAAGATATTCTTTTTGGCATGCCTGTTCATCCTGTCAGGATCATAGGCTTTTTGGATCAGGGCAAGGACTCTACATGGTATATTAATCCGAGTGCTCATCTTTCTCTTTTGGGTTCTTGGAGGTTGTGGCTCTTTGAGGAGTCCCGTAAAGTTTCTTCAGTGGAACCCCGAAGAGTGGGAATGGATTGTTGCAAGGAACCAAGAGAAGAGCATTCCTTTTTTTGGTTACACGGTGATAAGGAAAAAATAGAAAGACAACCAGGAATTATGTACTTCACCACGTCAGATAGGTTAGACTTCATAGGGATCAGCTGCAATGTGGGCTCGTAGATGATGAGCTTATGAGCCAGGTTCCAGAGCAGATATCCAGAGCACACAAATAACAAGTCAATCTCCCACACAATCTGACTAGAACACACACAGGAACACACAGACTCTTTGAAAGAGGGGAAAGACTACACAGCCTGAAACAGAGTGAACTTAGAACTGAACTTCCCCCCAAAAAAAAACTCAGAAAACAGTCAGCCTCAGAATACTATGAACCCACAGCCCACTGCTCAACGGCCAGCAAGACCCCCAAGCATAACCTCTGTGTGTATTCTTCTGTAATCATTGCTTTGATCACTCCCAGGTAGTTAGCATTTAACACTGCCCAACCATGAGTACACAACTTGAGGCAATGGCCAGCCTATGACCCTCGTGCCCACAAGCTGTCCAAAAGAAGAACTAGCGGGTACAATCATCTGTGCAGGTACGTTCACCGTACAAGCAGCCGTACAATCATACGTACGATAGCAGGTACTTACACCCTGTACAACCATGCACAGTACTTCGTACAGCCTGCATTTAATGACGACCATCCTCTGTACAGCTCACAGAAGACATATTTAATGACCCGTACATACCCATACAGCCTGCAATCAAGGCACCATACTACCAGCCCGTACACGATCCCCTGCATCAACCCGTACAAACTCGTACGGCTCTTTCCAGCCCTCAACCCACGCACGTCACCCGATGCAAGGCTACCCTTAGGCATCTTCCACACGACTAGCATACACCCCCCGGTGTAGTGTTTCTCCATGCCTGAGTGCTCATGAGCCCATAAACTCGAAGTTCCTGCAATCGAAATCCCACACCCGTCACGTACACAATCACCATCGCAGCTTCCTTGTCTCACAAAGCTCTCTTCGTCACACCCGATGGACTTCACGCACAGGTTTCAGCTCCCCGCTCACACAACCTCCCATCAACTGCGAGCCTCTCCAACCTCTCTGGTCGTTCCACCACCAACTCTTTTAGAAGCCCCTTGTCAAATACAGCCAAATGATCCTTCCAGCAAGCTCCCGTCGTTCAGCTCCTAGCCACCACGTCGCTATCTAGAAGCTCCCCTTCTTCCTCACGTAGCCACCTTGCATGTGTAGGATGCCTTCCCAATCAGTCCAGCCACCTCAGCCTAATTTGCCACCTCATCAGTGACATTTCACCACTCTCAAGACATTTCCCCCAAATCACATTAAATGCACATTTTGGACCTTTAGTCACACAATTCCCACACACATTAGCATGCACATTAAGACTTGCATGTACCCCCATACACACACATGAAAAGCCCCTTGACATGGGCATCAAAACATATTGAATTCCCGTAACATGCAAGTGCACATTGACTCAGGAAAATATAAAAAAACCCTTCATGACTTGATTTACATGACCCCAAAAACATTTCACTTGACCACACACTGATCACCCTTGCTGTGGAAGTTTGGTACAACCACATTGCATTTCATCATTTCCCATGAAGTCCCTGCAAAACATACTTTATTATCTCAAAAAAATATACATAAGTCCATCGTGCTTGAGAAAGAAAAATACACAAATGCCAAAAGCCCACACCTACCCTAGATGTGTACAACTATGTGCCTATCCACAGCTATATACAGTGCTAAAAAAACTTGATACATATTTTGTCCTATCATTTTGCCCATCCCCAAGTCTGCAGACATTCATGTCTTGCAGATAGAGGTATATAAGATTTGCATTTCTTCTGAGATATCCTCATCCATGAGGTCTTCCGGCTTATCTGGTTTCATCACAGTAGGTCCACAGCCGCCCACACTCATGATCCTATAAAAGTATTTCTTTAGTCTGAAGCCATTAACTCTGTTCTTATGCTGCTGACCATCCAAATCCTCAAGTTGATATGATCCATTTTTGAATTTCTTCGTCACACGAAAAGGTCCATCCCATTTGGTCACAAATTTCTTCTTGAAGGTAGAATCCAGACTACTGTTGTATCTCAAAACTAGATCACCCTCCTTGATTTTCTTATCCCTGAATTTCCTGTTTGCTCTCTTCTGATTCTCCTCTTGAACTAAAGCATAATGTTCCACCACCTTTTGTCTATCTAGTTGTACTTCCTGCAAATCCAATAGCTGGTTTTGGAAAGTAGAATTTGAATCCTCATTTATCTTCATTAACATCTGTAATGCAGGAATTTCTACTTCCAAGGGCAACAGAGCTTCTTTCCCATAAACAAGATGAAATGGTGAAAACTGGGTGCCTTCTTTTACTGCAGCTCTGTAAGCCCATAAAGCCCAGTGCAAAGCAAGATCCCACTCCTTCTCATAGGTTCTCATGATCTTTCCCATGATACTAGTACACAAACCATTAAATTTTTCATTCATCCCATTACATTCAGGGTAATACGGACTTGCATATCTGCGTTTAATCCTCAGCTTACCGCATAATAAATCTATCAGTTTACTCCTGAAACTTGGACCTCTATCAGAAAGCAACTCCATTGGTACACTAAATCTACAGCAGATATCTTTATACACAAACTTACATACATATTTTGCATTGATAGCCCGTACTGCTCGTGCTTCAGCCCATCTCGTCAAATAATCCACAGCTGTCAGCATAAAACAATTTCCCCTGGCTGTCATGGGTAGAGGACCGATGGCATCTATTCCCCATTTCTCGAAAATATTATAAGCAAGTATGATATTTCTGAGTTCTGGATGTAAGATCCTCTTACTCATTTGCTGACACTGTAGGCATGACTTGCACCAATGTCTTATGTCTCTCTGGAGGGATGGCCACACATATCCTTATGTAAGTATTTTTCTTGGCATGATTTTGAAAGCAAAATGTCCTCCACATACTCCCTCATGGTTAGCTTGTAGAATATGAAAGACTTCCTCATGCCAGGGAATTCTTCTGAGCACCAGATCAGCCCCTTTCATATAAAGAACATCATCTATCAGACAATAAGAAGTACAGCTTTTGATAAATCTGTATTTTCTTTGTTTCGGAACTTCTTCAGGCACTTTACCAGTTAACAGGAAGCTTTCCTCACAAGCTAATGTCTCCCTTCCTTTGTATAAGGGCTCCTGCACTCCTACCGCATCAACATAGGCTGCTGTAATTTCCTGCGCAGCATCATGTGCATTTACATTCTTACCTCTTTCAATATGCTAGAGTGTCCAGGCATCCAATTGATTTAACAGTTTCTTCACCACACTTATCCATCTCTTCAGATGAACATGCTTAACCTTCCAGACACCTAAAATTTGCTTCACAACCAACATAGCATCTCCCTTAATCATGAGTCTCTTAATACCCAGACTAATGCATAGTTTCAAACCTTTGAAGAGGGCTGCATATTCAGCTTCATTATTACTGTTGGCTTCAAGCTGAATTCCCATTTTCCGAATCTCATTTCCTCTAGGATCATAAATGACAATTCCTCCTGTGCTTTTATTTAAACTTTTTTTGTAAGATCCATCAAAGTGTAAAACAGATGCATCCTCTAGTACTTTTTCTTCATTCATGTCAGTGTTCTTCTCCACATCTTCAACTAAAATAGGTCCTTCCTTATAGGTGAGGAGATCAGCCAAGGAAGCTCTGGTAGAGTTCTCAACCAAGAAGGTAAAAGAGTACTCTTGTAACTCTACTATCCATTTAATCATGCTGCTGGAGATGTTTGTACTATTCAACATATGAGGCAGTAATGAACATGAGGTGAGAACCACAAAAGGCCTGGACAATAGATAAGACCGAAATCTCCTATAGGCATACAAGAGGCTAGCCAGGACCAATTCAGCCACTAAATACTTTCTTTCTACTTCACTCTTCACCCTACTGGCATAGTAGATTGGCCTTCTTTCTCCTCAACATTGAGATCAGGATTCAATGATTGCTCAATCAACACCTGGGTTGATTCTTCAAATATTTAAACAAATTGGGGTATTTCTGCAACATCTTCAAATATTCTTCTTTCTCCTCAACATTGAGATCAGGATTCAATGATTGCTCAATCAACACCTGGGTTGATTCTTGAGAACATTTGGGCTGCATTAAATCCTCGATAACCTCAAACCTATCCACTTCTTCCTCACTGACCCCTGTTGCTCCCACAAAATCCACCCATGATTCCTCATCTACCAAATCCACCAATGCTATTGTTCCTTCATCACTTTCTGAAGTCATCGAACTCTCATCCTCACTGCTGGTTTCACTTCTCTCTTCCTCTTCACTCGCTGAATCTGAAACTTCAGCCCTGCTTACCATATCGGAATTCAATTTCTTCCCATTCGTATGTACTGAAAAGATTCCTTTCTGCCAATTCTGAATTGCACCTACCTTCCTCAACCACGGCCTTCCAAGAATCAAAGGATAGGCTCCCAACCCTGTAGGCATTACATGACAATCCACTTGACATGAAACACTGAATGCCTCAACCTCCAGGCCAGGTACTATCCCTAAAGCCTTCACCTTGGAGTGGTTTGTCATTCAGATGCAATAACTAGAGGAGCGGGATATCTTCAATCCTAATCTTTCCACACAAGCCTGGGTAATCACACAAATCTGTGCACCTCCATCTATATAGGCCTCTCCAAAACCCTTTCCTTTATGCCATGCTCCTACAGCAGGTAAAAGATCCGCCAACTCTGAGACAGACATCAGCTTAATTGTACCTTTATGAGAGTTCTTCTTTGCTGGATTTACAGCCCGCCTCCATTCTTTTTTAAGCTTTGGGCATAGACCAATCATTTGAGCAAATGTAATGTCCGGTTTCCTCGCTGAAAGATCTTCCACCAAATCATAATCTCCCTGCTCCCTCCCCATGGGATTCTCGTTTCTTCATGACGTGGGGATCACTGGCTTGGCTCTCCTTGTCAAGGCCTCAGATCTTCTTTGAGTGGTAGGATGCTTCTTGGGCCATTTCGATTCAGTCGAAACTTGCTCTCTGGAGGATCCCCCGCTATAGACCAGTACATGTTGATGGGGATACCGCTTGGGAGATATTGGCTAGCATCACCGCTTGGCGTATTTGAAGGACCAGATGCACAAAGGCCTTAGACGGATCTCACGTCCATCCTGTTGGAATACTGAAAGGAAAGAGTAGAGTGGACACAAAATCAGAATACTTGCATATAGAATGAAGAAGAAAGAGGTCCTTAAGTAGGCACCTCATACAAGGTCACTGACATCACTGATGACCTCAAAGCTCCTCAATCATCTCCTCAATCTGCTCCTAGATTCACTCAATCATCCTATGTGGCTTTTCCACCACCTAACTGTGCTTGTGGGCACCTAACTGTGCCTCTAGCACTCACACATAGAAACATAAGGTGTGCCTGAGGCATACACCTTGATATATCCCAACAAACCCCCCCTCAAGGAAATGCCTCTGGCTATGTCAAGGATACATCTAGTCTCATAGTTTCTCATGCCATCTCATGGTGGTCAAGGATAAATCTATGGCTAGGTTCTCATGCTAGCAAGGGTTTCCTTGGGTGTAAGGTAAACAGAAAGGGATACAAAAAGACTTTCCAATGGTTATCTCCCCTACATGTACATGCACACAATGTCTGTAGGAGGTACCATGGAACAAACATACACATGGCCTACATCATAAGGTGACCAGAGGTGTTTACAAAACACACAAAACACAATAGTTTATTTTCATTCATTTTGGAGGACTATCCAGGCTGAGTACCTTGACTCAACATAAAAAGAGAGATCTGGAGCATATATGGAGATGTGTTTAAAATGCATAATCTTCAAAGGATGCCTCATCTTGTGGAGGCAAAATATCCATGTTAAGGCAAGGTCTTACCACATGGGCAGTGTCTAGTGCCTTATAAGATGGTACTATGATAGAACAAGTGGATCTGAAAGTCATATCCTTCATGAGAACAATTATCTTGTCATCTCCATAGTTGTGTAGAGAAGCATATCTTAGGTGTCTGACCTTCATCTTTTTCTTGTACTTGGAGTCAAATAAAAGTGCCATGAGAGTGTAGATCTCTGTATTTGCTTCCTTTTTGGCAACCATTGTTTTGGCAATCTTCAATAAGGAAGTCAGGTTGGCATTTTCATCCTTTGTAGCATAACAAGACATTGCTTTATGTTTTGGCTTTTCACATATTTGGCATAAGCAAGCCATGAGAGGCTCTAACCCAAGTATTGGGTAGTGTCTTCTCTCTTACAGGTAAAAAGAACTGCAATACTTCCAAAGTATAGCCACTTGATGTAGCAAATAGTAGTGACTAGTTTTCAAACAATGATGCTACTTTTTATATGCTTCATAGAAGTGGATGAAATAACCACTTTCCAATCACAACCAGGTCTAGCAAGTCAAAACAAAACTGAAGCAACACTTGTAGTGAAGTTATTAAAAACTTCAAAAGACCAGAAATGCTAGAGTAGCATTTTATGTAGCATCATTTTCAAAAGCATGTAAAAACTGTCAAAACTAGAGAGCTGAACTTGGAGGGCTCATAGCACACTCTTCAAAGCAAAAGAAAGAGGGCTTTCTGAGGCAAAAGAAAGCTGGTATACCACAGTAGATCCTCTGGGAAGAAGAGGCGAAAATATGCGTCAGGTTGCCTTCACCTTCATGAACAAAGTCGACTGGTTTTTCTCTGTTTTCTCCTTCAATATGCAGCCATTGCTGCTCAGATTTCAGCACAAGGTAGCTCTAGGTATGGACTAACTCCCCCTGAAAGGAATTAGAGAAAGTCGAAGCAGGCGCGGAGAACTTGCAGCAGAGAACTTCGACGTCTTTCGTACAATGGCGACCAGCAGCGCGGGTATTTCGTCGATTCCTTGCAGCCAGGAGTTCGCCCCATCTAGGTGGATCTTCAGCTGGAAGGGCGTGGGAAATGAGTGAGAAATGGAGGAGAACAAGCTTAAGCAAGTTTTTGGAAGAAGAGGGAGAGATGGTGAAGAAGAAGAAGAGGAAGAAGATGATGATGTGGCAAAAATGGGTTCAAGGAGGATCAAATGGCTCTGATACCATGTTGGAATACTGAAAGGAAAGAGTAGAGTGGACACAAAATCAGAATACTTGCATATAGAATGAAGAAGAAAGAGGTCCTTAAGTAGGCACCTCATACAAGGTCACTGACATCACTGATGACCTCAAAGCTCCTCAATCATCTCCTCAATCTGCTCCTAGATTCACTCAATCATCCTATGTGGCTTTTCCACCACCTAACTGTGCTTGTGGGCACCTAACTGTGCCTCTAGCACTCACACATAGAAACATAAGGTGTGCCGGAGGCATACACCTTGATATATCCCAACACATCCCTCATACACCTTGGCCAGTATTTGGGCTGACACCGTTCACATACTAATGGCCAATTGGGAGAGCGTGCAGGGTTCTTCCCCGACAGCCTCAACTAGGAGGGTTATATTCCTTAGGAAATGGAGGGGTTCCCCCTTTTTCTTAAGACTATAGCAGGGGTGAGGTGGCACTTTCAGCCTCAACCTTGGTTTCTTTCCAGCTCTTTTTGAGTTTTCTATTCTCTAATTTAGGGGGGTTTCGTCATGTATAGGATGACGTATTTCCGTTGTGAGCTTGCTCACGCGGGTATTTTTCATACTTAATAGTAGTCTTGTTCAAAGGGTAAAAAAAACTAAAGGATATTGAGTAATGCTAAGATCCATGTAACTACAATAGCTTCCAATTGCTTTACAAACAAGTTCACAAAACTCTGGAGGCTAAATTCATTCACTAAAAGAGTTCAGATTTTGTACATAGGAGAGGCCTCCAAGAAGATCCGCTAACTCGTAATCCACGAGGTCCTCTTCCCGTCTGAGCGGAAGTCTTAGCCCAAGAATGTCCGCTCAAAACCTAAGAAAAATGCTCATAGCCTCAGCCACAAAGAGCAACAGAAAAGGGGCAAGAGTGCACCCCTGACGGACTGATCTGGAAATCTGAATCCTGTCTCTCCTAACCCCTCGTATGAGCACTTGGCCATGGGCTGACCTGTACAAGGCTGAGACCCCTCTGATCCATGCATATGAAATACCAAAGTGATGAAGGGTGCCCTCCAAGAAGTCCCTGAAGAAGAAGACGCCCCGTCAACAGGAATCCCAATCACTGCCTCACCAAAAGAAGAGGGCACAAAGTCCTCGGGGAAATCTGCTAGGGCTGAAAAGAGTTCCTGTGAATCAGGCTCGACACAAGGGTGAAGAGGATCCCTTCAGAAAGAAGTGGATCAATGGGGTACCCAACCCCCTTTCCTCTACCCAAAAGGGGAGCTGAAGACTGCTCCTGAGAACCGTGTCTCTGAAAAACTGTGGAGGCCCCTCCAACCAGAGAATGTGCATGGTCAGGGAGAGGGGCTACCCCTGTGACAGGGAGGGGAGCAACCAAAGGGTCTGGGGGAGAAGTTGCAATCGGGGCTGCAAATGTAGCTGAAGTGTTTTGGACTGTGTGAGGTGCAGCACTGGGAACAGCTAGAATGAGACTCCAAAGCTCCTAAGGAGGTGGAGTTTAGGGCGGCGGCCTCCTGAAATGACGGGGGTGGAGGCTACGTACGAACCGGAACCCAATGAAGTGCTGTGGATGCCAGTGGAGGACGTGAGGCACCAGAGGTAGGAGGCGACTATACCGAAGGGGCACTCTATCAAGGAGGAGCACTCTGTCGTGGAAGAGCGGCAGCACCACCCTGTCGAGGTCGGGGAGTAGGTGCAAGAGCTGTCCCAGCCCCCTCTCCTTTAGTTTTAGAGGTTGATATCTATATAAATGACAACCACGTAAGTATGCTATGTTAAAAAGTAATCCTATTGCTTCTCAGAAAGGGCTATAATACAAGAACTACACTTTATTCCATGTTGTAGTTGGAATTTTGGCTTTGGCTATGTTTAGGATTCTTGAATGTAGATTCAAAATCCAAAGTGGGGAGATTCAAAGCCCATTTCCTTTAGGTTTGTTCTATTTTTGGAGTTCATCTACTCTTAGGTATCTGTTTAGTTTAGTTTCTCTCTCTCTCTCTCTCTCTCTCTCTCTCTCTCTCCCCACACACACACTTTGCTTTTTGGTGAAATCCATGTGTCATTATACTACAAAAAACAGTCCCAGAGAAAGGGACTAAAAATTACAAACATCAGAAGACATCATTATATGACAAGAAGGCAAGATAATCCATGTTTAGTGCATGCGGACAATCATAAAAGGATTGTCATGGAGAGGCACAAAAGAACCAATATTTAGTCAGAGAGGGATCACTAAAGACCTGATGGTTGTGGTCCTTCCAGAGGGTTCAAAGTGCCCAATAACAAACCCCCAATAGAAAAGAAGATCATATCCTTGCCTCACTAGATGAAACCCAGACATCCAGAAGTTGCCAAAGGAAGTACTAGGAAAACGTGCCTAAAGCCACTGCTGTAGTAAGAACAGGAAATCACGAGACTCTGGGCCTGCGGTGTAGACTCCCTTGTGGACAGGCATCGTCGACAAGTGGTAGGAGCAATATGATGACGAGCTAAAATCTGTCCAAAGGGAAGAACCCTAAGCATAACCTGCAATAAGAAAAACTTTTGTTGAAGAGGAAGGTTGGAAGCCCAAATGTGCCGCAATCTTTTGCGCCACCACCGAGCCATATGCCAGAGGCGATTGGCATGATGAGAAAGCCATGGTTGAGGCAACAAGACCTTATATAAATATGCAACTGTGATATCAGCTAAGTTAGTGTACTTCAAAGCTAATCATCTGTTGAAGTTCCCAATCGTTAAGGTGGTCAAGGATCTTTATTGGCTGGAAATCATGGAGCATCCGTCATAATAAACGCCATGTAGGCCTATAATGTTGTCCAAAATCAAACTTTCTGACAGCTGTGGGAAAACAGATTACCATACCAACTGCATCAAACAAGCACATTATCCACATGGCAGATACCTTTCAACTAGAGGGGCAAGAAAGCCTTTGACCAATGAAGACTCTTAGAACGCAACGAGTTACCTGCCAGAGTGTCCTTGCCTTTCTATTTCAGAAGAGAGAGTATGTGCTTCCAATCAATGATCAAACGAGAAACAAAAGAGCATCCCTTCTTTTCCTTCAATATAACCTAGAAGAAAGTCCTATTGAGTGGGCTGCTAGTGACCAAAAGCTGTGGAAGACAAGTGCAAAACCAAATGCCGCATCATAACAATCCATGCCTGATCACCCTGCATGAATTGTAGCATACATTTTCCCCTTATGAGCTAGAATATGCATGTGAATGTTGAGGATATTCAGTCCCCCATGCATTTTAGGCGTGCAAAGGTGATCCACCGAGAGCAGCCTAAGGGCTTTTCGGGAAAAGCGCGATTGCTAGAAGAGCTCCATAATAGTAGACATAAAACAAGCGATGTCTTGCTTGGTGAACATCATCAAAGGCAAATAAAACTGGATGTAGGCAAGTAGAATTGATTGAACTATGTGATAACGGACATGCAAAGGCCATGTTGCCAGTTTCTAGTATTCCAATTTCTTCTTAAGCATGTCAAGCCCAGTTTACTTGCTGCCTGCAAGTAACCATCCACCCCAATGGGTAACCAAGTTGCCTTATAAGTTGAGTGGGTAAAACAATGCCCACCGACCATAACAGATGGTGCCAAGCTTTCTCTTGAAGTGGCAGAAGTTTGGATTTCTGAAAATTGACATGTAGACCTGTGGCCAAACCATATAATGGTAAAGCACGCATGATGCAAGACAGATCCTTTTAGTATTTTGGGGCAAGAAAAAGGAATCATTAGCATATGCTTGTGCAATCAAGGGCCTGCTGCCATGAATGTGTAGACCATTCAAGTCTGTTGTGTCTTGATCCATGTATTGTAGCATGGGATGAGGCATAGAACAAAGCATTGAGTGGACAGCCTTGTCACATTGAACAAAACAAGGTCCAAGGATTCCTAATATCTCCTTCCAGTATGCCAGCAGCTTGACTATCTTGATATAATCAATAGATGATATGCTGCATTCCCCCCCCCCCCCCCCATCCTAGAACTGCATAGTTTGTGAAATAAAATCCCACTGTACTGTATCAAAGGCTTTAGTAATATCGACTTGTAGCGAAAGAACATATCTTGCTCCGTGTATTTCGCATATTCTATCACTACATATGCATTTGCAATATTGTCCGTAATATGGCGTGTGGGGAATAAAAACATATTGATTAGGATTCATTTTCCATGCTCTTGGATCCGTGGATGTGGAAGTAATAGATTATAAGGTTTCTTGGCAGGAAGATCTGCAGATGAAAAAGGGGAGTATCTTGAAATTGCTTGATCAAACTTCCAATCCAATAGAGGAAGGGTAGGAAACAAGCGAGAGACAGGCTGAAAAGGTTGCAACATAGTAGAGAGAACACGCCAAAGAGGCATGTGATGCAAACCCAAGCAATACTATCTCTTGGCCTAAGGAAAAGAAAGAGTGCAGCTCCGATCATTCACCACAATCTCCATTGTAGAAACACTCAGATGATGCAAGAAATATGCCTTTCTAGGTTGAAGATGGGCTAAAGGTGGAGCAAATACTCGGCTGCAAAGATGCTCTGCAAACGGAGAGTGTTGCCATGATCTAGGGGGCGACCCGACCAGTACAAATAAGCCAAAAGCAAGCTGCCAATCATGAATCAGGCGAGTAGAAAAGGGATGGCCAAGAATACGACCATGCAATTTCCCCAAAATTAACATCCGAGAGAGCAGGAATCCAATGGCCAAAAGCATATGTATGGAGAGAGCCAATCATACAGGAAAGCATAATAACCCATGGCTGATGTTGCTCTCAAAAGGAGATCAAGAGCGTGGCCTTGCGAGCTAACATATAAGTATGAATATGTAGAACGTTCAAACCCTTATGCATCTTGGGCAAAAAAAAATATTGTATTTAAGAAGACGGAGCGCCTTACAATCATGTCTGGTACACCTAAGGCATTAGATAACTTTGGTGATAAATTTCTAAATGTTCAGAGAAGACTAGGGAATAAGCGGCAAATAAAACTGCACATATGCCATCAAAAATGGACTGCACAATTTGAAGGTGAACATGTAGTGGCCAAGTAGACAATTTCCTGTAATCTAGCTTACAAAAAAGCTTTTGTTGCACCCAAATTGTCTCTTGCGGCAAAGAGGTATGCCATCCAATAGGGTAACCCAAATGACGCACCACCTAATTAGGAGGGAGCACGAGGCTAGCCACCCAATTGCCAGTGCAGAGAAGCTAATTCCCTCTTCTGATGGTCATCGATGAAATAAAGGCTTTCCATTTGGGCATCATGCGTTGAGGTGCAGAAGGCCACTAAGTGGGATAGCATAGGACCATATGGTTGAAGGAAGGACGATTAAAAAGCCTACTGTGTTTCCTTTCTAGTGACTTAAATAAGTAATATGTATTGTTGATTGATGTGATTTTAAAGTCATGTTAAGGGCAAGAGGGACCACCTTATCTAATTGATAAGAGTGCATTGCATGCATTGGTGGAACGTGCTACATGTGTAATTGTTATCATGACTTTCGAGGGACAATGGTGCTAAGGATTTTGTGATCATGAGTAGTTAGTTGATGGGACATAAAGCTTTGATTTATGGTGATTAAGGGGATTTGGCAAGATTTTTCTTGTAAATCTTCTAGTGTTACTATCCATCAATAAGGCTATTCACTGCATGGCAAGGTTCAATTCATCTTATCTTTAGGTTAGGATTCTTTCTGGTCCCATCCCAGAGTTGTACAAAAGAACTAGCATTCCATCCTAGTTTTTCCCTTTGGCAGTATGATGGTCATGCAAGGTTTTTTTGTGTGTCCGAATTTACTTGAAGGGAGCAACTTCTTGGAGTCAATTCTCATCCGAGTGTGCAAGTCGTTGCAGGTGGTGAATATGTGTGTGTGTGCGCCCGCGTGCGTCCGTGTTTGGGGTTTCACCTATTTAGTGTTTGGCAGCAATTCGGAGGCTGGGGTACAAGAAGTTCCAATGGTACAACGGCTTCCAGGCAATAGGTGAATTGGAAAGCATACGAGTTTAGTGGTTTCGTGTAGAAATGTTTCGAGATTTTGATTGCAGTTTTGCCTAGAAACATATAAACGTTGTATACAATATAATTTATTATTAATATATGAACAATTATATAGAGACTCTCTCTCTCTCTCTCTCTCTCTCTCTCTCTCTCTTTCTCTCTCTCTCTCTCTGTCTGTGTGTGTGTGTGTGTGTGTGTGTGTGTGAGCGCGCACGTGCACACACACACACAAAGAGTATGTTGTGCACACATAGGTGACATAGCTTGCATATGACAGGCTGTAGTATGCATACATGATAAGATTAATAAATATTTAAAATTCAAGTTTCATGCAAATTTGAAATGCAAGAGTGAAGGCGCAAATATGAATTAGGACTAAGTATGGGCTTTTTTAAGTGTTAGAGATCTTATAAGTTACAAGTTGCACAACTTTTATGTGTACTTGCTCTGATCGAAGGTAGGGCAATCTCTGTTGCCTTTGAAGCTTTTACAGGAACTCATATAAAAGACGCATTGTACAACCCTCATTATCGAATAGGCGAGCACGAAGTAGAAGGGGTATATGGACAACTAAGCGTAGAGGGGTTCGTGCCAAAACGCATTGTCGAAAACAATTCCCTTGACATTATGTCCAGTATATAATCTTGAATCATTCTAGTCCAACCAATCTAAACTAGTCATCCTTTCTCAACATGCTCCACTCTCAAACACAACTGCACGTACCTTACCCCACTCTTCTCTCAAGACTCTCTTCCAATAGATTAAATGACAGACACTTAATAATTTCATGAATCATACATTATACGTTGTAGTCGTTATATCTTCATAATTTTGGCTTTGGGTATGTTTAGGATCCTTGAACGTAGAAAGAAAAATCCGAAGTGGAGAGCTTCATAGCCCATTTTCTTTTTAGGTCCTAGGTTTGTTCTATTTTTGGAGTTCATGTACTCTTAGGAACTTGTTTTGTTTAGTTTATTTCTGCTACACACACATACACACACACACACACTTTTTTTTTTGTGAGAAGAAATCTTTTATTGCTGTAAAATAATTACATTCATAGTTACTTCGAAAATGGAGTAACTATTACTCAACTAAAGATCTCAGTATAAGCTATATACACATCCTGATCAATCAAACGAGTCTGAACACAATCATAGAATGATTGCTGCAGAGATCGTTTGAAAAAGATAAAGGATGAAAAAAGTGGATCACCAAAGACTCTATGATTTCTATCCATCCATAAAGTCCATAGTGCCCAGTAGCGTACCCATACAAAAAATAACTCAAAACCCTGTCTCGCTGGATGAAAACCAAAAAACCAGAAAAGCCTGCCAAAAGTAACAGTAGAAAATCTCGCTCGAAGCCTTTGTCGGATGAGAGCGATGAAGTCACAAGTATGTGGATATAACCAAAAGATGTGAAGCACAGATTCAGTAGGATGTAAGCATCTGTGACAAACAGTCAAAGCAATATGTCTGTGTGCAAGTAGCTGGCCAGATGGAAAAATGCCAAGCAGGACTCTCCAAAGGAAAAGTTGTTGCCAAAGAGGGACTTTATAATGCCAAAGGAGACGGAGCCTTTTTCTCCACCACTTTAGAGGGCGATCCATATGCCAAACAGTATTTGCTCTTTCAGAAATCCAAGGCAGTTGTAATAGCACTTTATACAGTGATGACACTGTGATATGTAAGAGCTTCAAGGGACGGGCTGAAGAGGAGGAAGAGCGTAAAATCCAATCCTTAAGCCTATGCTGAAGTTCCAGGCGAGGTACCGGCAAAAACGGTTGAAGCATTGCCGAAATCTTATGCCATAAAGAACGATAATGAGCTCCCAAACCGTATTTGTTGGCAGCCATAGAAAAAGATAAAAGTGTGCCGTCATCCTGAAGTACATCCGCCACAGATGTAATGCCTTTAAAGGAGAGAAAATAAGAACGTCTTGGTTCTTGAATGGCCAAAGAGGGGTGGAATGCTTTAGACCAATAAATATTCTCAACCCTCAAAGAGTTTCCTGACAAAGAATCTCGGCCATGCCATTCCAAGTGAGATAAAATATGTTTCCAATCGAGAAGCAGGCGAGAAACAAAAGGGCAGCCTCTGATCTTGCCTTGGATAGAGCCAAATATGAAATCCCACTGAGTAGGCTGCCAATGCCCAAAGGCAGAAGTCTGAATATGTAATAAGAGAGAGCGGATCATGAAAGCCCAAGGCTGATCTCCTTGCATAAACTGCAACATCATTTTTCCCCTGTGAGCAAGTAAATGCATTTGAATATTGAGAATGTTCAGACCCCCGTGCATCTTTGGAGAACAGAGACGATGCATAGAGAGTAATCTGAGACTTTTCTTACCATTTTTTGCACACCATAAAATTTCCATGATAGCTGACATAAAGGAATTCAGCTCTGCCTTAGTGAACATAATGAGAGGCAGGTAAAATTGTATGTATGCTATCAAAATGGATTGTGCGATTCGCAAGCGAACATGTAGTGGCCAAGTGGCAAGCTTCCAATATTCAAGTTTTGCCCTCAACTTTGTCAACACCCAATCAGTTTGTTGAGAACGGGTGAGTTCCCAACCTAGAGGATAGCCAAGTGAGAAGCTGGGACAATTTCCCCAGGCCACAGAAGACTGTGCCATTCCTGTTCATGCAACGGCAACAATTTTGATTTCTGAAAATCTACCCAAAGACCAGCAGCCAATCCATATGTAGAAAGAGCTTGCATAATCATGGACAGATCACTCCGAGTATTTTTTGGGGTAAAGAATGAATCATCAGCATATGCTTGAGCGATCATGCTGTGACTGCCAGCAATCTCCAAACCATGCAACTGGTCAGTGTCCAAAAGGTGGTCCAGATATTGAAGCATTGGATGAGTGGCTATGGCAAAAAGTAAAGCACTTAGGGGACATCCTTGCCTAATAGAATAGCCAAGAGTCCAGGATGTAGAAATATCCCCTGAAAGCATGCAGGCAGCTTTACTATCTTGATATAGCCAAGTGATAACTTGCTGCATTTTTGTGCCAAATCCCAATGCCTGCATAGTCGATGAAATGAAGTCCCACTTAACAGTATCAAAGGCTTTGGCAATATTAACTTGCAATAATAAAACATCCTACTGCGTGTATTTGGCATATTCAATTCCAACATAGGCATTAGCAATGTTATCTGTGATATGCCTACGCGGGACAAAGCCATATTGGGTAGGATGCAACCCATCATGTAAAAACCCTTTCAGCCGATCGACAATCATTTTTGTAGTGACTTTGTAAATGACTGGCATAAGGGTGATGGGTCTCCAGTCTGCCAAAGATTCACAAATTTGTTTTTTTGGAAGGAGTTTAACAAGACCTCTCTTCCATGTGTCTGGCATTTTCTGATTTTGCCATGCAACATTCACCATATGTAGCAATGTATGCTTCAAAAGAGGCCAATGTATTAGAAAAAAGTCAACTGTAAGACCATCCCATCTTGGAGATTTCCATCAGCCGCAAGATCTGATTGCATCTGATAGTTCCCTCTCAGTAAAAGGTTCCTCCAATTCCAAAGCTTGAGTAGTGGAAATAATAGGAGAAACATGCTGCAACAGTAAATTTCGTGCAACCAAAGCTTGCTGTGAGGGAGGAACTGTAGAACCAAATTGCTGAGAGAAATGATGCACACAAACAGAAGCAAGCTGTGACCGCGAGGTGGTCCATGATCCATCAGGCATAAGCACTCTCCAAATTTCTGTTTTTAATCTCCTCTGATGCAAGCTTTTGAAGAATTCTTTGGAAGAGTAGCCTTTATCTGTAAAGGCTCTTTGTCTGGCTCTAGTCTCCCATTTAGCTAGTTTTCTGTGATCATTAAGTAAGACAATGTCTGGCCTGGCATAGTGTTGTTTGCTCATGCAGGGACAATGAACGAAGATGGCTGAGTTCAGTGAGATCCTGACAAGTGAGTTTGGCCTGAGCAATAGTTTACCTCAGAGTCTTCATGTAAGACTTGCCATAACCTCTTATCACAACTTGCATTTTGGAAACAAAAGAATCCCAGGCATCATCAATATGAATATGGCTGCGAGAAGACAGAGAATGAGACGCTTCAGTAACCATGGCCTTGAAAGCAGCATGTTGCAAGTAGCTATTGTTCACGATCAGATGTTGCCTTTGTGGCAATCTATCATCTGTCATATCATGAAAGGATAACCGCAACCATAGAGGTGCATGATCGGAATGCACAAAGGCATAGTCAATCCACATTTTGCATGTAAAATCCCCATTTTGTTGCGGAGCTACGCTATACCATCGATCCAGACGTGCCTGATATGAAGAAAGAGCATTATGTTGGAATGTGTATCCAGGTGACAAAGGCTGCAATTCCTTCCTAAGGTCCACCAAATCCAGATGCATCAGTAATTCAGACCATGCATGCCTTTCAGGGGTTAACATATGAGTATGTCTGGAGGTATTGTCACCGTGTTGAGGAGCATTATTGAAATTCCCACATATATGTAGATGCTAAACGAAGAGAGAGAGAGAGAGTGTGCAGTACAGGACGAATCGAAGAAGAAGTCACGTCAACTTAGATTGATAGATAAGGTTCCTAAACACAAGTACAAAGTACTTGTATCTAGGCCTAGGACTAAGTGTCCTAGGTGTCACATAGGACTAAGTGTCCTATGTGGCATAGAAGGCACTAACACAATAAGTGCCTACACTTATGCCTACAAGGCACATACCATGGCCTATAGGGCATCACTAGAACCACCAAAAGATGGCCTACAAACCCCCCTCCATGGGATGGGCTGAAGTACTCTGGAAACGTCTCAGAATACCTGGTAGTTTCTGGTCATGGTGGCACATGTTCATCCAAAAGGATATAGCCACCTATGAATGTACAATGAATGTCAGATCATGTAACAAAGGGAACCAAGTGCAAAGCCTGTCGGAAGACTTCGAACTTGGGACGAGGAAGTGCCTTTGTAAACATATCTGCGATGTTGTCCTCTGTGGGAAGATAGGACAACTCTATGTCGCCTGCTGACAACCGCTCCCGAACATAATGATAGTGAACTTCAATATGCTTGGTACGCGCATGAAACACTGGGTTACGCGCAATGGCCAAAGCACTATGGCTGTCAGTGTAGAAAATAGTGGAGGATGTCTGGCAAATACCAAGATCCGTAAGTAACTGTCGAAGCCAAACACACTCTACTGTAGCAGTGAAGGCTGCCCTGTACTCACCCTCACAACTAGACGTGGCAACTGTCGGTTGCTTCTTGCTGAGCCAAGAAATACATGAATTGCCAAGCAAAAAACAATTGCCAGTATGTGACACTCTGGTGTCGGAACATCTTGCCCAGTCACTATCCGTGTAAGCATGCATGGTAAGTGAACCGTGATCACCATAGAAGAGGGCTAAATCCTGAGTGTCTTTGAGATATCTGAAGACTCTCTTCACTGCCTGCCAATGCTGTGAACTGGGCATGTGCATGAATCTGCTGAGCTGAGATACTGCATACTGCAAGTCAGGTCTGGTGTGACATAAATAAATAAGGCATCCAACAGCCTGCTGATAAAGAGTGATATCACATGGTGGGCTCCCATCATGAGCTGAGAATTTGAAGCTAGGGTCCACGGGAGTAGAGATTGGCTTGCAATCCTCAAACTGAAAATGATCAAGGAGCTGTCCAATATACTTGGACTGAGACATCATGATACCCCCCTCAACATGAGCAAACTGAATGCCCAAATAATAATGGAGCTGTCCCATGTCTGACATGCCAAAAATCTGCTGCAAATCAGCCTTGAAAGCTGCAATTTGCTGAGTATCTGGGCCCGTGAGAAGCATATCATCCACATATAAAATCAGCACTAAAAAATCAGATCCACTCCCACGGAAATAAAGAGTGGGTTCTGTGGGACTATTCTAAAAACCAAGGGATAGTAAGTGTGCATGAATTTTGGCATACCATGCCCTGGGTGCCTGCTTCAAACCATAAAGGGCTTTTCTAAGCCGGCATACCTTATTTTCAGAATTAACAACCTCAAAACCAGGAGGTTGTGTGACATAGACTTCTTCCTGCAGATCCCCATGAAGAAAGGCAGTCTTGATGTCAAGTTGGTGCACTTGCCAATGATGATGGGCTGCAATGGCAATGACACATCGAATGGTAGTAATCCTGGATGTGGGAGCAAATGTCTCCTCAAAGTCAATGCCTTGTTGTTGGGCATACCCTTTTGCAACAAGACGAGCTTTGTATCGATCTATGCTGCCATCAGATTTCCTTTTTAATTTGTAGACCCATCGCGTTCCAATGGCATGCTTGCCAGGTGGGAGATCTACTAATTCCCAAGTGTCATTTTTGGCAATAGATTGTAACTCAGCTTTCATTGCATCCATCCACTCTTTGCTGTCAAAAGCATCTTTATGGCACAAAGGCTCTTCATTGCAAGCTGTAGCAAGGAGTGCAAACTCAAGAAAGTGACCATGCTGTCTATTCCCTGATCTTGTCCGGGCAGCAAAAGGCTGATCTTGTTTGCTGTCCCTCATTGTATCAAGAAGCCATCTGGGAACTTGCCTTTGCTGTCTATTAACAGCTCTTTCTTCAATGACTGCATCATGAGTAATGGGATCATTTTGTGCCGGAAGAGAAACCTGCAAATCAGCATGAGGTTGAGGCTGATTATTGCTTTGTGGAGGGCCTGCAGGAGGCGCATGTTGCTGCTCAAAATCCTCTTCTGATGATGGCAGAGGTAACCAAGATTCAAAGGCATCAAACATGTCAATATCTGGCTTTGCTTTGCAGTCCACAAGAGGAGAAGCTGAATGTTCAGCAAAGATCACATCTCTACTGACAATAATCTTCCCAGTATTTGGTTGATATAACCGATACCCTCTGCTCTCCTGGCTGTAACCAATGAATATGCATTTGCTTGCCTTGTCATCAAGCTTATGTCTCAGCTGAGATGGTACATGAACATATGCAAGAGACCCAAAAACTTTCATGTGTGAAAGTGAAGGCTTCCTGCCTTTCCATGCTTCATAAGGTGTAATAGTCTTTAATGCCCGTGTAGGTGATCTATTCAGCACATAGTTGGCACACATTACTGCATCAAGCCAAAATTTATTGGGCAAAGACTTGGCCTTAAGCATGCATCTGGCCATCTCCATTGTGGACCTGTTTTTCCTTTCAGAAACAGGATTCTGCTGAGGAGTGTAAGGAGTAGTGCATGAGTGAAAAATGCCCCGTGAGGATAGAAATGCATCAAACTCCTTTGACATATACTCACCCCCCCTATCTGTGTTGAGGGTGACAAGCTTGCATCCTGATTCATTCTCAACCATATTCAGCCATCTGTGAAAGCATAAGAAAACTTCAGATTTGGCCCTTAAAGGATATACTCAGCAATACCTTGTGAAATCATCAATGAGAGTCATGAAATACTTGTATCCTCCAATGGCATTTGTCCTCATTGGGCCACAGACATCACTGTGTACTAGCTGCAATTTCCTTTGTGAGAGTTTTGGACAATTCTTTTGAAAAGGAAATCGATGCATCTTACCCAAAAGACAACCCTCACACACATGTTTAGTAACTGTGTGAGTCTGAGGTACATCATTTGCCATCTTCTGTGAATGTAGCTTTGCAAGAGCGCTATAATTGAGATGGCCCATTCTCTCATGCCAAAGATGAGTTTCAGCAAGCTGTGAATCTGAAATGGCCAATGCTTCAATAGAAAGTGCAGCTGAATGATGATCAAGGTGATAAAGCCCTTTTTGCAAAGTGCCAGTGAGAACTATGGCATTGTCTCCACGGAGATCATATACTAGGCATCTGTAGCCATCAAAAATTACTCTGAAACCTGAAATAGCAATTGCTGAAATTGAAATCAAGTTGACTTCAATGCCAGGCACAAAAAGAACATTTGTCAGAGTGACAGGATGGCTGGAAATGGATGTGAGTTGCACATCTCCAACTCCTTTTACAGCATATGAAGCATTATTGGCACATGTAACAGTTCCCCCTCGAGGTCCATCAGTTAGAGAATGAAACAACTGTCTGCAAGATGTGACATGCTTGGAAGCACCACAATCAAAGTACCAGGACTGAGCATTATTAGCAGTAAAGAGTGCATCAGCTTTGGAGGGATCAAATGAGCAATGGACAGCCCATGCCCAATCATCCTGAAGAGCATGTGCATGTGAAGCATCTGCTGGCTCATGTGGTTCAATGGCATGTGAGGCATTAACTGTCAATCCTGCTTTCTTTTTCTCCGAAGCAACGCGCTTCCTGCATTCTGAAATGTCATGTCCAGGCTTGCGACAATAGTTGCATCTTTTCTTCTTTCCCTTATCTGCTGTATTTTTAGATGCATGAGAGGAATTGCAGCTGCTATGCGTAGAGGAATTGCAGCTGCTGTGTGCAGATTTTGGCTTGCCCATAGGCTTGGAAGCCTTGCCTCTTCCTGTCTGCTGTGAAGCAAATGCATGATCAGGAATAATGGCTTCTCTGTTAGCTCTACTTTGCTCTTCCTGCAAAAGCAAAGTGACTAGCTGATCAAAAGAATAGTGGTCCGGATTACCCATGGCCACTAATTGAAGGGTTGTAGCAAACCCTTGATATGTATCTGGTAGTCCATTCAATGTAGTATTGACAAGCTGTGAATTTGGCACCACCTCATCAATGTTGGCAAGCTGTTCCATGAGGTCCTTGACCTTTGTCAAATATGCATCCATTGACTCACCTTCATTCATACTCACTTCCTGTAATTGCCTTCTCAAATATGCAACACGAGCTTCATTGCGAATCTGATATAGAGAAGCCAATTATCCCAAGCATCCTTTGCTGTCCTGCAAGAACGGATGTGTGGAATAATGATTCTCTTGCATGATAAAGCAATGCATGAATGTGCATTTGCATCTCTTGCATCCCATCTAGACTGTTCTTGAGTTGGAAGAGCAGCAGCAGGAGTGCTAGAGGAAGAGGCATCAGGAGAAGTACCACCTACAGAAGGTGCAGCAGTAGAAACAACCACTGAAGGATTGGCTGGCCTCAGATCAGCCCCAGAAACAATATTTCACAAATGCTTTGCAACAAGAATATGTTTCATGAGATAAGACCACATCGGATAGTTGGTGCCATCCAACTTATCATCTTCACGAAGAATTCCAAATAAATCTTGATTGTTCCCAGCCATAGCAACTGTGATAACTTGTAAAAGACCCGAAAACCCAAAAGCCTCAAGGCTATCACTGCAATAAGCTGGCTGTCCCAAAAATGACAGCAAATATCTGCAAATTTCTGACCCAAATCAAAGGGCAAATGCAGATCTGACCCAAATGTGACTGTGACAGGCAATGTTCGCTGCAAAAACAACAAATTTGGCAAAAGCCCCAAATTTATTGAGGGCAAATAGGCCAAAAAGAGGGCAAATTCAGAAAAGCCCCAAATTTTGCTGAAATTTTGCAAATGTGACCCAATGTATGCAAATCTGACTCAATGTCCTGCAAATGTAACTGAATGTCCTGCAATCTGACTTAATGTACTGCAATCTGATGCAAAAACAGCAAATTTGGCAAAAGCCCCAAATTTATCTAGGGCAAATAGGCCAAAAAGAGGGCAAATGTGTGAAAGCCCCAAATTTTGCAATGTCCTGCAAAATCCCCAAATTGCAAATGTAGATACCATTGAAAGTAAATTCGCACTTCGAAATTGTACAAAACACTCAGAGCAGGTACAAGCTGTACGGTCAGCTGTTCTCAAAGTACACGTGTACGGAATGCAGGTACAAGTTGTACGACGGCTGATCTGCAGGTGAACGTACGGAGCAGATGATCGTACAGAGCAGATGAACCTGTACAAAGCAGATACGGTGCGAGTACACTTGTACGGAGAAGAGCGTACGGCTGTCGCAGATACTTATTTCGTACGGCGGGAGTATTAAATACAGGTACAGAATGTAGTACGGCAAAGTACAGCAAAGTACTTAACGCTTGTATGGAAGTACGATGGCACACTGCAGGTATGGTGTACGGCGAACTGCTCACCGTACGTACGGCGAACTACCACTGAAGGTAAGTGATGACGCAGAGTACGGAATACGTACGGAAGGTACGGCGAAGCAGGAATGTAGTACAGCGATGCAGGGTGCAGGTACAACGCAGGTAGCACTGAAGGTACGACGGAGCAAATAGCGATGAAGGGCCTCGAACCAGATCTGGGAGTGTGTCGACCAACAGGGCAGAAAACTCTCCAATGAGCAATGGAGTACTCGGGGCTGAGGAGAGCTGGAAGGCTAGAGCAATACCTGCTCTGATACCACTGTAGATGCTAAACGAAGAGAGAGAGAGAGTGTGCAGTACAGCACGAGTCGAAGAAGAGTCACGTCAACTTAGATTGATAGATAAGGTTCCTAAACACAAGTACACAGTACTTGTATCTAGGCCTAGGACTAAGTGTCCTAGGTGTCACATAGGACTAAGTGTCCTATGTGGCATAGAAGGCACTAACACAATAAGTGCCTACACTTATGCCTACAAGGCACATACCATGGCCTATAGGGCATCACTAGAACCACCAAAACATGGCCTACAATATAAAGGCATGATATCTCCATGGATATTGTTGCATGGCATCCCAAATTTCAGTTCTTGCTTTAGAGGATTGAGGTGCATAAACAGAGGCAAATTCAAACACCTCTCCTCAAATAATGCATTGAAGAACAAGCCATCTGCCTTTGTTGTCATTTAAAGCAATAATTGGTTGAAGCTCATGTTTGATCAAAATGACCACCCCTGAGAAAGAGTGCTCTCCAGCATAGAAAATGTCATAGCCACAGTAGTGTCCTGTCTTTCCTGCATAGACATGTTGGTTGTGTTCTTGTAATGCCACTATGTCAGGCTGAAATCTATTTATGTACAGCCACACTGTCTTCCATTTCCTAATGTCACACATCCCCTGGACATTGAGTGTAAAACATTTGATATGAGCAGTCATATTTACAGATATTTATAGCAATATAACAACTATGTACAACAGCAAATTTCATGATATCAGCCCTGCATTTCT
The DNA here is from genome assembly GCF_047967505.1 of Dipteris shenzhenensis. Taxonomy (NCBI): domain Eukaryota; kingdom Viridiplantae; phylum Streptophyta; class Polypodiopsida; order Gleicheniales; family Dipteridaceae; genus Dipteris; species Dipteris shenzhenensis. The sequence goes on along the minus strand of NC_141602.1, from coordinate 12,025,718 downwards.
ATCTCAGGGTCAATGCTTCTCTGCTGAGAAGAAATATCCACTTGAGGAGTAGATAGCAAAGCAGCAACCTCTTCTTCAAGGAAGAGTGTTCTGCTAGCTGTCACTGCAGCCCATGTGATCCCAATTCCTGTATTGACCTCTGGGGTGTTTCCACTAGAAGACGCACCATTCCAAGTGCAAGGGGGTGGAAGTCTTCTAGCAGAAATAACTTTTCTTGGACTTTGCCATCCATCGGTTGGAGGTTTTTGTCCTTTTGTCGAGGGTTGAATAGCAAGAGGTGAATGTGAAGAAACATTTCCATTTGAAACCACTGGAGCTTTGCCTTTATCCTGAGTTCCTGAAAACTGTCTACTACCTTTGTTTTTATTTGCAATAGAAGTAGGAGTATCTTTAGGAGGCATTTGAACCGGCAAAGCAGCAGGAAGCAATTTATGCTGATTCATTGGACACTGTGAAGCCATGTGTCCAAATTTTTTGCAGTCAAAACAAGCCCCTGCAAATAGTCCCCATTACAGTTTGTAAAAAGCACTTCCCATGTCCACATTCCCATGTCCACATTATTCACCGTGACTGAATAAGAGTCTGGTGTGGGATTATCAGTATCCCAAAGAATGCAAAATCGATTTGAGTTGCCATTTGGCCGTGGTGGGCAGACCACTTTGCCTAAAGAAGCTGCAATTTTAGGCAAGAGAGAGGCCATGCATTGTGGGAAGTCTACAACTTCAACCCAGACCGGGCATCTGTGTCGGATTAAAGTTTGATAATCCCTTGTGGGAGACCATGGCAAGACATGCACCATTTGCTGCCCAAAAAAAAGGGACGAATGTTCCAAAAGCATTTGTCCATGTATCTCATCCACCATAATAACCTCAAAAAAACCCCTGGCTGCATAGTGCACTTCGCGAACAAACGAGCCAGCCAGTGTGCGAGTCAACCAGTTGCCTATCTCTGCAGCAAGTGGCATCCGGCTTGGAAAAAATAAAATGACTGCATTTTTAGCATATTCTCTGACTGGATCCACAATTTCATCTACTTCCACCATGAGGCCAAGTGATGGAACCGAGTCTTTCCACTCTTTCCTGGTGTCTGCAAATCCTTCATGCATGACATCATAGACCAGTTGGGTCTCAAGAGTATCATGTACTGGGTCATGCTGACCCTCAACCTGCTTTTGCTTCTTGTAGTGAACCGAACGTTCCTTTTGAAATGTCTTTTCATAGGAATATTCAGCCATAGCTTTGTAAAAAGTGGAACACAGAAAGGAGGTACCTGTAAAGTGGTAGTGGAGGAAAAAAACCAGTCCCAAAAAAAGCCCACAGGAAGCCCACAGAGAAGAGAGAAAGAGTGTATGTGTAAGGAGAAAGAAGGGAAAGAGGAATGTAGAGGTCGAGATAGGATAGAAAACAGTTTTGTAGAGGAAGAAGAGAGAAAAAACCAGTAAAAAACCCCAGATGAACTATATTTCAGAGGAAAATGGAAGATTTTGGTGATGGGAAAGGTGCAGCAGACCCAGAGACTGAAGAGGGGAGAAATGGGAGCGAAGGCCTGCAAGATCAGTGTGTAGCTGTAGTCTGGGGGCAGAACCCTGCGTGCAAAACAGTCTAGGAACCGGGTATGATTTGGGAGCAGCAAACTGCAACAGACGAGGTGGTCCGTACAGGCTGTACAGCTGTACGGAAGCTGTACGGAAGTCTGACGGGCTGTACAGCGGCTGATGACTGCTCCAAAAACCGATTTCAGGGCGTTGATGCAGCGCAACAGGGTGCTGATGTTCACGGGCTGGTTGCGGGGGGCTTTAGAGCTGATCTGCAAGGCTTCTCCACTCTCTCACACCCCTCTCACACACTTTTTTTTTTGTGAAACCAAGAAAATTATATTATGAAACATTCATTTACATCAGGGAAGTGGTCAAAAAGAGAGCCAAAGCCCTATCCATCAGAAGCAATAAAAGAAAAGCTGAATACAGGAAACATCCAAATCTTCCTCATGTAAGGCATCATATAAAGACTGCCGCAATGAGGCTCGGAAGAACTCATAAGGATGCTGAAGGGGAGAATTCATATATGCTTGATTGCGCTGCAGCCAGAGGGTCCATAAGGCCCAGTATTGATCCAGTGGAAGAAAAGAGAATACTGTGACAAAGAAGCGGATAGAAATCTGTGTGGCTGTACATCAACAGATTTCAGCCTAACATAGTGGCATTACAAGAGCACAACCAACATATTTATGCAGGCAAGACAGGACACTACTGTGGGTATGACATTTTCTATGCTGGGGAGCACTCTTTCTCAGGGGTTGTCCTTCTGATCAAACATGAGCTTCAACCAGTCATTGCATTAAATGACAACAAAGGCAGATGGCTTGTTCTCCAATGCATTATAAGAGGAGAGGTGTTTGAATTTGCTTCAGTTTATGCACCTCAGTCATCTCGAGACAGAACTGTAATTTGGGATGCTATGCAACAATACCCGTGGAGATCTCATGCCTACATATGTGGGGATTTCAATAATGCTCCACAACAGGGAGACAACACTTCCAGCCACGATCATATGTTATCTCCTGAAAGGCATGCCTGGTCTCAACTACTTTTGCATTTGGATCTAGTTGACCTTTGGAAGGAATTGCAGCCTCTGTCACCGGGCTACACTTTTCAACATAATCCTCTTTCCGCTTATAAGGCACGACTGGATCGTTGGTATAGTGTTGCTCCACAACAAAATGGGGATTTGGCATGCAAAATGTGGATTGACTATGCCTTTGTGCATTCAGATCATGCACCACTATGGCTGCGGTTATCTTTTCATAAGATGCCAGATGATAGATTGCCACAAAGGCGACATCTAATCATCAACAACAGTTATTTGCAACATGCTGAATTCAAGGCAATGGTTACTGAAGCAGCTCATTGTCTTTTATCTAACAGCCATCTTCATGCTAATGATGCCTGGGCTTCTTTTATTTCTAAAATGCAAATGGTGAATGCAAATGGTGATTAGAGCTTATGGCAAGTCTTACATGAAGACTCTGAGGCAAACCATTGCTCAGGCCAAGTCTACTTGTCAAGACCTCACTGAACTCAGTCATCATCGTTCGTTGTCCATGCATGAGCAAACCACATTATGTCAGGCGAGACATTGTCTTAAACTAAATGATCACAGGAAACTGGCAAAATGGGAGACTAGAGCAAGACAAAGAGCCTTCACAGATAAAGGTTTCTCTTCCAAAGAAATTTTCAAGAGTTTGCATCAGAGGAGAATCAAAACAGAAATTTGCAGAGTGCTTATGCCTGATGGATCATGGACTACTTCACGGTCACAGCTTGCCTCTGTTTGTGTGCATCACTTCTCTCAGCACGCGCACACACACACACACACACACACACACACCCCCCCCTTTTGAAACCGGCCTCTAATCACTCAGAGGGCAGTGGGACTCAACCTTTAATCACTTCAGCACTTATTTACAGCTCACAAAGCATATATCACAACCATTAACCATTGCATGATCACCATTTGGCATTTAGCCATTTGTTCACAAACAAAACCACTAAAAAAGGGATGGAGGCTAGAATGCCCTTGCTCAACAAACATAGACAAGTGCACCCGATTGGCCCCAAACACCGTGGTGCCCCTTTCGGTATTTCTTTATATTTCACAGTGAAATGTTTACAAGTTGCATCTGGGAGACCTTCCCTGCAACTGAGCGCGCAGCCCCAATTCACTAAGCCCTCGCAAGGCTTTCAAGCATAGAACACCATCACATAAGTGCACTTAACCCATAGGCTCAACCCAAAGGCATTCTCTTTTCCGAGTGCAATCACACTGCACCCCAGCTGCACTCTCTTTGAGTGGTTTCCAGATGGTATTCACAAAGCTTTTCAAAGCTCCAAAATAAAATCAGAAAAGTACCCAACCAAAGAATGACTCATGTAGCACTGCCTGGGCACCTGTGAGCCAAGAAAGAGGCGGCACATGAGGCCAACCAATAGCTTATGGCAAAAAGAAATTGCAGCAGCAAAATCACAACTCACCAAGCCCTGAAAACTCGAACCAAGTCCTCAATTGCCAAGAGGACATAGTAGCCAATGCCCAATTGCATTCTCAGCCAAAGAGGAGTGCAAAGGCATGAAGAAAGAGCATTTACAAGAGCCGACCAGCAAGAATTCCACTGAAAAATGCGAAAAGAAGCACTTCTGTCACGAAGAAATGGGAGTTCTTGGGCTCAAAAGAAGCGTGCTTTAGAGAGGAATGCATTGAGAAGGTTTTGGAGAGTTTCATCGCCGGAAAGTCCTCCAAAACTGATAAAAACCAGTCAACCAGCGCGTGGGACCACTCGAAATTCAACAGAAAGCTGTAGCTTTGCAAGAGGAGAGGCCCAGGAGGCGGTAGAAGCAAAAAGGTCCAGAAAAAGCCACTTTTGCAAATTCGACCAGCAAAAGAAGTGCTCAGCTCTGCCCATTCTACCAAACGCACGGAGGGAAAAGCATATCACTACGAAGGGGAGGCAGAGGGGAAGCCATCGGGCCAAACGGGTGTCGAGGAATCCAAACGGGTGAGGAGTAATGAAGAAAAACGGAGGAGGCTGAAAAACCAGTCCAAAATCTCAACAAAGGGAGAAGATGAGAGAGAAAACCACACATGTGAAGTTTAGAAGGCCCAGGAAGGTCCAAGAATGGCAAAGGAGCATGTAGAAGGCACTAGAGCCACCTGGAACTCTAGGGGGGCCACTGAAGGTAGATGGCCCTCTAGGGTGTTAGAATTATAGATATAATTCAGCAGTGACCAACGTAATTTAATAAGCTAATTAGGGGCACTTTTCCCTCTTTAAGAGGTTTTTCCCCCTAACCGCAGTTAGTCAACTAACTATGGTTAGTGACTACTAAGGTTTTGTCACTAGGACAAAACCTTATCTCACTCCTTCAGTTGTATCTCTCTCACTCTCATCTATTTGCAACTAAGCTTTCAGCTCTCCACTCTCTCCTGCTTCTTACTCTCATTTTGCTCTCTCTCTCCTATTCTCACATTTGGTATCAGAGCAGACTAAGCTCTTGGACCATCTCCTCCTGCCCCCGGACTAGCTCTCATCTTCAGCTCCCAAGCTCTCGACGTCTCGCAGCTCTAGCTCCCGCGAGCTCCCTTTGCTGGCCATACCTTCTGTCTACTGCAGTCTCGTCATCCCGTACAGTGCTGTACTACAATCCGTGTGCCGTACATTTCGTACAGGTTCGTACGGCCCTGCTACTCCAGTCCGTACTCTGCCGCATCTTGCCCGTATAAACATGCATTCGACCGTACAGATCTGCTCGAGCTCCACGATTTGCAGATCCCGCCGTACTGTTTCCACCATCCGTACATTTCCGTACGATTTCGCTCAGCCCAGCTCGGTCCATACTGCAGATCTGCCGTACTTGCTCGTACATGATGCTTTCGTATTGCACGACCGTACTTCTCAACCCGTATTGCATTTCGTCGGTACTACCGTACAGTCCACTCCGTTCGTATTGTGTTGTACCTGCTCGTCCGTACATCCGTACCTGCAAGTTTCGTACTGCACACGTGCATCAGTCGCCGCACTGTATTTCGTACAGCCGTACTGCAGGTGTACGTATTCCATACAGGATTCATTGAGCAGGCATTCTTGCAGCTCTTTTGCTATTCTTTGCAGATCTGGTGCTTGTTGTGCTATTTTTGCAGTCATTTGCAGACATTTGGGGTATTTTCGGGTTTATAATTGCTTCTGAAGCAGACATTGCTTGCAGATTCAGAGTTTCAAGCTCAAAATTTGGGGCTTTCAGTTTTGCATTACAATTTCCTGCAGAAATTTTTGTGATTACACTGCAATTTCGCAGTGAAATTTGGGGCTTTTGCAGACAGAGTGCAATTCTTGCAACATTTGGGGCTTTTGATCAATTTGCTCCTTTCTGGTTGCAATTTCAGGCCTATTTTGGGGCTTTTGTGTTGGAGAAGCAATTTTGGAGATTTCACACTGCCTTTCTGTGAGTGTTTTGAAGCACTCTTGGCAGGTTTTGGGAGAGATTGGATGCTCTGGCAGATTTCTGACAGAGACATTACAGAGATTTGAGTTGCATTTTTAGCCAGTGTTTGGTCGTGTTTTTTTTTTTTTGGGATTTGTGCACTCCATTCCCAGCAAGGGAATTCAGATTTGCATTTGCTGTATTTTCTTTCTCAGACATGGCCCAGCAAAATCAGAATGATTTCGGTTTCAGTGGTCTCTCACAAGAGGACAAGCTGGATGGTACCGACTACTTCCTCTGGAGTTTTATGGTACGCAATATTCTGATTTCTCCTAATTTGTGGGACTATGTAAGTGGGGATGAGTTCCGGCCAGCAAATGTGGCACCTAATACCCCCCCCCAACAAGGAGGAGGCAGAGGTCGTGCACAGGGTACAGCTGCAGCACAAGTTATTGGTGCAGTTATACCTACCACTGCAGATCAGAACCATGAGGACTCCATCATTGGGTAGTCATCTCTACTTTGTTACTTTTATTGATGATTACTCCAATTTCACTTGGGTCTTTGGGCTGAAGCGCAAATTAGAAGTGTTCATGGTGTTTAAACACTTTTCAGCCATGGTTGAAAATGAATCTGGACTCAAGATACAGACATTGCGCACAGATAGAGGTGGGGAATACTTGTCTGCAGATTTTGATGCTTTTCTGAAAGGCAAGGGTATTGTGCATCAGCTCATAGTGAGGCTGACCCCTCAACAAAATGGCAAAGCTGAGAGATAAAATAGAACTCTTATGGAGATGGACAGATGTATGTTGAAAAGCAAACACATGCCTCACAAATTACTACATCTTAAATCGGTCTCCCACTAAGGCTTTGAAAACAAAAACTCCCTATGAAGTCTGGAATGGGAGAAAGCCTTTAGTGGATTATTTCCGTGTCTTTGGATGCCTTGCATATGCTCATGTGCCAGTTGAATTTCAGCATAAGTTGTCAGATAAGGCAATTAAGTGCATATTTGTTGGGTACAGTGCAGAAAGCAAGGGGTACCGTCTCTACAATCTTGCTACACGCAAGATCATTGTCAGTAGAGATGTGATATTTGCAGAAAATTCAGCTCACACTCAGGTTGAATTTCATATGCCTTCTTCTTCAGAGGATGTTTTTGAGGGGTTGCTACCCATTGCCTTGGGTTCCCCTGTTGATATTTCTGATGCAAATCAGAATTTACACCCACCTCCCGATGCTCCAGTTCAGCCACAGGATGTCTTGCCGAACAAGTGGTTCAGCAAGAAATTGGAGACATACATGCAGCAAAAACAGTCCCAAACTGGCTGAGAGTAGAGTAAGATTGATGCTCCATTACCTGGTAGGACTCGCAGTGCAGTAAGACACATGGAAGGTGCTAATTCAGTGGAATCAGCATATGCAGGTACTCTTCTCGATGAGGAGGAGCCTGCAACATTCGAAGAAGCAAAGGACAATGTGCATTGGATGAATGCCATACACGATGAATTGCAGTCCATTCAGAAAAATCAGACTTGGGATGTTGTAGACTTGCCACCAGGTAAACATGCCATTGGTACACGATGGGTTTTCAAGGTGAAACGGAAGCCAGATGGCTCCATTTGACAGATACAAGGCAAGGCTGGTTGCCAAAGGCTATGCTCAGAAAAAGGGCATAGATTATGAGGAGACTTTTGCTCCTACATCCCGGATGACCACCATCCGATGTGCTATTGCAATGGCTGCACATTTTGAGTGGAATGTTCATCAGTTGGACATTAAAACAGCCTTCCTAAATGGAGACTTGTTGGAAGAGGTTTATGTCAAACAACCTCCAGGCTTTGAAATTTCAGAAAATGCACTTTAGGTATGCAAGCTGAATAAAGCTTTGTATGGGCTGAAACAGGCCCCTCGTGCATGGTATGCCAAGATTCATGCCTTTTTGACCAGCAAGGGGCTGCACAATAGTCCTGCTGAGAGCACCCTCTACGTCAAGAAGGATGGGGGGGAAATTTTAGTCATCATTCTTTATGTTGATGACTTACTGCTCACAGGGTCCAATGAAGATAATATTGCAGATTTCAAAGCTGATTTGCAGACCAACTTTGACATGTCAGATTTGGGGCTGCTTCACTTTTATTTGGGGATCCAGTTCTCTCAAGAGAGACGTGGCACTGTTATGTCTCAGTCCAAGTATGTGCAGAAACTCTTGGACAGATTTAACATGCATGATTGTAAGCCCATAGCCACTCCCATGGAGCCGGGGCTGAAACTCACAATGCATGATGCAGGAGAATCAGTTGATGCCACATTTTACAGTCAGGCTGTTGGATGCCTCATTTATCTCTGCAACACTAGACCTGATATTCAGTTTGCAGTATCTCAGGTGAGCAGGTATATGCACAGTCCAAAAACTATGCATTGGCAGGCAGTTACGCGCATCTTCCATTATTTGCAGGGCACGAAGTCTTTTGGCTTGTTATTTCCCAGGGGGGGTGACTTGCAGATGCATGCCTACAGTTATTCAGATTGGGCTGGTGATTATGACACTAGGCAGTCCACTAGTGGCAATTGTTTCTTTTTGGGTAAAGCTTGCATTTCCTGGCTGAGCAAGAAACAATCTACAGTGGCTACCTCATCATGTGAAGCTGAGTACAAGGCAGTTTTGACAGCAACAATTGAATGTGTCTGGCTGCGTCGTCTATTTGCTGATCTTCATCTGTCATTGGAGGGTCCTTCTCCAATTCTCACTGATAGTCAGAGTGCCATTGCAGTGGCAAATAATCCAGTGTTTCATGCTCGCACGAAGCACATTGAGGTTCACTATCACTACGTCAGAGAGAAGTTGCATGCAGGAGAGATCAGTATGATCTTTGTGTCCACACATGACAATGTTGCAGATATTTTCACCAAAGCACTTCCACGTGAAAAGTTTGAGACATTTCGCAGTGCCCTGAACTTATATCCGTTTGGTGATTAATCATCCTTGTACATGACATTGGCACTGCAGGGGGGTGTTAGAATTATAGATATAATTCAGCAGTGGCCAATGTAATTTAATAAGCTAGTTAGGGACACTTTTCCCTCTTTAAGAGTTTTTCCCCCTAACCGCATTTAGTCCACTAACTATGGTTAGTGACTACTAAGGTTTTGTCACTAGGACAAAACCTTATCTCACTCCTTCAGTTGTATCTCTCTCACTCTCATCTATTTGCACCTAAGCTTTCAGCTCTCACTCTCTCCTGCTTCTTACTCTCATTTTGCTCTCTCTCTCCCATTCTCACATAGGGGGCCCATTAAAAAATGCCACATCATCATTTCCCAACAACCACTCTTTTAATTCCTTGGAATGCCTTTGGGCCTAGGGATTAATTACGCTTATGTGCTAGGCACCATGCTGCGTTTAATTACACATTATTAAGCCCATGCTTGGACTTTTAAAACCAAAGTTGTCACAGTCTTGTAGTACATTAAAGTACTTAGAATTTGACGCCCCCGTGACATCTTTTTTTTTTGGTGGAATCTTTGAGTCATTATATTACAAAGAAGCTATTCTAGAAAGGGAGAGCTTTAATACATCAAGAGAAAATCTCATTGTAAGAAAAATATACATCATGATTAAAGACATGAGATTGCAAGCAATCGAAAAGCGATTGTTACAAAGAGTGTCTGAAGAAAGAGAAAGTAGAAAATACACACACACACACACACACACTTTTTTTTAAAGGTGAAATCTTTATATTTCTGTGTGGGAAACCTCAAAAGAGGTAAAAACCCACCAATAAGTACAGGGAAAAAGTTTTTACAAGTAGAACCTCAAAGCAAAAGTCATGAGGTAGCCAAGTAAAAAGTGACATATCAAGCTGGAGGAGGATCAAACACGGCATCCTCCAACTTCAAATTGTTGCTCTGTAAAAACTGATGCAGTGATGAAACCACACCATCAATAAAAACAAGCTGTTTTTTGCCCTTGTGATTCTTCTTGATATAGGCTGGTACTCGAAATTTTTGAATCAGAGGGTCAAAAACCTGTTGTAACATGGGATGAAAAGATTCCAGTAAAAAAGGTACTTCTGCATTCTGGACAGAAGAAAACTCTGGCACGGGCATCAAAGGTAGAGAAGCTAAATCAACATCCGTATCTTCCGATGAAAAAGCTGCATCTGATAAAGCAGGGTTTAGCATTTGAGCTTCATTCTGAGGATCAATCTGAGTAAGAGCAGGGGCAGCATCCTGAGAGAGAGCATGCATATCATCCTGTAAAATGCCCTCTACAAGGGGTACATCCATATCCTGAGTAGAAGGAAACTGATGGTGCTCAACAAGGGTGCAATCTTGAGCTTCTTCAGCAAGAGGAAGATTTGCTTGTGATTTATCAACCTTCCTCCAGTAGTGCTTCGGAGCAGTAGAGGGCTTTGCCAAAGAAGTCATAGCAGAAATCGGAGGAGAAGGGAGAGTAACCTTGACAGCTGAAGAAGGAGCAGGAGGAATGGGCCTGGATGTAGAAGGGCAAGCACGTGTAAAATGACCAACCTATCGGCACCGATAACATGCAGTGGGAAAAGATGCAAAATGGAGCCGGATGCGCATCGGATGGGCAAATCCCAAATCAAGATCCAGAGTAGATGGCACGGGTTGCGTCATACTCCACAAAATGCAAAGACGAACATCACGGGAGGCTTGCAAGAACTCCTATCTCGGAACATGAAGAGGCCTTCCCAAAAGAGCTGCAAGAGTTGGAAGATGCTGAAGAAGAGGCACAGGCAGCGCTTTGAGAGTAATCCAAACCGGACAATGAGTCAGAAGGGTTGCAGAAGGATCGAAAAGTGGATTCGAGGGCATGACATAAGCGAAGAAACCAGCCCCAGGAACACCAGCATGACTGACAAGGCGCTCTACCTCCTGAGTCGAAGAGCAGTGGGCATAATATGCCCAGAAAGACAAAGGAAGAAATACAATCCAGACCCACTGCAACATCAGCCCAATGACGAAGCTAAGCTGAAGATAAAACCCTGCCCATGAAATAGAGGCTGACTCCAAATTGCTGAGCCTGTCGAAGACCAGAGACCAAAAGGGCAGAATCCAAGGAACAAACAAGCGGGAAACTCGATGAAGGAACTTCTGTGACAGAGGCAGAGCACAATTGGCGAAGAAGATCCAGCTGGAGGGAAGAAGGGCCATCGGAAACATCCAGCTTGGCCGATGGTGAGGCAGACAAACCACCATGCTTCCGCCGAAGAAAAACATGAGTAGAAGGAGCAGAGGTAGAAGGAGGCGCTGAGGCAGAGAAAACAAAAGAGGAGGAAGGAGGCTGCGCAGTGGATCGTACAGATTGTACGGTCGACCGTACAGGCTGTACGGATGGCCGTACAGCAGGCACGAAAGGCCGTACGGGGAAGTGTAGGGAGCACGGGGGCTGTACGGGGAGCTGTACGGGGAGCTGTACAGGGGGCAACAGGCTGCATGGAAATTGTACGGAAGGACGTACAGCTGACGGCGGTTGTACAGAAGGCAAGGTAGGCAGCAGGGACGTCGAGGGTGACTGTACGGACGGAAACGGAGAGGAAGACGAGGCTGGCAAGGCAGAGGAGGAGGTCTCCATCGCTCACACCTACACACACTTTTTTTTTTTTGTGAAATCTTTGATTGATTATATTATATGAGTAGCAACCTCAAAAAAAGATGCTACAATTACATCAACTGAAAATTTCAGTATATGCCAAGAAGACCTCATGATACATCAATTGAAAATTTCAGTATATGCCAAGAAGACCTCATGATCTATGTAGCGGGTCTGCAAGCAATCAATGAAAGATTGCTGCAGAGAATGCCTAAAAAAGCCAAACAGAGAGAAAGTAGGATCACCAAAGACTTTACAATTCCTATATGTCCATAAAGTCCATAGTGCCCAGTAGCGAACCCAAATGAAGAAAAGATGAAACTCCGGTCTGGATGGATGAAACCCAAATAGCCAGAAGAACTTCCCAAACGGAACAGATGGGAATCTCGCTCGCAGGTTCTGTTGAAGCATATAAAAAAACTCACGAGAGCACGGACAATGCCAAAACAAGTGAGGCGCAGTCTTCGAAGAAGCAGAACATCTATGGCAAAGTGCAGGAGTAATGTGTCGATGAGCTAATAGCTGTCCAGATGGAAACACTCCCAAAAGAACTCGCCAAAAGAAAACGTGTTGCCGAAGCGGTACTTTATAGGCTCAAAGTTGCTGTAATCTTTTCCTCCACTACTTGGCTGGGCGATGCATTCAACAAATAGAATCACCTCTCTCTGAAACCCAAGGTTGAGGCAAAAGGATTTTATACAATGCAGGTACAGTAATATGAGATAGCCTCAAAGGACGAGAAGAGGACCCTGGAGAAGTCAAAGTCCAATCTTCCAGTCGGTCCTGGAGTTCCAAACGAGGAATCGGAACAAAGGGCGAAAGCATAGAAGTAATTTGTCACCACAAAGGACGATAATGAGAGCCCAATCCATATGTAGTGGCTGCTAGAGAAAAGGGGAGCATAGTACCAGCATCATCTATAACATCAGCAACCGAGGTGATGCCTTTAAACGAGACAAAGTAGGAATGTCGAGGTTCTTGTAAAGCCAAGGGAGGTTTAAAGACTTTCGACCAGTGAATGCTTTCAGCTCTCAAAGAATTCCCAAGCAAAGATTGCCGTCCATTCCATTCCAGATGAGAAAGAACATGCTTCTAGTCAAGAAGCAAGCGGGAGACAAAAGGGCATCCAGGCAAAGTGCCATCAGTGCAGCCAAAAAAGAAATCCCAGTGATCGAGTTGCCAATGACCAAACGCAGATTTACTAATATGAGTGACCAGAGTCCTAATCATAAGAGCCCAAGGCTGATCACCGTGCAGAAATTGTAGCAACATTTTCCCCCTGTGGGCAAGAATATGCACATGAATATCTGTGATGTTCAATCCACCATGCATCTCGGGAGAACAAATGTGATGCATCAAAAGCAGCCTGAGACTTTTTCTGCCACGTTTGGATTGCCAGAAGAGTTCCATAAAGACAGACATGAAAGATGGAAGATCTGCCTTAGTGAACATGATCAATGGCAAGTAAAATTGAATATATCCCACAAGGATGGACTGCACTATTCGAAGACGAACGTGCAAAGGCCAGGTTGCCAGTTTTCAATACTAAAGCTTTTTCCGAAGCTTAGCCAAAACCCAATCAGTTTATTGTCGGCGAGTGAGTTCCCACCCCAAAGGGTAACCAAGATGACGAACAAACTGAGTGGGTGGAATGATATCCCCGGGCCATAATAGACTATGCCAGTCTTTGGAATGCAAAGGGAGCAGCTTAGACTTCTGAAAATTAACATGAAGACCAGCTGCCAAACCATAAATAGAGAGGGCCTGCATCAAGGCACCAAGATCATGGGGCGTATTCTTCGGGGTAAAGAAAGAATCATCAGCATAAGCTTGAGCAACCATGCTACATTAGCATCCAATTCCAAGCCATGAAGTGATCCTGTAGCCACAAGATGATCAATATATTGCAGCATAGGATGAGTAGCAATGGCATACAGTGAAGCACTGAGAGGGCATCCTTGGCGGTCCGAACAACGAAGAGTCCACTCATCAGAGATATCCCCAGAAATAATGCAAGCCACATTGCTATCTCTGTAAAGCCAGTAAATAACCTGCTGCATTTTTTGTCCAAACCTGAAAGCTCGCATAGTTTGCAAGATGAAATCCCATTGAACTGTGTCAAAGGCTTTTGCAATATCTACCTGCAAGAGTAGAACATCCTGCTGCGTGTATTTGGCATATTCAATCCCAATATAAGCATTGGCAATGTTATCTGTGATATGGCAACGCGGAACAAAGCCATATTGGGAGGGATGCAACCCATCATGCAAATAACCTTTAATCCGATCAACCACCATTTTGGCAATGATCTTGTAAATGACTGGCATGAGCGTGATTGGCCTCCAATCACCCAGTGAATCACATAGCTACTTTTTTGGAATCAGCTTGAGAAGACCCTTTTTCCATGACAAAGGCATCTGCTGATTTTGCCATGCTGTATTTACCATTTGCAGCAAGGTGAATTCAAGAAGATCCCAGAATGCAAGAAAAAATTCAACAGTGAGACCATCCCATCCTGGAGATTTCCATTTGCCACAGGATCTCAGTGCATCAGACAATTCCCTTTCAGTGAAGGGATGTTCAAGTTCCAAAGCCTGAGCATCAAACAGAATTGGATGAATATGCTGCAAAAGAAGCTGACGTGCAGACACGACCCGAGGAGAAAGAGTATCCCGATGCCCAAAATGAGTGGAGAAGTGCTGCACATATAAATCAGCAAGCTCTGAACGAGATGTTGACCAAGAACCATCAGGCATCTGGATCCGACAGATATTGGCAGCCTGTCTTTTGTAGTGTAAACTCTTAAAAAATTGCTTGGAAGAGCAGCCTTTATCCAAAAATGCCCGTTGTCTGGATCGGGTTTCCCATTTAGCAAGCTTTTTGCAATCATTAGATTGAAGAGAGAATTGAGCCGACATAAGAGCATGCTTTCCTCTGAAGACAAAGGGCGAAGATGAGAAAGCTCAGTCAAACTCTGACATGTAAATTTGGCATGTGCTACAGTCTCCCTTGTGGCTTACATATAAGATTTTCTATAATCTCGAATAACTGCTTGCATCCGAGCAACAAAAGCCTGCCAGGCATAATCCAAACCAATGCGTATCTGACGAGAGAGAGGCTAAATAGCATCAGAGACCAAGGCTTTAAAGTCAGCATGCTCTAGATAACTATTATTAATCAACAAAAGCCTTCGGCAAGGCAATCTGTCAGTGGGAATTCATGTAAGGAAAGCCTTAACCAAAGAGGAGCATGATCCGAATGTGTGAAAGCATGATCAACCCAAATTTAACAAGTAAAGGCATCACAATGCTATGGATCAATCTGATACCATCTGTCCAAGCGTGCCCGATAAGAAGTTTGAGCATTATGCTGAAAGCTATAACCCGAAAGCATGGGCTGTAGTTCCTTCCAGAGATCAACCAGGCGCAACTGAAGCAAAAAATCAGACCATGCCTGTGTTTCAGAAGCCAACATATAAGTGTGGCCTGAGGTGTTGTCACCCGATTGAGGGGCATTATTAAAGTCACTACAAATGAAGGCATGTTGTCGCCATGGATAAGTATGCATGGCAGCCTAGATCAAAGCTCTATCACGAGAAGACTGGGGGGCATAAACCGATGCAAATTCAAAAATTTACCCTTGAACAAGGCATTGAACAATAATCCATCTACCATGGCGATCATTGAGAGCCACAACGGGTTGAAGGTCGTGCTTTACCAAAAAAGCCACACCAGAAAAGGAGTGCTCTCCAGCATAGAAGATATCATAACCAGCAAAATGGCCTATTTGACCAGCATACATATGCTGATGATGCTCTTGCAAAGCAATTATATCAGGCTGCAATTGCCTGATATACATCCATATCAGTTTCCATTTGCGACCATCACACGTTCCCTGTACATTGAGAGTAACACACTTCAAATGATCAAGCATATTTACAGTTATGGGACAGGTATGTACAGCAACTAACGGGCTGTCTACGTGTGCATTTCCACCTCAATGTCTGGGCCTCTGGGATGAAGCATCAGCCTGAGGAGAGGACAAAAGTGCAGCAACTTCTTCAGGAAACAAGGTCCGATTTGCAGTCACAGCAGCCCAGGTCAAGCCAACACCAGAGTTTTCAGCAGGTGTTTTCCCATGGAGGATGCACCACTCCAAGTCCGAGAAGGCAAAGGTCGCCTGGGGGAGATCACTTTGCGAGGAGTTTGCCATCCATCAGTCGAAAAAATTTCCCCCCTCCCCTGAGGTGGAGAGGACAAAGGCACAGGAAAAGAAGCATTACCATGTGAGACAGCCGGGGCTTTGCCTTTGTCTTGAGCATAGAAAAACTGTTTGACCCCTTTGTTTTTGACCACAGAAGAGGCATTTGCATTCTTATTCAAAGGCTGAACCATTTCAGCTTGCACTGGCATCCGTGGAGCTCGGGAAGGGCATTGTGAAGCCATGTGTCCAAATTGCTTGCATTGAAAGCAAGCACCTGCAAACAGCCCCCACTTGAGCTTGTAAAAGGCACTCCCCATGGAAACATTATTCACAGTAACCGAGTATGGAGCTGGAGTGGGATGATCTGTATCCCACAAAATGCAGAAGCGATTCGAATTTCCATTGGGTCGCGGTGGACATACCACCTTACCAAGGGAAGCTGCAATTTTAGGTAGAAGAGAAGACAAGCATTGAGGAAAATCCACAACTTCTACCCAAACAGGGCAACGATGCCGAATCAATGCCTGATAATCCCGGGTGGGAGACCAAGGCAGAACATGGACCATCTGTTGGCCATAGAAAAGAGGAGAGTGCTCCAGCAAAACCTAACGGTGCTCCTCATCAGCCATGATGATCTCAAAAAAGCCCCTCGTTGCATAATGAACTTTTTTGACATAAGAACCACCCAGGGTTCGAGTCAACCAATTCCCAACATCTGTAGCAGTAGGCATCCATCCTGGGAAGAAAATTATAATGGCATGCTTTGCATACTCCTTAATTGGATCAAATATATCATCCACTTCCACCATAATGCCAGTGGTGGGAAGTGGATCTTTCCAACTTTTACGGGTGTCTTCAAACCCTTCATGCATAACCTCATAAACAAGCTGAGTCTCAGCACAGTCATGAAGGGAATCATCTGAATCCATCACGTGTTTTTGTTTCTTGTTGGAAACCGACTTGTCTTTGTGAAAGGTTTTCTCATAGGAATAATCCGCCATTCGAGTTAAGGGAAAAACTTGGAAGCAGCAACGCTTTACAAGGAGGAAAGCACGGCAAGTACAAAATTGCATGGTTTTGTACTGGCTGTACGGACAAAATTGTACGGATTTTTGACAGTACGAAATTTTATTTTATTTTATTCTGACAGACAAATTGTACGGACTTCCCCGGCTGTACGGACAAAATTGTACGAACTGTACTGACAAAACTGTATGAAATTTTCTGACTGTATGGACAAAACCGTATGGATTTTTGACAGGTAATTTTTTTTTTCCTGACAGGCAAATTGTATGGACTTCCTCGACTGTACGGACAAAACTGTACGGGCTGTATGGATTTTTCTGACTGTACGGATAAAATCGTACGGTTTTTTTGACAGTACGATTTTTTTTTTTTTTGGGATTTTCTGACAGAGCGTACGGACACAAAATGGATGTCAAAAGGAACCTCGAGGGTGTCAAACTGCAGCACATGCCCGAGTGGGGACGATGCCTCAGAACGCTTAGTATGATGATGAGTGCAGAGAGATGAGATCTCACCTTACACATGACCATGCCTTGGGCCATTTTACTATCGTACTCTTATGATTGGCCACCCCTCGGTCAAGATATATGGTTCAGTACTAGAGAGGGAGATCAGTAGCCACACAGATGCACAGCTCTAGGCAGGCAAGTTTCCATCGATAGGACTCCACCCTTGACTACATTTTCACTCTTAGGGCCATCATTGAGGAGGCAAGATTGAGGCACCAGTAAGTCTACGCTTACTTTGTAGACTTTTGGAAGGCCTTCGACACTGTCCCATGCTCCCGTACGATCAAGAGGCTTCCGCAGCTATAGCGTGGGAGCACGAGGGCTAGCACGGAATCTCCACACACTTTTTTTTTTGTGAAAGAACATTACTATATTATTAACATGAAATCAATGTACATGACATTAGACTCCAAAAGAGAGCCTAATGGAAGAACTCAAAAATAGTCAGAAAACACTTCAAGGCTAGTAGCATCCAAGTCCCTTGCAGCATAACTATCATATAAAGATTGCTTGAGGGACATTATGAAGAAAACATATGCCTGAGGAAACTGTTGACCCATCCTAGAATGCAATCTCTGTGTCCAAATGGTCCATAGTACCCAAAAACGAGTCCATTGAAAGAAGAGGAGGAATGGAGACATCTGAGATGAGAAGCATCCAAACATCCAGAAGAGTTTCCCGAATCTGATAGAGGGAAACCGAAGCCGCAGCAAATGAGAGACATGAGAGATCAATATCCGAGAGTGCGGGCAAGACCATAATAGATGAGGAACTATCTCGCTGTGATGAGAGCAACGGGGGTAGGAAGGGAAAGCAATGCGACGTGCTGCCAATTTCACCCCAATGGAAAAAGCTCCCACTATACATCTCCAAAAGAAAAGCCTCTGTTTCAATGGCAATTTGGCTTTCCAAATTTTCATGAGTCGTGATTGCCACCAAGATAAAGGCCTATCCAAATTCCAAAGAGTGTTGGCATGCTTATCAATCCATGGCGGTGGAAGAAGAAATCTGTAGACCATCGAGAAGGCCAGATTATGCATTGAAAGCGAATGGGTAGCAGGAGGTAAGGAAGTCAAATTCCAGTCCAATAATCTGTCCTGTACAAACAGTGGAGGAACATGAACAAATGGCTGCAACATAGTTGAAAGTATTCTCCAAATGGGCCTATGATGCAGACCCAAGGAGAATGTCTTGCAAGCTTGTGGAAATGAAAGCATATAACCTTGTTGATCCACAACATCTCCAACAAATCTTATGCCCAATTTCATAAGATTATATGCTTTAATAGGTGCCTATAAAGTGAGAGGCGATTCAAACACCTTGCTCCAATGGATGCTTTCCAAGCGAAACGAATTACCATGATGAGAGGAAGCACCTGTCCATTCAGCATAAGAGAGAATTCTCTTCCAATCATGAATAAAAGCAGTAGAAACAGGACAACCAGGAATTTTCCCCTAAAATGTGGTCATGACTGCTTCCCAGTGATCTATAATCCAATGCCCATATGCACGGGACGTCATGTTTCCACACATAGCTGCTAACATAATAGCCCATGGCTGTTTTTGCTGAAAAAAATCAGCAATCATAGTGCTCTTTCTTGCCAACATATGAACCTGAAGATTGAGAATATTCAGCCCCCCATGAGTCTTGGGTGAACAAATAGACTGCATAGGTAGTAGTCGCAAAGCCTTTTTATGAGATTTGCTTTCCAAAATATCTCCATAGCCTGGGACATATAGGAAGCCAAATGCTTAAAAGACCAGGGAAGAAGAGGCAAATAAAATTGCACATATGCCATAATGATGGACTGTACTATCCGAAGTCGAACATGTAGAGGCCAAGTGAACAAATGCCAGTATTCCAGCTTCTTGTTGATCTTTTGAAGCACCCATTTGAGCTGTTGTTGCGGGGTAATATTCCAGCCAAAGGGGTATCCTAGATGCCTCACAATAGTATAGGAGGAGATAATGTGGCCTGGCCAGAGAAGTGCATGCCAATCAGCTTCTTTCAATGCTAGAAGTTTTGATTTTTGAAAGTTGATATGCAGTCCAGCAGCTATGCCAAAGTCATTCAGAGTATGCATCAAATGAGAGAGGTCACTTTGAGAATTCCTGGGCATAAAGTATGAATCATCAGCATATGCCTGTGCAAGAAATGACTGTGCCTCTGGAATTTGTAAGCCATGAAGCTGCCCTGTATCTGCGAGATGGTCCATATGCAACAGTAACGGATGGGTAGCAATGGCATACAGTAAGGAACTAAGAGGGCAACCCTGTCTCACTGAGCGGGTCATAGTCCAGGTTCTTGACAACCCACCACCAAGCAAACATTGCGCCGTGGCATGAGAATAGAGCCAGTAAATAATATGGACCAGCCGAGGGCAAAATCCCAATTTATGCATAGTCTGAGAGATAAAATCCCAATGGATAGTATCAAATGCTTTCGCAATGTCCACTTGCAGAATAAGAACATCTTGTTTGGAATATTTGGCATACTCAATTGCAAGCAAAGCATTGGAAATATTGTTAGTGATGTGCCTTCTGGGAACAAACCCATACTGCCTGGGATGAAGTCTTGCTTGCAAAATGAAGCGAACCCTGAGGACAATCATTTTGGCAATGAGTTTGTAAATAACTGGCATAAGAGATATGGGCCGCCAATCAGCCATCGTCTCGCACAACCTTTTTTTGGGAATCAATTTGACAAGGCCATGTTTCCAAGATGGAGGAAGAGATTGTTCTGCCCAAGCATGATTGATCATTAGAAGAAGAGTGTTCTTGAGATCACCCCAAAATGCACGGAAAAATTCAACAGTCAATCCATCCCAACCAGGAGAGCTGCTTTTACATAGATGACTCAAAGCATCATCCAGTTCATTAAGCATAAAAGGCTGCTCCAATGCATGAGCGTGTTCCCGAGACAATATAGGCTGAACATGCATAAGAAATTGAGACCTGGCTGCATTCACTTGCATCAAATGATCAGGCTGAAGAGAAAAGAGATGCTGGAAATGACTAGAACATTGCGATTCCAATTTTGATTTGGAGGTGGTCCAGGTGCCATCATCTTTCCTGATCCTGCAAATATCCTCCTTTCGCCCATCCGCATGGAGACTTTTAAAAAAGGCTTTGGAGAAGCAGCCCTTATCCAAAAGGGGTTTCATGCGAGCTCGGATTTGCCACTTCTTTAATTTGCGAAGATCATTTTGATGGATGATATGAACCGCATAAGCACAAGAATCCTGTTCAGAAGAGGTAAGCTGCCTATGAGAACTGATTACATCCATTTGTTGCTTGTGAGATTGAGCCCATTTCAGCTTAAGCCTGAAGTTTCCCATGTAACTCCGTCCATAATCTTGAATAACAGCCTGCAAGCGATGAGCAAGACTGATCCAAGCAAAATCCATGTCCTCCTGAGCATGTAAGAGGAGGGGACGGACAGCCACTCTCACCATGTTCTGAAATTGTTGATGAAGCAGATAAGCACTATTAACATGGAGCAGGCGACGACCAAAAAAAGGCATATCATCTGTCAAACGTGCTATAGATAATGTCAAGCATACTGGAAGGTGATCAGATAGCAAGAGGGAATGATCGACCCATAGTGCACATGTAAAATTAGCATACTGCTGAGCATGCAGCAAATACCATTTGTCAAGTCGAGCCCAGTAATGAGTAAAGGCATTGTGATGATATGTATAACCCATATCTCTGTCCCTTGTTGAGAGCCATAGATCTTCTGCATGCAAGAATGAAAGCATATCTTCCCAATGTCGAAGCTCAGTGGGGATCATATGAGAAGGATGAGTGGTATTGTCTTGAATGGCAGGCGAGTTGTTAAAGTCTCCACACAAAAAGGCATTGGACAGCCATGGATATTGTTTGAGGGAGGCCCACATTCGAGCTCTAGTCGCAGAAGTTTGAGAGGCATAAACAGATGCTTTTTCATAGAGATTAGCCTGACAGATGCATCTGATCACCATCCATCGACCCTAGGGGTCATTGTAAGCAACCGTGGGCTGCATATCATGTTTTACCAGCATGTAGACCCCCGAAAAGTGCATTGTACCAGCATAAAAGATATCATAACCAGCATAAAAGATATCATAACGCAGGTACATACATATATACATATATATGCAATTTATTATATTTTTTCTCCTACTTGTTTATTTTATTTATTATTATTATTATTATTTTGCTATGACGAATTTGCCTTGTAGAAACCGACAAGGTGATTTGTACTATTCCATGTGGTAAGACTAAAGAATTCCCTAGAGTACTTTTGTTGTTAAAGGAAGATGCCATCCTCGGCTTGATGCACCTTAGTCCCGAGAAATATGCAATAGCCTAAGGTCAATCATTTTAAACTCTGTCTTCAAGAGTAAGTAAAGCTTCTTGATCTCCTCCGCATGGTCCCTTGTTAAAGGTTTAGATCATCAATATAAGGAATAAGTACAACTCCTTTACCTTCCTTTTAAAAGAGATAGAGGTTGGGGTCTGAAGAACTTCTGAATAAACCAATCCATCTAAGATACTCATCAATGCTTATGTACTGTGCCCTTGGGACGTGTTTCAGTCTAAAGAGTGTCTTCTAGATTCTACACACTTTGTTCCTTGGAACCTTAGACCATAGAGGTTGTTCCATATACACCTTCTTCTATAGGTATATGTTCAAGAAAGTTTACTTCACATCCAATTTGAAGTATTGATTGTGCAGCAATGCATGAGCTGCTACGATGGTAATCATCCATGCAATTGGAGCAAATGTTTCCTAATAGTCTAACTCTTCTCTTGAGGATATCATTATACTTGTCCAATAAGCTATTTGTTAACCTTGAAGGCCATTTGATACCTCTGTCCTTCCATTGTGTAGGCTTGGCCACGAGAATCCAAGTCGGGATGTGGAGTATTAAGTCCATCTCAATTTTCATGGTTTCATCAGTGTGGGTGTCCTTTGGCCTCATCAAATGTCTTTGGCTCGTGAATGTTCATCAGGCCATAGTTTACCAAGTGGATTTGGTCTCCTTGAGGTTGTAGTCTTTGTACTCAAGGTTTTCTACCAATGTACTATACTCCCATGTACCAATGTACTATACTCACCTGTCCTTTGCTGGAGGTACCTGTTGTGAGTGCTTCCAAGGTTCTGCAGTAGGTCCACATGCTCAGCTTACTACTTATCATCATCTTTGTCTTTGTGACTTGCCTCTGTGAGGGTTGGAGCATCTTCCAAGGCTTGACATTTTTTTTCTTTTGGACATTCAATTTCTAACTCTTGCATTGACCTTTGTCTTGGAATCATCTATAACATGCATATAGTAAGTATTGAAAACGGTCAAATGATTAACTAAGGGTCCAAGATTATTCGCTTTCTATGGAATTATTTCTAGAGTATGATACGAGGTGCCACTTGACTAGATCTATGTAGATTTAGCTGGTGTTTCGGAAGGACCTGCAAGGGCTTTCTCAGCTATTGTATGAATCATTTCTCTCTCAATACATGACGTGTTGACATTTGACCTCCCGATAATGCATTTCATTTGGGTATGGAACCTCATGATCATCCCTCTGGTTGTTCTTCATTGTTTTGAGATGTAATAGATTGCCCTCATCAAGTAAAAAGAGAACACACAATGGCATGCAGACGACTCATATTAACAAATGCGTTGTGAGAGACTTCACTGGCTGCACAAACGATATTGAGCCCTCATAATTAAGGGTGCTTGAACTTCAAAAAGGGGGATAAAATATTTGGGCAAAAACTTAATTGGCTGAGACAAAAATTCTTGGCTCAAGGGTAAATCATGGGCAGACAATTGTTCAACGTCAGGAAGGGAGAGAATATCAGGGGCAAATATAAATTGGCTATAGGTCAACAATTGTTGGCTCAAGCGCTAATCATCTTGCATTAGGCGCCAAATTCTTTTTAGTGTCATGACAGTCTGGTTGTTGGACACCCCGGAAATTCAGAAGACGTGCGCTTCTGAAAAGACAATTCTTTTGGCCTGGAATAGATAAGGACATCCAAGATTATGTATTGAACTTCCAAAAATGCCAGGTCAATAAGGTTGGACGTCTTAAGGTAGGGAGTCTCTTACATCCCTTGGAGAAAGTATCTCCATGGATTTTAATTGTTGGATTACATAGGACACAGAGGGGGCATGAACCTGTGTGGCTAATTGTGGATGGATTGACCAAGATGGCTTAGTTTATTTAACTAATTAAGAGGTTAAAACTCCCGAATTAGCATATCTATAGATTGTATGGGCTACTACCCAGTATTGTTAGTGACCGGGATAGCAAATTTAACAGCCATTTTTGGAGGGCTATGTTTATGTTGTTGGAAACGAACTCAACTTGTAGCTCCATGAGGCATGGTATGTGAGGCAACATTGCATTGTCCAAACAAGCTGCAAGAATGTCAAGTTTGGTAGCTTACAAACAAACATCATCAGTAAATTCTAGGACAAAAACAGCTAAGATTGTGTCCTCTGCTTGTTCAGTATCACACGAAAATCTCAGTGAAAGTTATTTCACTCAGAACTTTTATATTGTTCTCTGGTTATTTCTATTTGATAAGGTAAGCTCCTTGTTATGCTAACAGGATCTAAGCCAAGCTATCTTAAGCAGGGTACATGATAGTAGGGCTAAGAAGGAACACTACATAACCCCATAAGATGTTTTGATATTTTCTCTATTTGCTACCAGTTGTTCACAGTGTACATGATGGCACACATGCATATGTCTAGTTGGAGCTCAGATACTGGTCATGTCACTATGTCCCACAACTTAATTGTGTGAAGAAAAGCTGTGGGAAGCCCAACAACTTTTTTTTCCATCAAGAATTCAATAAGAATCAGTGTACAATCTGTAATGTATTTTGAGATGGATATTTAATTTGAGCCGTTACTTTAATTGTAAATTTTAGTGATATCATATTTATTAAAATACATGCTACAACAGCATTTTCATTCACCATCTGTCTTGTATCAAAATTGAGATAGTGTGCTCATTTGCTGCTCTGATTGCCACGTATTCTAGCCTTACAAAGGTATATCTGATTGCCACGTAGATAGGTATGTAATTCTTGATAGACAGAAAAAATCTCAAGTATTGTGGCTGGTTATCTGTAAATGCATTGTATTTTTTAGATGTCACTGATGTGGAATTCCCTTTCCTGTACTGTCTTTCCTTGGTAGTTGTACCAGGTTGTTCACGCTTCATTTGACAGGGGTGTCCTTTCAAAGTTAACTTTTTGCCTTCAATTCTTCCTGTATGTCATTGTTTTCATGGGGATTGAGACAATGGACTTTGAGAATGTATACACACCAGACTCATCATAATAAGAAATTTTCTTGCAGGTTTTTATTCCAGACTACAATGTTTCTGTGGCAGAACTAATCATACCTGCATGTGATCTTTCTCAACATATCAGGTTGGCATCTCTCATGTGTTCTTTTCTCTAGCATAAAATTATCAAGAAACAACCTAATCCATTTCTCCTTTGGGAAGGATGCCGAAGAAGATTCTGCTGTTCCATAATTGGCTGCGTCTCAAACAAGTATCGACTCATAGTATGGTGTCAATGCAGCACAGCAGGAACAGAAGCATCTGGTACTGGCAATATGAAGTTTGCAATGAATGGTTGCCTGATTTTAGGCACATTGGATGGTTCAAATCTGGAGATCCGAGATGAGATTGGCCACGAAAACATGGTAAAGGGTTTACTGAAAAGTCGTTATCGTTGGCAGATCACACTGAGGAGGCTCTAGCCATTACAAAATGTTGCTTGAGTAGTAATGGACCACCCTCCATGGATGACAACATTTGTGCATGAGGCTGCATCTCTTTTTCTACTAGATTCCACGGGAAGGGTTAATCTTTTATGACTTTTAAAAATTTAAAATATGAGAGCTATATCATGTGACCTCTTCTTTACTGTGGAATTTAGTCATGGTTTATCATCAAGTTGTGATTTTCCCACAGTTTACATTTGGCGCAACAGCAGAGGACGTGCTTCGCCTGAGGGCAGAACGCAGGAATTTCCAGTCACCTCGAGAATTTCAACGTGTTATTGGGTACCTTACAAGCTTTGATCTAGCATCTTTTGTTCGAATCTTTCACGGTGCTAATGGGGTATAGAATCATTCACAACCAGTTTTAAAGCCTTTATCCAGCCTATCACTTTGGACTCAGTGTGAATTTTGTACATGAGTAAATTGTGGGACATCAGCATAGCAACACCATCAAGCTCTGACTGTTCTTTGGTTTAATTTTTCTTTACAGTATGATACGGAATGGAATCTTTGGCCTTCAAGATTACTTCAAGGTACTGTGTGACAGTGTTGATGGTGAAGGTGGGGATTTTTACCTTCTTGGAAACGATTTTGCGAGCTACCTAGAAGCTCAGGTCTCTCTCTCTCTCTCTCTCTCCCCCCCCCCCTTCTGACTCTCTGCATGCATGTGCATATGTGTGTGTGTGTGTGTGAGAGAGAGAGAGAGAGAGAGAGAGAGAGAGAGAGAGAGAGGACACAGAGCTGTGGATTAAAAAGCCAATAGTTAGTGTCCTAAAAGGTCTTCAAGCTGAAAGGATTGAATAGGCGAAGCAGCAGTAATGCCGTGGATCAAGGACAGATGTAGCTTGACATGCAAAGAAAATGTGTCCAGTCATTTTCAAACAAGGGGAGACAAAACAAAATAGGCTACATAACCATACCAGTAGGATCACCAATGAGACAGGAAATCGGCAGGAGAATGGGAAAGGACCGATGCCAGTATGATATTTGTGCGAACAGCATGCCACAGGTCAACCTAGTTAGTTGTTACATTAAGGGCTTGATGGGTCGGATGACTAGTCCGTCAGAGAGAATGGATAACTTGGGATTGTTATCGGAGTACTGAACCATGGTAACCAGAATATATGAAAAACATGAATGGCAGATGGAAATCTGGATAGGTCAAGGAAACATTGTGTCTGTGTCTTGTGTGGGGTTTCCATTTCTAATCTTGATGACTTACTTCCAGGATGCTGCTGATAAAGCTTTTGTGGATAAAGAAAGGTGGACACGAATGAGTATTTTGAGCACAGCAGGATCTGGAAACTTCAGCAGTGATAGGACAGTTAGAGAATATGCAGAACAGATATGGAAAGTTGAACCTTGCAAGCGACCCATTTAGTTGTTTGATGTTTACATCTTTGTAGTGTGAGAAGTCATGTATTGACTTCAAGGTAACTCTCTGAGGGCCTTTTGAAGGCAAGAGTAATATTTTGTGCTTAGCCCTTAACACTGCAGTTTTAAGGTGTTCTGTTCCTGCATGTGGAACCTTCATCCTTAACTCATGGCCATGCTTGTAGTGTATCAGTTGCAAGTGTGATGGGACTTTATGGCATTCTATATATCAGCATGTCAACAACTATCCCCAATGTATCGGCTATGACATGCATTTTCTCGTCACGGGATTTAACTGCATCTGCATATACTTGCTTTCAGTTCCCTGATAGTACTTTGAAGAGCATTGAAGTTCAGAGGAAATAGCTTAAAGATGTTCACATGTAAAGCTTTTCACATTCTGTGCTTTTTTTCCTGAAAACGATGGGTTAATCCTAGGATCCAAACTTATATTTGAACAGTTTTTAAAGTACTCATGATACACAAACAAATTCATTGTTACAAGCAAGAAATTAAAGGATTCTTACAAGCCTCAACATCAAAGCTTATGGCATTATCTCTTGCTTGTTGTTAGATAGCAGCTCAGCAGTACTTTCAAATGGCATGTTATGCAAACTCTCAGGCATTGGAAGAAAGGATGGCAATGCTAATAAAATTATTCAGCTAAAGGCTGATGATTAGCAGCTTCATGAAACATTTCGAAAATCTTAGAGAGGAGTTTTTTCGTAGAAACACGCATAATTAATATATGTAAAATATAGAATATAAAAATACATACAATCGGAAATTCTTAAGTCTAATACACCTCTAGTGTGTAGACATCAATGATCATACTCAAATAATCTCTCTCTCTCACACACACCTTTTTTTTTAGTGAAATCTTTTATTTCTGTGTGGGAAACTCCAAAAAGAGGTAAAAACCCACCAATAAGTACAAAGAAAAAAATTTACAAGCCTCAGAGGAAAACTCATGAGGCAGCCAAGTAAAAAGTTACAATATCAAACTGGAGGAGGCTCAAACACAACATCCTCCAGTTGCAGATTGTTGCTTTGTAATAATTGATGCAGTGAAGAAACTGCACCGTCAATAAAAACCACTTGTTTTTTGTCCTTGTGATTCTTCTTAATATAAGTTGGGAGCCTAAATTTTTGAATCATAGGGTCAAAAACCTGTTGCAACATAGGATGAAAAGACTCCAGAGAAAAAGAAACAGCTGCATCCTGAACAGAAAGAGACTCTGGCACAGTCTTCACAGGCATATGAACTGGATCAACATCTGTACTCTTTGAAGAGCTACATCGGATAAATCATGACTCATCATGTCAGCTTCAGTCAGGGTATCACCTTGAGAGGTAGCCTTGTATAATCCATGCTTCAAGAGGCACATCCATATCCTGAGGAGAAAGAGGCTGATGGTGCTCAATAGGAGAGGGATCCTGAACTACTTTAGAAACAAAAAGATCATCCTTGGATTTATCTACCTTCCTCCAGTAGTGCTTCAGAGTATTAAAAGAAGGCTTATCCAGTGAAGCCATAGCAGAGATCGGAGGAGAAGGTAGAGGAATCTTGACAGCTGAGAAAGGAGCAGGAGGAGTGGTTCTTGAAGCAAAAGGGCAAGTCTGTGCAAAATGACCAATCCAACAGCACCGATAACAAGCTATAGGAAAAGATGTAAACTGTAGCCGGATGCGCAAAGGATAAACAAATCCCAAATCAAGATTCAGAGAAGAAGGCACCGGTTGCATCATATCCCATAAAGTACAGATGCGAACATCCCGAGTGGCTTGCAGAAACTCGTCTCGGAACATGTAGAGGCCTCCCTAAAAGCGCTACAAGGGTAGGAAGATGCGGAAGAAGAGGAACAGGCAGCGCTTTTAGAGTAATCCAAACTGGACAATGAGTGAGAAGAGAAGCAATCGGATCAAAAAGTGGATCCCAGGGCATCACATAAGCGAAGAAACCAGCCCCAGGAATACCAGCACGGCTGACAAGGCTCTCCACCACCTAAGTCGAAGAATACTGAGCATAATAAAAACCTTTGCCCAGAAAAAGAAAGGAAGAAACAAGATC
Source organism: Dipteris shenzhenensis (assembly GCF_047967505.1). Classification (NCBI taxonomy): domain Eukaryota; kingdom Viridiplantae; phylum Streptophyta; class Polypodiopsida; order Gleicheniales; family Dipteridaceae; genus Dipteris; species Dipteris shenzhenensis. Next base: position 11,997,143 of record NC_141602.1, on the reverse strand, counting down.
TGGGCCTACTGCAACTTCAGCCCAACGATGGAGCTGAGCTGCAAAAAGAATCCTGCCCATAAAATAGAGACAGATCCCAAACTGCTGAGCCTGTCGAATATCAACTTACTCTTTATGGAGCATCTCCATTCCCTAAAGATGCACGGTGGCTTGAATATATTGAATATTCATATCCATATTTTGGCTCACAAGGGGAAAATGATGCTACAATTTTTGCAGGCCTTTGGCTACCATGATGTGTCATCTAATCTCGCAGTTGACTATACTACTTTTGGGCATTGGTATCCCACTCCATGGGATTTCATTCTGGGTTATATTGATGGCACAGTTAAAGGCAGTCCTTTTGTTTCCAAAATGTTCTTAGCTTGGACGAAGGTTCATTCTCATCTTAAATGGCATGGTCGTGACTCTTTGGATGAAAATTCCTTGCAAGCTGAGAATCTACATTGGTCAAAGGCATTTGATCAACCCCTTACCTTGCAAGAACCCAAGCGCTCATATTTTATTTCATCGAAAGGAATTAATCTTACAAATTATGTACTTTTTGATGATGGTACTTTATTCCTTTTCCTTTGGCAGCCAAAATTACTTTGTCTCAACAAGTTTTCTATGGCAAGTGATGCTTGGTGTTATTCCTTTTGGTTAATTCTTAGCACGTATACATATTTCTCTTGCTCTATGTCATAGATGTTTGGCTCTAAGGAAATCCTTGCTTCATGTTTTTTGGAATTACCTTATCACCTGTGGCTTCTTGCTATTTCTTTAGTAGCACATCTAGGCTGGTTTTTCCACTGCTTGCTTTGGCAAGCTTTTTTGGATGGCATTCACCCACTGTCTCTCACACACACACACACACACACACACACACACACACACACACACACACACACACATACACACACACACACACACACACACACACACACGAACGATCTCTCTCAACTTTCATGATTGAAGTTTGAAATTTGAACAATCATCAATGGAGACACAACATGTTATGCTATACATATAAAAAATGAAAATATTAAGTTTGAATTGGACTCACAAAGTATAAGCGAGAAGCAAATTTTGAGTAAGCCATGATTGGCTTGTTAGCCCCATCATATTCTCCATCAGTTTCTTTATTGTTTCAAAGATGAATCACCATATGGGTTACCTCTGGAAAGAAATGTTCAACACAAGATTGAATTTATTCAAGGGGAAAAACTTATGAAAAAACCTCCATATAAGTTAAGTTTCATGTAGGAAGTTGAGGTGCAAAAACATTTGAAAGAGTACCTTTAGTTCGGGCAGATTCAACCTAGTTTCTTGCCTTTTGCTTCACCGATGATATAAAAGAGAAGAAAGATTATACTTTTTCATTGTGTATTGATTATCGAGGTTTGAATGATACCATCATTAACCACAAATTCAGCCAAGATGTGTATAAAACGACTTTCAGAAGTGAGTTTGGTTGAAAATGTGCATGAAAAATATTAATTGTATTGTTGAACATGTTGGCAAAGATGGCATTGAATTTTGAAAAGTCTTGAGCAAGAATAGGCTCAAAATTAAAGTGTTGATAAATGGCACTTACACTGGCTACAATAATGCCCTTTAAAAATAGTCAAAACACCATGGGAAATTGCCAAAATGTTTCTCTTCATGTCCTTGAAATTTGGGTCAAAGAGATACTCAAAGCGGAGTTCAAATGTGGTGTGAATATGGGTGTTTTTGGGGGCTAATTGATAGGTTAAGTAACCTAGAGTAACCAAAAGGTTGCAAGGACATGGCGTTATAATCAATAGTTGATTTGATTTTGTGGAGTTGCATCTTTTATTTGACATATTGGCTTAAAGTAGCTTATCCACCCATTGAAATGCTTGTCTAGTGTAAGCGAAATGAAAAAAAAATAAGCTTTGATGACATGGTAATCTGGCTCACATGCCAGGGGTCTGCTAGTGAAGCACAGTGTTGAAGTGACATAGGGTGCTGTGTTTTGTAAGAGGTAAGTGTACATGTGGAGCATAGTGTTCCTAGTAAGCACTGACGATGTGATGTGATTGGTAATCCAAGCCTTGTTGTTGAAGGATTCTCGTGGGTCGACATCCATGCTGAACAAAGGATTTTCCTTTAGCTAATTTCTAAAGGTGTAGAGGATGCCACATTTTAACAGGGGACATCGAGTACGGGGGGTCCCAAGCCCTCAATCGATAGCCATGTCAAATCCCTCTCCCACTCCCAAAAGAGCCGGCGGGATATGAGAGAGGAGTCTAACTCCTTAATATATGCAAGGCTCTCACCATCCCACTATTGCTTATGGGATTACTATCGAGCCACAATCCACGTGCCCAATAGTGCTCTTGACTCCAATAAACCCTTGTGACATGAAGTTGGGGGTAATAAACTTCACGCACCTCTTCACTTCTTGCTGCTTTCGAACTGACTACCAAAGATATTTATCATTGAGAATGGGACATTAGAAAGAAGCTTTTATGCCAAGATACCACACCATACTTTCCTCCCTCAGATGAGAATGAAGATGGTAACATCCCAAGTGATGTTGTAATCAAGCATAGGGAGAAGGAAAGGATCAGCAGAGGCCTTAATCTCAACGAGCCGGTCTGCGCCAAAGAGAAGAGCGATACGTTGTTGAAAGAAGATCTTGCGGCTCAACATGACATGAAATGATATATATCGAGGAGTTTGAAGGGGCTGATTAGGTCAGATGGGTAGATTCTGAGGAAACATTGCACCTCCTTCATAGACACCTTTACACTTAGCTCAAAACACTCTATAAACTGTCATTAGACACAGAGGCCTATAACTTTCAGTAGAGACATGATATCAGAGATTCAAGCACACAAAGAGATGCGCCTTGAGAAGCGCTTCGCGCTGATATAAGTTTCATTGAAAACAGACAGACGGTTGAAGAGATATGGATAGTTTACTAGAAGGGGGTAAAAACTGTCATGAAAATAGACTGTCAAATATAGAGACTCATAACATTTTGCAGCAGTATCTGATTCAAGATCTAAGTACATAGAGACATGCGTCTTAAAGAGAGCTTCGCGCTGATATATGTTTTGTAAGAAACAGAGAAGCGGCCAAAAAGTTATGGACAGTTTACTAGACGGGGGTAAAAACTGTCATGAAAACAGACTGTCAAACACAAAGACTCATAACTTTTTGCAGCAGTATCTGATTCAAGATCTGATCACATAGAAACATGCGCCTTGAAGAGAGCTTCGCGTTGATATAAATTTTATTACAATCAAACTATCGAGCAGAAAGTTATGAGCAAAACACTAACAGGGGGTCAAACTGTCATGAAAACTACCCTCTACCCATGCTAATTTCGTCTGAGCAGGATGCTCCCTCAAGACTCCACCTTCATCAACGATCCACCCCTCATAGATTTCTCCTAGAAGAGGGAAAGAAGTTTGCATGGTGGCTCGAGAAACAAATGGACCATATATACACAGTGAGCGGCCGAATAGAAAGAACTTTCAAGGCTTTAAAAGAGAAAAAGGGACGAGACACTCAAGAGAGAGAGAACCTGAAGTGACCTTCATTACAAATAGAGTGAGAATCCACTTCAACACTATAAACACAAGGGAGAAGAAGAGCTTTCATACATACAAGAGGGAGCAGAAGCTCCAAGACTACTCATAGAGAGAGAATAAACTAGAGAGAGATAGACTCAAGAGTCTACATAAGAGAATATCTACAAGAGGGAGAGAGGCTCATGGAAGAGGCTTGGGGAGACTAGAACTACAGCAACATAAGGCCTAATGGTGGAAGAGATTCTGATGAACAAGGGAGAGGAGGGCTCCTTTTATAGAGATTTTGTTACCCTCCTTCACCCATTTACAATTGCTGCCTGTAGATTCCTTTCCCCATCAATCACATAAGCACCTATGTCACCATCCATGTCCTTTTTGGCTACTCTTGCCATGTGTCCCATCAAAAGATGCTCAAGACTCTTAAAATATTGAGAAAGTCAAGAGTCTCCCCACATGGAGCCCATAGGGACCCTCTCTTTTCCACATGTCCACATCCTCCTTATTCCACATAGGAGTTCTAGAAGGATTCCTCTTGACTTCACACTCCTCCACATGCCTTTCACACGCTTGGCATGTGATCTCTCTTATATTATTGGAACACATGGACATGAGCCCACCTCTTTATATGACTCACTCTTCCTATTTTCTAAAAAACTCATAATATCCCATACACAAATAACTCTCACCCCATACCAAGGTATTTATAATTTATACCTATGGTATTTACAATGAGCTATTCCACTCATCCTCTCAATCTCATACAATATCATAGAAAATAGAAATAAGTGAGAGCTGCTAGGCTATCACTTGATACTCAAACTCTTATCAAACATAGAGAAAAATAATATCAATGCCAAGTTAAAAATATCAATTTTTGGCATCACATCTTTCCCCCCCAACAGATCCTCTCTGGTACAGAGAGGGTCTGCTGGCCCTCAAGGTAGTTGAGCATAGAAGAATTTAAGGCGATACTCATTGGTGCATCTGGGTATCACCATGCCATCAACATCCTCAAGCTAAAAGGTTCCATTCGTGAACTTCTTTTTGACTCGATATGGTCCCTCCCATCGGTCGATAAACTTTTTGTCTAGCCGCTTGTCCAGATGGCTATCAAATCTCATTACCAAATCTCCTTCTGCAATATCTTTCTTCTTGCGTAATTTGGTGTCAAAACGGGCCTTGCGTCTTCTTTGAGAAGATTCCAAGTTTTATAAGGCTTGTAATCTGTATTCATCCAAGGCTTCTAGCTGTACCAAGCGTTGAGCATAGGCATCCTCAACTGTGCGAAGACTATGTATCTCCAATTCAATGGGTAAAATGGCTTCTATTCCATACTCTAGTTGGAATGGTGTAAACCCAATAGCTAGCTTTTGTGTGGTTCTGTAAGCCCATAAAACTTCTGCCAAGTGCCTATCCCAATGCCTTTTCTTGGTGTCAACAAGCTTTCCCATTGAATTGTACAACAATCCATTTGTTTTCTCAACCAAGCCATTACATTGGGGATAGTATGGCGTGGACATGCTATGATTTATCTTTAGCTTATGCACCACATCTTCAATTAGTTCATTTCTAAAAGAGCTTCCTCCATCAGTGAGAATTTCCAAAGGACAACCAAAGCATGAACAAATTTGATCAAAGAGAAATTTTGCAACTGTGCTTGCCTTGCTATTGACTGTGGCCTTGGCCTCTGCCCATCGAGTCGCATAATCTGTGGCCACTAATAAATAATGCTTGCCCTGAGATGAGCGAGGGAGTGGTCCCACAAAGTCCAACCCCCACCTCTCAAATGGTCCATATGCTGGAATAGGCTTCAAGGGCCCAGGAATCAACTGTCGCCTTCCAAACTTTTGGCATACTTTACAACTTCGACACCATTCATATACATCCTTATGGAGGCATGGCCAAAAGTATCCTACATTAAGAATTCTCCTAGCTGTGCTTGCTAAAGTAAAATGACCAGAGCATTCATGACACATTTCTAGAATTCTCCTAGTCTCCATGGGATGGACCACCCGACGGAGCACCTTATCTTTTCCCAATTTATAAAGAATGTCATCAACAATAGTATAGGGACAAGCCTTCCTTACCAATCTTTGCTTCTATTGTGGAGTTAACCCTCGAGGAAACATGCCTTCTTCCACATATTGCTGAACATCTTGTAGTTCTGCCCATCCAGTGTCTACCAAAGAAACCACCCCCCGGTCTTATACTACAATGGCTTGAGTAGCTAACTCATCTGCCCTTTGATTTTCTTTTCTATTTATATGAACAAACTTGCAAAATTCAAACTAAGTACATAGTGCCATAGCCTTTTGATTAAGCTCCTTCAAATGAGGACTTCTTGTCTTGTAATGCCCTTGCATTTGCTTTATAATAAGCTGAGAATCTCCTCTTACTTCCAATTCTTTAACTTGACTTTGAAGACAACCCTTCAAACCAAGAATCAAAGCATTATACTCAGCTGCATTGTTAGTTGTGATACCTAGAAGCTCTTGTCCTCTTGCCCATACCTCTTGACCTTCAGGATTCATCAAGACTATCCCCCCGGCTCCTTGTTGGCATGAAGGAATAAAAGCCCCATCAAAATACAAAACAAAAGTTGTTGGTGGTGTATCCCTTTCATCTTTAATGTTCTCCTTACATTTCTTTTCTTCTCCTAGATCCTCCCGTCCTGTGAGCAAATCTGCCATAGTGGACCTAGTAGTATTTTCAGTGACAAAAGAGAAAGAGAACTCTTGAAGCTCTGACAACCATTTTGCAAATCTCCCCCCAGGATTAGGCTTGCGAACTAGATATGCTAATACAGACTGAGAGGTAAGGAAGAAAAATGGTCGAGGTAATAAATAGGAGCGAAACTTTCTGACAGAAAACACCAAAGAGAGAGCCTGCTGCTCCATTTCTTCATACCTTGTTTCCACATCTGTAAGCTGTCGGTTGGCATAATAGATGGGTTGCATTCTACCTGCCTCTCCTTTTTGTAGCAATACAGCACCAACTGAATGCAAAGATACACTTGGATTTACATAAAAATTTTGAGACCAATTAGGGGGTTTCAATATTGGGCCCTTACTCATGGCCTCCTTAAGTTGCTAGAAAGACTCTTGTTGCTCCACACCCCATTGGAAAGAAACTCCTTTTCTTGTCAACAAGTTCATGGGATGCACTATCTCTATGAAATCATCACAAAAGCGTTGATAATACTTGCTCTTTCCTAGAATTCTGTTAACACCAGTGACACTCTCAGGACTTGGCAATGCCATGATTGCTTGAACCTTGTCAGGATTCATTTGCAGGCCTTCTTGAGACACAATATGCCCCAACAAGACTACTTTTGTTTGAGCCAAATGACACTTGCTAGGATTTAGACACCCTTTTGCTTCATCAATCCTAGCTAAGGCCATCTTTAACTTCTCCATGTGATCTATGCACCGAGAATAAATGCAAAAATCATCCAAAAACACTCGTATGAACTTTCCCAAGTAAGGCTCCAGGACTTGACTCATGAACCTTTGAAATGTAGCTGGCGCATTGGTCAACCCAAAAGGCATCACTCTGTAAGCAAAAACTCCCCAAGGTGTGACAAATGATGTTTTCTTTTGATCTTCCTCCGAAATACGAATTTGAAAGTACCCAGAATACCCATCACATATAGAATACATCTCATGCCCTGCTACTTGGTCTAGTATTTCATCTTGGAATGGCAAAGGAAAATGATCCCTCTTAGTACATGCATTCAAAGGACGAAAGTCCACACAAACTCGCCACTTATTTCCTTTCTTTGGTGTGACAACTGCAGGAGATATCCATTCTGAATCATCAACAGGAAAGATGAATCTTGCCTCAAGTAGATGTGTTACCTCTTTCTTTAGTGCCTTAGCTTGGATCACCCCCAATCGCCTTAAGCATTGCATAGCTGGCTTGCTTTCTGGCTTTAACTCAATCTTATGCTCCACAAGAGAGACTGGTCGAACCTGTGAATAGCTTGTTGCAAAGAGACATGGAAAATCATCTAGCATATCCAAGTACTGGAGCTTCTCACTACCTGATAGAGAATCACCAAGAAGCTCTTCATTGTGTTGGCATCGTTTAGTGTGCTCCACATCCTCCACATGAAGTGTCTCTATAGGATCTTCTTGCACCACCACCTTGTTCCTTCCTGACTCACCCCGATTAGCACCAAGACAAAGACCAAAGGCCACTCCTTCCACCTCATCCTCTGAGTTGGACTCCTTGGAGCTACACCCTGTCTCTTCTTCTTCATCGGTTGAGTCAGAGCTTGAACTCTCTGATGTTGAAGACTCCTCCTTAACAACTTTCTTTTTGCAGCTTCTGAGGTTGTAGCGCACCTTCTTATCATTTCCCTGCAAAATCAATTCTCCAGTATCCCACTTTTGAACAGCCTTCACCTTGTGTAGCCAAGGCCTTCCCAGAATCAATGGATAGGCACGTGCATCTGGCTTGGTAGGGATCACCTGAAAAGTAGTCGGCACAGAAATTCCACATACATCCACTTCTAGATTCTTCACAACTCCCAAGGTCTTAACCCTAGTGTTGTCAGCCAATTTGATGCGATAAGGAGAGGTAGTACTAGAGTATTTTAAATCAGCATCTATCATGGTCTTCTCACTCATGACATTAATCGATGCACCTCCATCAATGTACACATTAGAAATCACTTGACCATCAATGATCACATCAACCACAGGTACATCATCACCAACATCTATATCTACCTTTTGAAAAATAGGAATGGCACTTTTCTTCTTTTTCTTCTTTGACACTCTTGTGCTTGCTAGTTTTCCCCATTCTTTCCATAGTTTTGGAGACAAAGCAAGTAATTGACCAAAGGTGATATGAGCTTCCTTTTCTTTAAGGTCGGACAACAAGTCATAGCTTCCAATTCCTTGTCCTAAAGGAAAGTCTGACTGGCTAATTCTAGATGCCTTCTTTTTCTTACTATGGTGTTCCTCTTCCTGATGTTCCTCATCTACTTCTTCCTTGCTTTCTTCTTCTTCTTTTGCTTTACCATGCCCCCGTTTAGCCATCATTATCTCTCTTTCCTCATCCCCTGAAGAAGCTTCTAACAAGGATACTTGTTTTTCTTCTTTCTTTCTCAATCTAGGACACTCGGGGCGATAGTGACCTTTTTCATTACATTCATAGCAAGTGACCCTATCTCGAGGCCTATCTTCACTCTTTGGTGCTCTAGGTTGTCGTGCATTAACCAAATGCAATTTCAAATCAGCAAACTCTGCCATCAATTGGGAGATATTATGATCTAACTCTGAGGACTTCGGTACCTGAGGAGTGACAATTATCTCCACCTTAGAAGTTGAAGCTGTTGAAGACACAAAAGAGGATTCGATCTGTAGAGAAGCATCTTTCTTGGTTGCAATGCGAAGTGCCTCCATGTATGTTGTTGGATCTTTACTCATTACTTTTGAGCGAAGATGAGGCTCCAAAGCCATAACAAATTTGCTCATCTTTAAGTGCTCCATCCCTGAGAGACTTTGAGGGGCCGATGATGCAGATGCCACAGCTCGCAAAGCTGCTCTTTCATAATTTGTCCATAAAGTTTCATATCGGATTGCCAATGCAGAGACCAACTCACCCTCTCCTTGATAGAACCGGTCCAACTGCAACATCAAAGCATTTGGCGACTCCACTGCCCCAAATCTCTGCTTCATTGCTACCACCACTTGATCCCAGTCCTCCTTGGTAGAGTCCGGTAAGGTCTCATGCCAACTCAAGGCTACACCTTTAAGAAAATCAGGCAAAATCTCCGCCCGATCCTTCATGGACCATCCAGAAAGCCGGCATCCTCGAACAAAATCCCAAAGATAAGACTCTGGGTCTTCCCCTTGGGTCCCTCAAAACACTGGAATCTTCACCATGATGAAACATAAAAAGGAAACACCAAGATCCAAATAATATCCCAAACAAGATCCGAACAAGATCCCACAGAGCCTTAGTATACCAAGACCAACTTATTATGCATAACCACTTGTTGAAAACCCTCCACAATGTGATCCTCAACGAAATCTTCAAAAATAAGTGACCAACTAGCACCATGAAAACATTGAGTATACATGCATTCTAGAATCACCCTTCTCACAATAGGAAGTGCACATAAAAGCTTCAAGATATTGTAATCTTCATCATTTGCATAGCAAAAGAAGTTGAAAGCATTGAGAATCACCACTCCATTGTTATAGTAAAAAACTACCCAAAGACTCAACTCTTCTTCACACCAAGCTGCCAGTGCATGGAACAATCCCCAATCTATCATTGTGCCTACTGCCGGCATTGTCGATTCACCAACATATTCAACAGTGCAAATATAAAGGATATGATCATGGTGACTGTGCGAATAGCTTGAGCATCACCTTCACAATCTTCAAGTTCTCTTAAACGGGTTGCAATCTCTTCTAACGGAGTTCTTCTTAGCATCTTCTTTATCTCATCAAAACACATGCCTCTTCTAGGCATAACATGCAATCAAGTACACCCGAGACATTTAGTAAGGTGGGATGAATCCAATACCAAACGTACCCGGCGTCTCCACCAAAAGATGTGACATGAAGTTGGGGGTAATAAACTTCACGCATCTCTTCACTTCCTGCTGCTTTCGAACTGACTGCCAAAGATATTTATCATTGAGAATGGGACATTATAAAGAAGCTTTTATGCCAAGATACCACACCATACTTTCCTCCCTCAGATGAGAATGAAGATGGTAACATCCCAAGTGATGTTGTAATCAAGCATAGCGAGAAGGAAAGGATCAATAGAGGCCATAATCTCAACGAGCCGGTCTGCACCAAAGAGAAGAGCGATACGTTGTTGAAAGAAGATCTTGAGACTCAACATGACATGAACTGATATATATCGAGGAGTTTGAAGGGGCTGATTAGGTCGTCGGATGGGTAGATTCCGAGGAAACATTGCACCTCCTTCATAGACACCTTTACACTTAGCTCAAAACACTCTACAAACTGTCATTAGACACAGAGGCCTATGACTTTCAATAGAGACATGATATCAAAGATTCAAGCACATAAAGAGATCCCCTTGAGATGGGCTTCACGCTGATATAAGTTTCATTGAAAACAGACAGACGGTTGAAGAGATATGGATAGTTTACTGGAAGGGGGTAAAAACTATCATGAAAACAGACTATCAAACACAGAGACTCATAACATTTTGCAGCAATATCTAATTTAAGATCTAAGTACATAGAGACATGTTCTTAAAGAGAGCTTCGCATTGATATATGTTTTGTAAGAAACAGAGAAGCGGGCAAAAAGTTATGGATAGTTTACTAGACGGGGGTAAAAACTATCATGAAAACAGACTGTCAAACACAGAGACTCATAACTTTTTGCAGTAGTATCTGATTCAAGATCTGATCACATAGAAACATGCATCTTGAAGAGAGCTTTGCGCTAATATAAATTTCATTACAATCAAACTACCGAGCAGAAAGTTATGAGCAAAACACTAATAGGGGGTCAAACGGTCATGAAAACTACCCTCCACCCAGGCTAATTTCGCCTGAGCAGGATGCTCCCTCAAGAATCCACCTTCATCAATGATCCACCCCTCATAGATTTCGCCTAGAAGAGGGGAAAGAAGTTTGCATGGTGGCTCGAGAAACAAATGGACCATGTATACGCTGAATAGAAAGAACTTTCAAGGCTTTAAAAGAGAAAAAGGGACGAGACACTCAAGAGAGAGAGAACCTGAAGTGACCTTCATTACAAATAGAGTGAGAATCCACTTCAACACTACAAACACAAGGGAGAAGAAGAGGTTTCATACATACAAGAGGGAGCGAAAGCTCCAAGACTACTCATAGAGAGAGAATAAACTAGAGAGAGATGAACTCAAGAGTCTACATAAGAGAATATCTACAAGAGGAAGAGAGGCTCATGGAAGAGGCTTGGGGAGACTAGAACTACAGCAGGCCTAATGGTGGAAGAGATTCTGATGAACAAGGGAGAGGAGGGCTCCTTTTATAGAGATTTTGTTACCCTTCTTCACCCATTTACAATTGTTGCCTGTAGATTCCTTTTCCCATCAATCACATAAGCACGTATGTCACCATCCATGTCCTTTTTGGCTACTCTACCCATGTGTCCCATCAAAAGTTGCTCAAGACTCTTAAAATATTGAGAAAGTCAAGAGTCTCCCCACATGGAGCCCATAGGGACCCTCTCTTTTCCACATGTCCACATCCTCCTTATTCCACATAGGAGTTCTAGAAGGATTCCTCTTGACTTCACACTCCTCCACATGCCTTTCACACGCTTGGCATGTGATCTCTCTTATATTATTGGAACACATGGACATGAGCCCACCTCTTTATATGACTCACTCTTCCTATTTTCTAAAAAACTCATAATATCCCATACACAAATAACTCTCACCCCATACCAAGGTATTTATAATTCATACCTATGGTATTTACAATGAGCCATTCCACTCATCCTCTCAATCCCATACAATATCATAGAAAATAGAAATAAGTGAGAGCTGCTAGGCTATCACTTGATACTCAAACTCTTATCAAACATAGAGAAAAACAATATCAATGCCAAGTTAAAAATATCAATTTTTGGTGTCACAACCCTTCATCCATACAAGCGACAAGGAGGGAACCCAAGGGGGTTAACCCATTTCCAACACCCCAGTGGGCTAAGCACCTTGAAATGTGAGTCAACCAAACCAAAGGCCAACCCAGCCATAAATGTGCGATGTGACAAACCGCAGGGGGGTTGTGCAAATGAAAGTCACCCCAAAAGTGCCTTTTAAAGTCACATTGACACCAAACAGAAAGATAGGTAGAGAGAATCAGCCCCCACCATCAGACAAAGAGTCACTCTTATAGTCACCGCCATGGAGGTTGAGGGAGAGAAGAGGCAAGGAAGGGCGGGTGGTGACGATTGAGGTGAGGGAGAGGCAAAAAGCGAGGGAGCCTTAGGTTAATCGGGCTAATTAGTTTAATTAGGGAGAGAAGCTTAGATTAATAAAGTTAATCAAGCCAATATAGGAACTAATAAAAGAGAAAAGAAGCAATTAGGAGACATTAGAGGACTAGGGTCATATGAATGAGACCACGTGTGTTGTATTGGTGCTTGTGGCTATTGATGTACTATGGCATTTATGGTGTTTCTATTGCATGCTTTTGCTCTGTAGGCTTCTTAAATGATGTTTATGCATGGCTCCACCTTGTTCGTCATAGATTGCATTCTATCATAATCGTAGGCATTTCGGTGCTGATTGCAATTAACACCTATTTCATTAATTTTGGACTAGTGCACTGTCCAAATTCGTTTTGTGAGATAATTTTGGATAAAGCATTTCAAAAAAAGAGGCTCTTATAAAACAAAACTTTGAGTCAAAAAGTAAGATTTTTAAAAAGCAAATTAGAAAAAATGACGTGACATGTTATTAAAACTAGAGTACATTAAAAAAAGAGGACTTCATGTTGCTAAAAGAGACAAAAAGTAAGATTTTAAAAAATCAAATTAGAAAAAAAACTAGAGTACATTTAAAAAAAAGCATGACACATTTGTATAAGAAGTAGATCATATAACTCAAAGCCATATGGTGTTTAAAAACACCTTCCATTAGCTCAGCCTAGAAGATGTCATCTTTGTCTCTCTTGTCTATTACAACTTTACATTAGAGAACTAAAAAGTCTTTGTGGAACTGTAGTTTCATTTCTTGTCTATTACAGTTACTTTAGAAAACACATAAGTCTATGGAATTAAATTTCACAGTTACTTTAAATTTCTATGGAATTAAATTTCCATCACTTGACTATTAAGTCATTAGAGAGAGCATATGTCCTTGAAAGTGCCTACTATGGCATTGGCTTCATGAAAACAAGTAGACTTTAAACTTGCAGGCCATGCGTAATCAGGGCTGGCATTGCAAATCTCCTCATAGACTCTCCTCACAACTTGTTTCAAATTTTCATGCCGACTTGTAAGCATTCAACAACTCTTCTTTTCTCTCTTGGCTTTCCTCATCTTTACCATTTTTTTCAATATAGCTTCTAGCCACCGCCATATCCTGTACGAAAATTTAACTCGTTCGCATAAGAAGTACGTGATTAAAAGAAGCAAAAAAGAAAGCTAAGGATATTCACCTCTTCTGCTGAGTTCAAATCAAGCAGCCATGTGCGTAACATATCCTCCTGGAATGATTTTCTCTTCATTGGTCCATACAAAGGAGATCTAAGACAGAATTTGAGTTCAGTAAATGAAGTCGGGTAGTAAGTAGTCATTGTCTTAGAGGGAAAGTGGGAGAAGGAGAGTGAGGGAGTAATAGCGAGGGATGCACAGTGAGCTGCCCCTCCTTCAAGAGTGATAGAAAGTGAGGGAAGATGTAAAGTGAAAGGTGAATACAAGTTAATCAGAAGGACTAGGATGTAAGAAATAAGAGAGTGTTTGTGAAAGGACTACGAGATGGAAGATTACAAGTGCACTAAGGCACGATGTGTTCGCTATGATAAGGATAAGGGTTGGAATAAAGTGAGAGAAGCATTGGAAATGCTCTACTTTAAGTGAGTGGAGACTGTCCAACTGAATAAAATTTTGCAGAGCATTGGGAATGCTGTACTTTAAGTGAGTGGAGCATTGGGAATTGATACTTTGCCATGAAATATATTACAAATATTACATCATCACATATTCATATCAAAATTCTCATCACAGAAGGTTATATTTCCTAATAATCACATCATCACACATTCATATCATAAAATTGTGTGCATGAAATAAATATATAAATATCATGACTAAATGCCACTTAAGTAATAAGTCAGAAATTGGTGTATAATCAACAAAAACTACATCATGATTCATACATTGCAACAAATAAATGTCAACCATAATATTCATGGAGTAAACAACATCATGAGAATATGCTCCTCATGCATATATACAAACACAACATCATACATGCATCACAACTCTTCTGATGCTTCTAGTGGAGACTGTGGCAACTCTTCTGATGCTTCCAATGGAGGCTGTGGTGCTCTAGATGTACACTCAGTCTCTACTTCTTCTGTAGTATGTAGTGCTTTCGGAGTAGACTCAGTATCCTCTTCCTTAAATGCAAGCGGAGGCTGTGGCAACTCTTCTGATGCTTCCAGTGGAGACTGTGGTGTTGTAGGTGTACACTGAGTCTCTACTTCTTCTGTAGTGTGTAGTGCTTTCACAGTAGACTCAGTCTCCTCTTCCTTAAATGCAAGCTCTGATATTGCTTCAGTTGCATGTTGTATTCTAATGGCAGCAATTAGGTCTCGAATGATTTCAACCCTAAACAATTGTATATCCTCCTCTGAATATTTGAGCTCCAAAGAGTCTTTCGATGAGATCTGTGGCTTAAGTGAGAAAATTTCTTTGAAAATCAACATGCAGTTGTAGGCAACTCTCCACCCACAACTATGCCCATCTTCCTGCTCTACTACTAAATGCTTTTGGAAGTCTACCGAGTCTTTGTACTATCCTGTTTCTCTGA
The DNA here is from genome assembly GCF_047967505.1 of Dipteris shenzhenensis. NCBI lineage: Eukaryota > Viridiplantae > Streptophyta > Polypodiopsida > Gleicheniales > Dipteridaceae > Dipteris > Dipteris shenzhenensis. The sequence goes on along the minus strand of NC_141602.1, from coordinate 11,982,066 downwards.
TAGCAGATACCAACTTCTCAATCGACCTGCTCATCATGACATATTTAAAAAACTTAGTGTGTCTATTACATAAGGTACATAATATAGAAGTAACAACAGATTAATAGAATACTTACATTTGCACTGAGCCATGAAAGCCTGCAATCGAGTTAACAAACCAACAATAGTTGTCTTCAAGGTCCCAAACCACTTGCTCGTGATAGTAAGTCAAATCTTATTTGAGCAAGAATCTTATTTGTCGCTCTTGCTCGTGATAGTTCTACTCTTAGTTGTAAGAACTCAAATTTGTGTTCAACATTCTTCTTGATACTTTCTTCTCGTAAGTCCCTTTCATTCTTTTCCTAAGTCAAATCTTATTTGTCGCTCTTGTAAGAATTCTACCTCTCTCCCTCTACTCCCTCTACTCCCTTTTTTCTCTCTCCCTCACTCTCTCTCTCTCCCATAGCTTCCCCCCTCACTCTCTCTCTCTCTTTCTCTCTCCCTCCCCTCACTCTCTCTCTCTCTTTCTCTCTTCCTCCCCTCACTCTCTCTCTCACTCCCCTCCCTCCTCTCCCCTCTCTCTCCTTCGGCTCCCTCCTCACCTCTCCCTCTCTCTCTCTCCCTCTCTCTCCCCTCTCTCTCCTTCTGCTCCCCTCCCCCCTCCCTCCCTCCCTCCCTCAACCCCGCCCCCCCCCCTTCCCCTCCCCTCCCTCCGCCACCAGAACCCCCCCCACCCCCTCCCTTCCCCTCCCCCCTCTCGACCCTGCCCCTGCCCCTCCCTCCCTCCCCGGCTCCCCTCCTCCCCTCTCCCTGCTGCCAAAACCCCCCCACCCCTCCCTTCCCCTCCCCCCTCTCGACCCTGCCCCTGCCCCTTCCTCCCTCCCTGGCTCCCCTCCTCCCCTCTCCTTGCTGCCAAAACCCCCCCCACCCCGTCCCTTCCCCTCCTCCCCTCTCCCCTCCCCCTCCTTGGGTTCTGGTGGCCGCAGCTGCCAGAACACCCCCTCCCTCCCCTCCCCCCTCTAGGGGGTCCTGGCGGTCGCGGCCGCCAGACCCCCCCTCCCTCCCTCCCTCCCTCCCCCACCTGGCTCCCTTCCCCCCTCCCCTCCCCTCCCCTCCCCCTCTAGGGGGTTCTGGCGGCCGCAGCTGCCAGACCCCCCCTCCCTCCCTCAACCCCTCCCCCCCTCCCCTCCCTCCCCTCCGCTCCTGCTCCCCCACCCCCTCCCTCCCCTTCGCTTCCACTCCGCCACCCCCTCCCTCCCCTCCCCTCCCCTCCCCGCCCCCTGCCTCCCCTCCGCTCCTCCAGGGGGTTCTGGTGGCCGCGACTGCCAGACCCCCCCCCTCCCCTCCCTCCCTCGACCCGTGGACCCCCGGCCCCCTCCCTCCCTCCCTCCCTCCCCCACCCGGCTCCCCTCCCCCCTCCCCTCCAGGGGGTCCTGGCAGCCGTGGCTGCTAGACCCCCCCCCTCCCTCCCTCCCTCCCCCACCCGGCTCCCCTCCCTCCCTCCCTCCCTCCCTCGACCCCTCCCCCCCCTCCCCCCCCCCTCCCCCCCTCTAGGGGGTCCTGGCGACCGTGGCCGCCACACCCCCCCTCCCCCCTTTCGCCCCCCTTGGCCCCCTCCAGGGGGTCTTGGTGGCCGCGGCCGCCAGACCCCCCCTCCCTCCCTCCCTCCCCCACCCGGCTCCCCTCCCCCCCTCCCCTCCCCCCCTCCCTTCCCCCCTCTAGGGGGCACGTCCGCCAAAACACCCCCTTCCGCCCCCACTCGGCTCCCCTCCCCCCTTTCCTCTAGGGGGTTCTGGTGGCCGCGGCCGCTAGACCCCCCCTTCTGCCCCCCTTCCCCCCCTCTAGGGGGTTCTAGCGGCCGTGGCCGCGAGACCCCCCCCCTCCCTCCCTCAACCCCTCCCCCCCCTCCCCTCCCCTCCCTCCCCCTCCAGGGAGTCCTGGCGGCCGCGGCCACCAGACCTCCCCCCCTCCCTCCCTCCCCCACCAGACCGCTCCCCCCCCTCCCTCCCCTCCCCCCTCCATGCGGTTCTAGCGGCCGCGGCCACCAGACCCCCCCTCCCTTCCCCACCCGGCTCCACCCCCTCCCTCCCCTCCCCCCTCCAGGGGGTCTTGGTAGCCGCAGCCACCAGACCTCCCTCCCTCCCTCCCTCCCTCCCCCTCCCCCCTTGCCCCCGCCCTTCCCTCCCCCCCTCCTCCCTACCTCCCTCACCCTCTCCCTACCTCCCTACCTCCGATGGGCACAATACTTTGCACACACCTTCAACTAGGTGGAATTGACTTACATGCAAAGTGGCACTCCCATCCCATAAGTGCTTGATCTGATAATATACCTAGCAGCGTGTTTTTTTACGGATGTGCATGACACTAGAGCAAAAATAGTATTTATTGCTCGATCGATCATGCAAAGGATATCCGATGGGTACAACACTTTTTGCACACCTCAACCTAGGTGGTATTGGAATGTTCTCAAAGAGGCACACCCATCCGATAAGTACTTGGTCAGATAACACACCTAAGGGCGTGTTTTTTTGCGGATGTGCATATCACTCAGGAAAAAATGGTGTATAATGCATGATCGACCATGCAAAGCATATCCGATGGTGACAACACTTTGCACGCACCTCAACGTAGTTGAAACAGACTTGCGTGCAAAGTGGAGTCCCCATCCGATAAGTACTTGTTTGAATAACACACCTAAGACCGTGTTCTTTCATGGTTGTGCATGACACTAAGGCAAAAACAGTGTTTTATGCTTGATCGACAATGCAAAGCATATCCGATGGGCACAATACTTTGCACACACCTTTAAATAGGTGTAATTGACTTACATGCAATGTGGCACGCCCATCCCATAAGTGCTTGATCGGATAACATACCTAGCAGCGTGTTTTTTTACGGATGTGCATGACACTAGAGCAAAAATAGTATTTAATGCTCGATCAACCATGCAAAGGATATTCGATGGGCACAAAACTTTTTGTATGCCTCAACCTAGGTGGTATTGAAATGTTCTCAATGAGGCACACCCATCCAATAAGTACTTGGTCAGATAACACACCTAAGGTTGTGTTTTTTTGCGGATGTCCATATCATTAGGGAAAAAATGGTGTATAATGCGTGATCGACCATGCAAAGCATATTCGATGGTGACAATACTTTGCACGCACCTCAATGTAGATTAAAAGGACTTGCGTGCAAAGTGGAGCCCCCATCCGATAAGTACTTATTTAAATAACACACCTACGGCCATGTTTTTATATGGTTGTGCATGACACAAAGGCAAAAACGGTGTTTTATGCTTGATCGACAATGCAAAGCATATCCGATGGGCACAATACTTTGCACACACCTTCAACTAGGTGGGATTGACTTACATGCAAAGTGGCATTCCCATCGCATAAGTACTTGATCGGATAACACACCTAGCAGCGTGTTTTTTTACGGATGTGCATGACACTAAGGCAAAAATGGTATTTAATGCTCGATCGACCATGCAAAGCATATCCGATGGGCACAATACTTTTCCTAAACCTTAACCTAGGTGGTATTGAAATGTTCTCAAAGAGGCACACACATCCGATAAGTACTTGGTCAGATAACATACCTAAGGACATGTTTTTTTGCGGATGTGCATATCACTACGGGAAAAACGTTGTATAATGCGTAATCGACCATGCAGAGCATATCTGATGGTGACAATACTTTGCATGCATCTCAACCTAGTTGAAATGGACTTGCGTGCAAACTGGAGCCCCCATCCGAGAAGTACTTGTTTGATTAACACACTTAGGACCGTGTTTTTTCATGGTTGTGCATGACACTAAGGAAAATACGGTGTTTTATGCTTGATCGACAATGCAAAGCATATCTGATGGGCACAATACTTTGCACACACCTTCAACTAGGTGGAATGGACTTACATGCAAAGTGGAACTCCCATCCCATAAGTGGTTGATCAGATAACATACCTAGCAATGTGTTTTTTTCCGGATATGCATGACACTAGAGCAAAAATAGTATTTAATGCTCGATCGACCATGCAAAGGTTATCCGATGGGCACAACACTTTTCGTACACCTCAACACAGGTGGTATTGAAATGTTCTCAAAGAGGCACACCCATCCGATAAGTACTTGGTCAAATAACACACCTAAGGGCGTGTTTTTTAACGGATGTGCATATCACTAGAGAAAAAATGGTGTATAATGCGTGATCGACCACGCAAAGCATATCCGATGGTGACAATACTTTGCATGCACCTCAACGTAATTGAAACAAACTTGCGTGAAAAGTGGAGCCCCCATCCGATAAGTACTTGTTTGAATAACACACCTAGGACCGTGTTTTTTCATGGTTGTGCATGACACTAAGGCAAAAACAATGTTTTATGCTTGATCAACAATGCAAAGCATATCCGATGGGCACAATATTTTGCACACACCTTTAAATAGGTGTAATTGACTTACATGCAATGTGGCATGCCCATCCCAAAAGTGCTTGATTGGATAACATACCTAGCAGCGTGTTTTTTTACGCATGTGCATGACACTAGAGCAAAAATAGTATTTAATGCTCGATCGACCATTCAAAGGATATCCAATGGGCACAACACTTTTCGTATGCCTCAACCTAGGTGGTATTGAAATGTTATCAAAGAGGCACACCCATCCGATAAGTACTTGGTCAGATAACACACCTAAGGGCGTGTTTTTTTGCGGATGTCCATATCACTAGGGAAAAAATGGTGTATAATGCATGATCGACCATGCAAAGCATATCCGATGGTGACAATACTTTGCACGTGCCTCAACGTAGTTGAAACGGACTTGGTTGCAAAGTGGATCCCCCTTCCGATAAGTACTTATTTGAATAACACACCTACGGCCGTGTTTTTATATGGTTGTGTATGACACAAAGGCAAAAACGGTGTTTTATGCTTGATCGACAATGCAAAGAATATCCGATGGGCACAATACTTTACACACACCTTCAACTAGGTGGAATTTACTTACATGCAAAGTGGCATTCCCATCGCATAAGTACTTGATCGGATAACACACCTAGCAGCGTGTTTTTTTACGGATGTGCATGACACTAAGGCAAAAATGGTATTTAATGCTTGATCGACCATGCAAAGCATATCCGATGGGCACAATACCTTTCCTACACCTTAACCTAGGTGGTATTGAAATGTTCTCAAAGAGGCACACCCATCCGATAAGTACTTGGTCAGATAACATACCTAAGGACATGTTTTTTTGCAGATGTGCATATCACTACGGGAAAAACGTTGTATAATGCGTAATCGACCATGCAGAGCATATCCGATGGTGAAAATACTTTGCACGCATCTCAACCTAGTTCAAATGGACTTGCGTGCAAATTGAAGCCCCCATCTGATAAGTACTTGTTTGATTAACACAGTTAGGACCGTGTTTTTTGATGGTTGTGCATGACACTAAGGAAAAAATGGTCTTTTATGCTTGATCGACAATGCAAAGCATATCCGATGGGCACAATACTTTGCACACACCTTCAAATAGGTGGAATTGACTTACATGCAAAGTGGCACACCCATCCCATAAGTGCTTGATCGGATAACATACCTAGCAGCGTGTTTTTTTTATGGATGTGCATGACACTAGAGCAAAAACAGTATTTAATGCTCGATCGACCATGCAAAGGATATCCGATTGGCACAATACTTTTCCTACACGGCAACCTAGGTGGTAGTGAAATGTTCTCAAAGAGGCACACCCATCTGATAAGTACTTGGTTAGATAACAAACCTAAGGGGCTGTTCTTTTGCGGATGTGCATATCACTAGAGAAAAAATGGTGTATAAGGCATGATCGACCATGCAAAGCATATCTGATGGTGACAATACTTTGCACGCATGTCAATGTAGTTGAAACGGACTTGCATGCAAAGTGGAGCCCCCATCCGATAAGTACTTGTTTGAATAACACACCTAGGACCGTGTTTTTTCATGGTTGTGCATAACACTAAGGCAAAAATGGTGTTTTATGCTTGATCGACAATGCAAAGCATATTCGATGGGCACAATACTTTGCACACACCTTCAACTAGGTGGAATTGACTTACATGCAAAGTGGCACGCCCATCCCATAAGTGCTTGATTGGAAAACATACCTAGGAGCGTGTTTTTTTACGGATGTGCATGACACTAGAGCAAAAATAGTATTTAATGCTCGATCGACCATGCAAAGGATATCCAATGGGCACAACACTTTTACTATGCCTCAACCTAGGTGGTATTGAAATGTTCTCAAAGAGGCACACCCATCCGATAAGTACTTAGTCAGATAACACACCTAAGGGCGTGTTTTTTTGCGGATGTCCATATCACTACGGAAAAAATGGTGTATAATGCGTGATCGACCATGCAAAGCATATCCGATGGTGACAATACTTTGCACACACGTCAACGTAGTTGAAATGGACTTGCGTGCAAAGTGGAGCCCCCATCCGATAAGTACTTGTTTGAATAACACACCTACGGCGGTGTTTTTATATGGTTGTGCATGACACTAATGCAAAAATGGTGTTTTATGCTTAATCGACAATGCAAAGCATATCCGATGGGCACAATACTTTGCACACACCTTCAACTAGGTGGAATTACCTTACACGCAAAGTGGCATTCCCATCGCATAAGTACTTGATCGGATAACACACCTAGTAGCGTGTTTTTTTACGGATGTGCACAACACTAAGGCAAAAATGGTATTTAATGCTCGATCGACCATGCAAAGTATATCCGATGGGCACAATACTTTTCCTACACCTTAACATAGGTGGTATTGAAATGTTCTCAAAGGGGCACACCCATCCGATAAGTACTTGGTCAGATAACATACCTAAGGGCGTGTTTTTTTGCGGATGTGCATATCACTACGGGAAAAACGTTGTATAATGCGTAATCGACCATGCAGAGCATATCCGATGGTGACAATACTTTGCACGCATCTCAACATAGTTGAAACAGACTTGTGTGCGAACTGGAGCCCCCATCCGATAAGTACTCGTTTGACTAACACACGGATGTGCATGACACTAGAGCAAAAATAGTATTTAATGCTCGATCGACCATGCAAAGGATATCTGATGGTCACAATATTTTTCCTACATGGCAACCTAGGTGGTAGCAAAATGTTCTCAAAGAGGCACACCCATCCGATAAGTACTTGGTTAGATAACACATCTAAGGGCCTTTTTTTTTACGGATGTGCATATCACTAGGAAAAAAATGGTGTATAATGCATGATCGACCATGCAAAGCATATCCTATGGTGACAATACCTTGCCTGCACCTCAACATAGTTGAAAAGGACTTGCGTGCAAAGTGGAGCCCCCATCCGATAAGTACTTGTTTGATTAACACACCTAGGACCGTGTTTTTTCGTGGTTGTGCATGACAATAAGGCAAAAACGGTGTTTTATGCTTGATCGACAATGCAAATCATATCTGATGGGCACAATACTTTTCACACACCTTCAACTAGGTGGAATTTACTTACATGAAAAGTGGCACTCCCATCCCAAAAGTGCTTGATCGGATAACATACCTAGCAGCATGTTTTTTTACGGATGTGCATGACACTAGAGCAAAAATAGTATTTAATGCTCGATCGACCATTCAAAGGATATCCAATGGGCACAACACTTTTCGTATGCCTCAACCTAGGTGGTATTGAAATGTTATCAAATAGGCACACCCATCCGATAAGTACTTGGTCAGATAACACACCTAAGGGCGTGTTTTTTTGCGGATGTCCATATCACTAGGAAAAAAATGGTGTATAATGCATGATCGACCATGCAAAGCATATCCGATGGTGACAATACTTTGCACGCGCCTCAACGTAGTTGAAACGGACTTGGGTGCAAAGTGGATCCCCCTTCCGATAAGTACTTATTTGAATAACACACCTACGGCCGTGTTTTTATATGGTTGTGCATGACACAAAGGCAAAAACGGTGTTTTATGCTTGATCAACAATGCAAAGAATATCCGATGGGCACAATACTTTGCACACACCTTCAACTAGGTAAAATTTACTTACATGCAAAGTGGCATTCCCATCGCATAAGTACTTGATCGGACAACACACCTAGCAGCGTGTTTTTTTATGGATGTGCATGACACTAAGGCAAAAATGGTATTTAATGCTCGATCGACCATGCAAAGCATATCCGATGGACACAATACTTTTCCTACACCTTAACCTAGGTGGTATTGAAATGTTCTCAAAGAGGCACACCCATTCGATAAGTACCTGGTCAGATAACATACCTAAGGGCATGCTTTTTTGCGGATGTGCATATCACTACGGGAAAAACGTTGTATAATGCATAATCGACCATGTAGAGCATATCCGATGGTGACAATACTTTGCACACATCTCAACCTAGTTGAAACGGACTTGCATAATAATTGGAGCCCCCATCCGATAAGTACTTGTTTGATTAACACACTTAGGACCGTGTTTTTTCATGGTTGTGCATGACACTAAGGCAAAAATGGTGTTTTATGCTTGATCGACAATCTGATGGGCACAATACTTTGCACACACCTTCAACTAGGTGGAATTGAATTACATGCAAAGTGGCACACCCATCCCATAAGTGCTTGATCGGATAACATACCTAGTAGCGTGTTTTTTTTACGGATGTGCATGACACTAGAGCAAAACCAGTATTTAATGCTCGATTGATCATGCAAAGGATATCCGATTGGCACAATACTTTTCCTACATGGCAACCTAGGTGGTAGTGAAATGTTCTCTAAGAGGCACACCCATCCGATAAGTACTTGGTTAGATAACACACCTAAGGGCGTGTTTTTTTGCGGATGTGCATATCACTAGGAAAAAAACGGTGTATAATGCGTGATCCACCATGCAAAGCATATCCGATGGTTACAATACCTTGCATGCACCTCAACATAGTTGAAAAGTACTTGTGTGCAAAGTGGAGCCCCCATCCGATAAGTACTTATTTGATTAACACACCTAGGACCGTGTTTTTTCATGGTTGTGCATGACACTAAGGCAAAAACGGTATTTTATGCTTGATCGACAATGCAAATCATATCTGATGGGCACAATACTTTGCACACACCTTCAACTAGGTGGAATTTACTTACATGAAAAGTGGCACTCCCATCCCATAAGTGCTTGATCGGATAACATACCTAGCAGCGTGTTTTTTTACGGATGTGCATGACACTAGAGCAAAAATAGTATTTAATGCTCGATCGACCATTCAAAGGATATCCAATGGGCACAACACTTTTCGTATGCCTCAACCTAGGTGGTATTGAAATGTTCTCAAAGAGGCACACCCATCTGATAAGTACTTGGTCAGATAACACACCTAAGGGTGTGTTTTTTTGCGGATGTCCATATCACTAGGGAAAAAATGGTGTATAATGCGTGATCGACCATGCAAAGCATATCCGATGGTGACAATACTTTGCACGCACCTCAACGTAGTTGAAACGGACTTGGGTGCAAAGTGGATCCCCCATCCGATAAGTACTTATTTGAATAACACACCTACGGCCGTATTTTTATATGGTTGTGCATGACACAAAGGCAAAAATGGTGTTTTATGCTTGATCGACAATGCAAAGCATATCCGATGGGCACAATACTTTGCACACACCTTCAACTAGGTGGAATTGACTTACATGCAAAGTGGCATTCCCATCGCGTAAGTACTTGATCGGATAACACACCTAGCAGTGTGTTTTTTTATGGATGTGCATGACACTAAGGCAAAAATGGTATTTAATGCTCAATCAACCATGCAAATTATATCCGATGGACACAACACTTTTCCTACACCTTAACCTAGGTGGTATTGAAATGTTCTCAAAGAGGCACACCCATTTGATAAGTACCTGGTCAGATAACATACCTAAGGGCATGTTTTTTTGCGGATGTGCATATCACTACGGGAAAAACGTTGTATAATGCGTAATCGGCCATGCAGAGCATATCCGATGGTGACAATACTTTGCACGCATCTCAACCTAGTTGAAATGGACTTGGGTGTAAACTGGAGCCTCCATCCGATAAGTACTTGTTTGATTAACACACTTAGGACCGTGTTTTTTAATAGTTGTGCATGACACTAAGGAAAATACGGTGTTTTATGCTTGATCGACAATCCAAAGCATATCCGATGGGCACAATACTTTGCACACACCTTGAACTAGGTGGAATTGACTTACATGCAAAGTGGCACACCCATCCCATAAGTGCTTGATCGGATAACATACCTAGCAGGGTGTTTTTTTACGGGTGTGCGTGACACTAGAGCAAAAATAGTATTTAATGCTCGATCGACCATGCAAAGGATAACTTGGCATGTCCATCTGATGTGATGAGTACTTGATCGGATAACTTTCCCACCAATAAATTAAGTACTAATTAAAAATTATAATAAATGAGTAGATTATTAAAAAGAGACTAATATTTATGTAATTGTTGCTACTGCAGCTTGCTTGCGAAGGACTCTCACAAAGGAGATGGCTATAGATTTTGTTCCAGGGATGGATGTGATTTAATGTAGCAAAAGAGAAGTAGTTGCATTTGCTACAATCCATGATAGTGATCCCAATTCAGTTTGCCACTTTCGAAGACTTGGTGAAGATAAGGTGGCAGTTACTATATCAAAGATTCTTAGCGCGCATGTTGAGCTAAAGTATAAATGTGGAGATATGGAAACACTTGGAGACGTTATGCCCTACAATGCATCCAACAAATCATTTATAGCATGGGACAAAGATGAGACTTATGCAACAGACATTATCAAGAATACAAAGTGCACCACCTTGGATTTTACTATAGGGGACATTTTACAAATGAGATCATTTGCAAATAAGACTATAGCAAAAGGTGAAGTATTGGGATTTGAACAAGTGGAGCAATGGTCATTTGCACAGATGAGGATTTTAAATATTTAACTTTGATTGTGATATGGCCAAGGATGCAATGACCAATCATGGATGCTTGGTTACAAACAAATGTGAGGAGAAGAAGTGCATAAATACAGATAACAACATGCACGAGGAACAAAAACGGTCATACATATGCATGAAGAGAAAGTGAATCCAGGCAGATCCACAAAAGCAACCAAAGAGGAAGAGAGTAATGAAGGAGGAGAACATGTTAAATGCATTGGGATATCTATGTTGCAAGCGAAGATGTATGTGCTTCATTGATCTTGCAGACATCAGGGAATGTAGAGGACACATGTGGCAAAGAAGAGGAAGCGAAAGAAATGAATACCTTCTCACAAGTCTCTCTTGCTTTCTTCAAAATGGCAATAAAAGGCTAAGTTCAAGACAAAAGGTAAAACCTCTCATAAATGGAAAAAGGATTTGCAATAAGGCATATCGCAATATTACTAGATTATCCCATGGTACATATTGGGATTTAGTCACCAAGGCAAAGGGCGGCAACAAATTTAGCATTCACGATAATAGAGAAAGGTCCAAATCAAGAATCTCAACTATTAGGGTAGCAGTAATTTTGCGAGACTTCATACATGAAAATACTTTACCTCAACCCCATATATCTACCAAACTCCCTAACGGTGACACGATCACTGAAATGCACCTTCCAATGGGCTTGACAAAGCTCGAAGTATTTGACTCTATTGCAGAAAAGCAAAGGCAAAGAGGGGATGCCGTAGCTTCTTCTCATACTTTGTATACTCTTTGGAAGAAGAACTTTGGATATGTTAAAATCCCGAGGAGGCAAAAAATGTCAAAGTGCAATGTCTGTGATGATTTAAAGCGAGCGATTGAGAGTGCAACATGTCCAAATCAAAGGGAATTATACAAAAAAAACCGAAAATCTCATCATGACCTTATTCGATATTCCAGACAAAAATATGCATATTGGAAGGAGCAAGCTATTTCGCATCCCGATGACTACATGTGCCTTATTGTAGATGGCATGGATCAGAATACAACAACATTGCCTCGTTTTGTTGCCACTCCACCTAAATTACAAGGAAAGCACTTTCTAAAGACACATCTATGTGGAGTGTTAGTGCATGGAATTAAGTTCTTTGCAGATATATGGATTGATTCCTTGCATCTACATGATAGCAATCAAGTTGTAACATCTATTATGAAGGCAATTCGCAATGTACATGCAGAAAAAGGTTGCCTACTACCGACTTCGAGAATACAAGCTAATAATTGCTGGCAAGAAAATAAGAATGTACTCATGTTTGCATTCTGCTCCATGCTAATTGCTCATCGAATCTTTAATGAGGTCGAATGTGGATTTTTGTATGTTGGGCATACACATGAGGATATCGATCAAGTTTTTAGCACAATCTCAAGGGAGCTTAAATGCAAGGATGTGGAGACAATAGATGACTTGGTAAGAAGATGTGGCAAGCAAGTTGGTGGTCATAAGGAAAGTACAGTATGTGAGAGGCTCGAAAGAATGTATGATTGGAAGAGCTTCATTCTACCTTTTATACAAACGGGTGGTGATGCATTGACAGGTCATACCAATCCACACTACTTTCATTTTTTTTTAAAAGATGAAAAACCCATAATGCAATGGCAACAGTATTCTCATGATACAAAATGGGAACCTGAAGAACCTTACAGTCTCTTAACTTCAATTCCCAGAAAGGAAAGGTATCCAACATGGCCTCCTATACAAGAATTCAATGAGAGGTCTAACTGTGAAATAGAAGGATTAAAAGCATTTATTACATATGCTCCGGAGATATCCTGATTCGAAGCCTACTTGGAGAGAACACACTACCACTGTAATTAATAAGACACGAAATTTAATAAAGGACCTTGAGAGAATGCGAGGCTCAAAGGATGTCAAGGAAGAATGCAATATGTTTTGGCCAAATGCTCATAACGATTTGCGCCCAGCTCCAGTCTTTGAAAATGAATTTGTATCATTACTCCTACGTCCATATTGTGGACCGAAGAAGAGAGAGTTTATGCCACAAGTAGATATAGAGGTCGATTGTTTTGTTGTGGCTCAGCCATCGGATGATGAATATGAGAATGTGAAGTTTTGGATTGCAAAAGTAGTTGATGTGCAAAGAGATGACCAAGGGAGAGCTACAACATTTACAGCGGTATGGTATGAGCCAAAGGGCAGGAAGGAGAATATGGATAACAACACATTGTATACTAACTGTATAATGAAGGAGTGGGTCCCAAATGATGAATCAGTCTCTCAAGTTTCGACGGAGACAATCATAGTGTCTTGGCATTCAAGGGCAAAGAAATCAAAGAAGCGCATGGGATATGAGGTAGAAGGAAAAATAAAAATACCACAGCAAACTATTTTGCATATACACGAATTTTTAAGGATGCTCGCCATGGAGGAAGTAGAAGGAGACAGCTCAAATGAAGAATGTCCATGATTAAAGCTTTGTATTGAAGTCCATTGAAGGATTTTATTTGGGTACTAGGCAAGAAGCCAATCCAAGACAATTATAATCAGAGTCATCACCTCCTATGTCAAATGAGAGTCAAAATATGCACTGGATGTCACCCAAGGGTCAAGGCTTGCCAAGACAATAGGGAGTTAATGCAGATGGCACCTGGCAAGGGACTATGACATTGAGCAATAAGACAATGGGGAGTCAATGCACCCAAGGGGCAAGGCTTGGCAAGATAACTTGTGGGAGTTAATGTAGATGGCACCTGTATTTTGCAATGGATGTCACCCAAGGGTCAAGGCTTAGCAAGACAATAGGGAGTTAATGCAGATGGCACTTGGCAAGGGACTATCGCATTGAGCAATAAGACAATGGGGAGTCAATGCACCCAAGGGGCAAGGCTTGGCAAGACAAGTGGGAGTCAAATTATGCAGATGGCACCTGGCAAGGGACTGTCGTTACATTGAGCAATAAGACAATGGGGAGTCAAATTATGCAGATGGCATGAATTGAGGCTCTTTAAGAGCAACAATTTAAATTGTAAACATATGTTCAATCTATATCATTTTGGATATAAAGACTCTAGCTGAGAGCAACGTCTCTCAATGTAATCATATAATAATAGCTATAATTGCTATTATACCTCTTTGGTTCAATACAAAACTTAGGTCTTATGGCATCATGTCTTTTTTCTATTTATTAAAAGTTTTAAAAATTTTGTGCATATTGTGAGTGACAATGTTATTTTCATGAAATATTTAAGTCTCCTTTCATGGATTTATAAATTTATCACGTTAAGGAAAAATGTCAAGGAAAAATATTAAAAATAATTAAATTAACAAATAACTTAGATATAGCTAGAATTTCTAATATAGGATTATTTCAAATTCTTGCATGTTGGTGCAAAAGTATAGATTGAAAAAACAATATTTTTATGTGAATATGATAGTGCCACAAAGTGAACTTTTGATTTGGGAAGGATATTTTCACAAAGTAAAGTTTTCATTTGGGAAAGATTTTTGGGCTTCGTCCAAAAACAACACAAAAAGTCCAAAATTAATGAAATAGGTGTTAATTCTAGCTGCACTTATTGTGGGGCTTCCTTGTTTGGGTTTACAAGGGTGCTTATATAGAGATGGCTTGCCTATTGCTTTCGTTGTGCCGTTGGGAATCCTTTGTTGAGAGTTCACACTCAACATCATGTGATCATGTGTGCATAGCACCATTATGTGATCATATGTGCATAGCACTAACCTTATAGAGTGCTATAAAGGAAAGGTTAGATCTCCTAACCCTAACCCTAAATGGGTTTGTATATATTCTATTTTTTCAACTAAATCTAGTGTACAATTAGTCATTTGTGGTGTGCTCTCTAGCTGTGCCCTCTTTCCTCATCTCCACTCTTCTCCTCTCCCCTCTTCATATTTTGTCATGGTATCAGAGCATGGTTCTGCCTTCTACTAAGGCACCATCCTTCTTGTGAGAGTGATTGACAGATTGAGAGATCGAGAGCGATTGAGTGTGCATTCTCTTCTATTGAGAGAAAATTCCATCCATTGAGAGAAATTTTTGTCATTGTTCTTGAGAGATTTCTATCATTTGAGAGAGAGTTTATTTGAGTGTTTCTTGAGTTGAGAGAGAGAGAGATTCTTCATTGAGAAATATTTGTGAGAAAAGAGAGATTTCTGAGTCTATTGAGAGTGAGAGGGTTTGAGTGCTATTGTGCTAAGCCCTTGGTCAACAACCTCTCCTTGAGAGCTCAAGTATCCTCTCCAGCGACTTCAACAGACTTCAAAGGCTGCAATAGCTAAGACCAAGCTTCAACAGTGCCTCCAACTTGCACACCCTCCTACGAGAGCCTCGACCAAGCGTCTATTCAACTCCAGCCTCTCTAACAAAATCATCGCCAACAATGACCTCTCCAAGCAGCCTCTCCAAGTAGTCCCACAATGGAGCAATAGCAGCCTTCTGCCTCTACAAGCCTCTGAGCTTCCAGTCTATGGGCTATCTCAAGACTCATGGCTCCTAAACCATCTACGGACATCCAACTCCAACAGCACTATTGCATGCGCCTCTATGAGCTTCTACAATAGCACGGCTAACTCCATCGCCTTCCACATGGCTTACCAAGGCACAATAGCAATCTATTGCTGCTTTCTGCAACCCATCCAATAGCCACGTCATTAGTTCACTGAAAGAGCTAGAAAACGAAGCGACTCCAGCTCGCTTAAGCATCGACCATCCCCGAACTCTGCACCGCCGCTCCATCGGGCCACATAGCCAATGGACTTCAGTGAGCTCCATGCAGAGGTGACATCAATCGGTGCCCTGAACCTACAGTCTCCATAGGTTGCGCCATCAATAAGGGACTCCAACCCTTCAGTACTTCAAGCTATTGTCTTGTAGCACGACAAAAACTCATGGGCACCACCATCCAAGCCTCTCCTACATTCAATGCTCCAAAGATGCCACGTCCTAGCTATTCTTGCCTTTCAGCTAGTAATGGAGAAGACGACATAATCTCGAAGATTTCGTCAGCATCTCCAAGATTCTGTTAGCCATGTCATCATTTCATCCATGCCATGTGTCATTTCGTCCACCACGTCAGTAGCCCCCGCCTTGTGCCACGTCATCTTATCCTTGTGCCACATGTCATCATACCTTACCTACCATGTGTCACCACTATCCTTGTGCCATGTTAGCAAACCCTATCCTATTGCCACATCAGCACCTTATCTGCCATGTCATAAGTGCCACATCATCAGTGCCACATCACCTGTGCCAACTCTTATAGTATGTCTTTCCCATTGTTACTCCTACACAGGATCTGGAGCTAGAAGGCCCTTTCACTAAAATAGAATTATTTGATGCAATAAGAGCTTGTGGCAAATGGAAATCTCCAGGATGGGGGATGGCCTCACAGTTAAGTTTTTTCTTGCATACTAAGATATTCTAAAGTCAAATTTGTTGCGTATAATTAATTTTGCTTGGGAAAATCAACATATGCCGCCTTCATGGAAAAAAGGGATTGTAAAGCTTTTTACCAAGAAACAAATATGTGAATCCCTGGCTGATTGGAGGCCTATCACTCTCATGCATGTCATTTGATAAGATCATCACCAAAATGCTAGTTGATCGCATATAAAGGGTATCTACATTATGGCCTTCATCCTGCACAATATGGTCTTGTTCCTCGATGGCATATCACAGATAACATTGCGAATGCTTATGTTAGAATAGAGTATGCCAAATACATAGAGTAGGATGTTTTATTTTTGTAGGTTGACATTGCCAAGGTTTTGACATGATCCAATGGGATTTTATTTCATAGACTATGCATGCATTGGGTTTTGGTCACAAATTGCAACATGTTATTTACTGGCTATACAATGATAGTAAAGCTGCCTGCATACTATCTGGGGATATTTTTGAAGCCTAGACACTTTGTTGTTTGGTTCATTTGGGTTGTCCACTAAGTGTGCTTCTATAAGCTAATGCTGCCCATCCCGTGCTTCAATACATGGATCATCACTTGGGGTGGCAACTGACATGTTGTACGGTTTAGGTATTCCTCGAAGAAGCACCACTCCTCTGAATACTGAGTAGGATCTATCTTCCCGATGTACACATTATCATTATATGGTCTAGCTACTGCTGCTGGCTACTAGTCTTCATGTAAATTTTCAAAAATCCAAGTTGCTGCCCTTGCATTCCAAAGACTGACATTTCATCTTATGGCCAAAGGAAATTGTCCAATCTACTCAGCTAGTTCACCACCTTGGTTATCCTTTAGGTTGGACAATTCTTTCATCTCACCAATAGGCTGATTGAGTACTTGCAAGAAAAAGCTTGAATACTGAAAGTTAGCTACTTGGCCTTTGCATTTTAAGTTACGGATTGTTCAATTCATTTTGATGGCATACATACAGTTTTACTTGCCTGCAGCAAGGGAGACATTACTTCTTTCATGTCTATGGTTATGGAAACCTTGTGGTGCTCTAAACATGGCAATAAAAGTTTGCAATTGCTTTCGGTGCAACATCTCTGTTCACCAAAGATGCATGGGGGTCTCAATATTATAAATAACTAGGTGCATATTCTTGCTCATAAAGGTAAATTGATGCTACAATTTATGCAGGGCTCTCAGCCTTGGGCTACCATGATTGGCCATCTAATTTCACATCTCACCACCCCTGCTTTTGGATACTGGTAGCCCACTCACTGAGATTTCCTTCTTGGTTGTATTGATGGTGAGATCAAAGGTTGTTCACTAGTATCCCGCATGTTGATGGATGAGAAACACATACTCTCACACTTGGAATGGCATGGTAGGGATTTATTGTAGGGCAATTCTCTAGAATTCGAGAGCATACATTGGTCAAGTGTTTTTGCCCATCCATTGGCTTTGCAGGAGCCTTGACGTTCATATTTTCTTAGTTTGAAAGGGATCCATTTGATTGCAAATGGCATACATGATGAGGGAACCCTTCTTTCTTTCCCTTTGGCTATTGCAAAATATAATCTTTTATGCACTATTGTCTTGTATGGCATACTATTACTCATATGCTTCAGCATTTTCAACCAATACCCCCACTAGAGATTGAGGATTAGCTTCAGGATTGGACTCTTCACTTTCTAGGGTCAACATGCCATCCTTTGCGGCAGCTATCCCACATTACTATCTCTTCCTTGTATAAAGTCCTTCTACCCTTGCCTTAGGTTTCACAAAGGGTGAACAATATTTGGCAAATGAATCGTGCTACCAAGTGATATTTATGCTCCTCTCAGGCTAAGAACAAGTCTAATAAACCAGCAAATGCAGCTCAGGATAAGGGGAAAGCTCTTGCTACATCAAATGCTAATGTTTCTGCCTTGATGCCTTCAACTTCTCAATTGAAAGTAAGGGGGAAAACTTTGAAGGAAGCTTGGCAGAATCCAAGAGCATCACGTACTTGGAACGGCTTGTCATCATCGAGTGGGAACACACCTCAAGAAAATTCAAGGATTGGAATTACTTGGGATGCAGTGATAGCCAGCCATACTCTCTTTCCTGAAGAGGAAGTGGCTGCTCTTTTAACTTCTCCACAGACATTAGTTTCATTCGGGTGTGATTTTTTGGTGAGCTTTTTGTCATGAGCTTTTTTTCAATTTTCATGAATATTGCGAGCTTTTCATTCACCTGAGAGAGAGAGGGGGGGGGTTCATGGAGTGGGGTGGGTTGAAAGTTTGGGTTGTGGTTGCAGTTAAGAGGAGAGAGGGGGGGGAGGGGAGATAAAGGAAAGGGGGAGGGACGGGCGCATGGGTAAGGTGGCATGGAGAAGGGAGGGGAGGGGAGTTGGCATATATTCGTTATCATAGTGGAGAACGTAGAGGGGGAACTTATAAGGTATGCAAAGAGGAGTGAAAGGAGGAGAGAGAGGATGAGGAATGTGAAAGTTATGTTCATCTACTAAATGCAAAGGGGAAGGGAGAGCATGTGGGAAATTTGTTCATGTTCAAAGTGTATAATTTGACAAGTTTGACCTCATATTTGGATTCCTCATTGAATTCCGGTCATTTTGAGTACCATCATGACCATATTCCGATAAAAAATTTAAAAATGGTGTTTTTATCATGAATTCAGTTTTGGCCTGTTTTGGGCCTATTTTGAATCTGCGCTAGCGCAGACTCAAAATAGGCCCAAAACAGGCTAAAATGACAAAAACACCATTTTTTCAATTTTTATCGGAATATGGTCATGTTGGTACTCAAAATGACCGAAATTCAACGAGGAATCCAAATATGAGGTCAAAAGTTTCAAATTAAACACTTTTAAAATGAACATATCTCCCATAGTTCCTCCCTTCTACTTTGAATATGGACATATCTTCCATAATTTTTTGCCTCCTACTGCCACTCACATCCGCCCCTCCCTTGTGCATAGTATACACTCTTCCACCCCTCCCACATGCTATGAAAATGAACATATCCTATATCCTCTCCCCCTCTTTCTAACCTCCCCATCTTTCTTATAACAAAAACACATATGGATTTCTAAAAAAAGCTCGCAAAAAAAAAGGAAATGGTAAAAAAACTCACATTAAAAAGCTCGCCAAAAGATTTTCCCCGTTTCATCTTAGGGTCAGGGGCCGGATCCTGAGGTTGAATGCAAACTTGATCTTTTGGGTTCTTCAATGTAAATACTTTGTAAATATGTTGTCATACATAAAGTGTCTTACTTTGGAAATGGAAGCTGGTTTGGGGATATTTGCATCAATTGTAGCCTGGCATAGTTGCATTGCAAGAGCATAATCATCATATGTATCATCATGAGCATTTTTTTGTTATGATATTTTCTATGTAGGAGAACATACTTATTCAAGGGTGGTTTTCCTACTGAAACAACATGAGTTACAGCTAGTGGTTGCTCTAAATGATAGTCAAGGTAGATGGCTGATCATCCAATGTATTATACAGGGGGAAGTCTTTGAATTTGCTTCAGTCTATGTGCCACAATCTTCTCGTAGAAGAGGTTTAATTTGGGATGATATGCAAAGTTATCCCTAGAAACAACATGCCTTCATTTGTGGAGATTTAAATAATGCTCCTCAACCAGGTGACAATACTTCAAGTCATACTCACATGTTAGCCTCTGAGCTTCAGTATTGGTCTACTTTATTGACTCAACTCCCTCTTAATGATTTGTGGAAGAAATCACAGCCTATGCTGCCTAGTTACACATTTCAATACAATGCTCAGTGTGCTTATCGGGCTTTGTTGATGTCATCTGCCATGTCATCAAGGACATGTCACTTGCCACATCATTTGCCATGTCATCAAGGACACGTTACCTACCACATCATCTACCACGTCAGCATTGCCACATCATTTGCTGACATCATCATCTGTGACACCTCAGCTATCCAATCAGCACTGACCCCTGCAGGCATAGTTACCTCTTCACAATCAACTACATGTGACCAGTCCTACCACCTCAGCACAGGGCTCCACTGGCACACCTCTTGCTAAGCATAGTGCCACATCATCACTGCATG
The DNA here is from genome assembly GCF_047967505.1 of Dipteris shenzhenensis. Taxonomy (NCBI): domain Eukaryota; kingdom Viridiplantae; phylum Streptophyta; class Polypodiopsida; order Gleicheniales; family Dipteridaceae; genus Dipteris; species Dipteris shenzhenensis. The sequence continues at coordinate 11,961,589 of NC_141602.1, read as the reverse complement.
TGACCCACAGTTACACATCATCATTGAGCACCATTTGCACTCCTTTTGCCCCTCCACCTAGATCAGGTCGTATCTCTTGATCCAAGAAGAAATTGAGGGCACTCCAAAAATAAAAGTCGCTCGATTTTTTGTGCTCTACGTGCTCGTCGCATCACGTGCACATTTTGATGCAAGTTACACTCACATTTGAGCCTCACTGCCATCGATAAAACCACTTCCTTCATGCACATTTGCCTCTACATCGACGCATCTGACCCAACACTTAAAAGGAACAAAAGAAAAGGAATTATTTGCTGTTCTTTCATCGATTGACAGTTGGTATAGATCTAGATTAGAGTAGACTAGATTGCCATAGAGGGGCGCTTTGAATTTCCCCAAGTTGCCAATCTAAGCCATGCCCGAAATTCCCGACTAGTACCTACTCGGAGTAAGTCCATATGCTCACATACGGTTTCACATCATTACATTACCTGAAACCTTACATTCATCAATTTAGTGAGCAGATTTCAGAGAGTACAGAGGCATTGCAAATTGTTCAGTGGATACATATGCCACCATTGTAAAGCCTATTCGGCTATCTCACGGCATTGTGCACATCATTTTAGCCTTGTAAAGCCTCTTGGCTATTCCCAACATCATTTGCCACAAGCCTTGTAATACAAATCATATTTTATATATTGTAGTTCTATCTCCACCGATGGTTCAGAGATTTCACTTGGCACAGTCAGTGTATTTGTAGTTGATTCATACAGAGATTTTCACGACACTTTTGAGTACATTTCTTACACCATGTCTACGACTAGCAACCTCAATCTGGAGGCATTTGCTAAGTTAGACAACTCCAATTACGGTACATGGAAATATTGAATGGAGACCATTCTTGTACTTAAGACAAATGGGATTATGTCGATGGGTCTACACCTAGACCATTGGACAATCCAGCCACAAGTAGCTCTACTCCATCTGTTGTCACATCACCAGCAACGGGATCTACAACTACACAAATAGTTTTTGCACCAGTAGCAGATCTTGCCATTGCCTGAGCTCAGGCAGAATGGGATAAGAAAGACAAGTATGCCTATCATCTGATCAAGCAGAATGTGCAAGATGTCCTGCTAGGACAGCTCAACATAGTCAAGACATCGAAAGAAGCATGGGATATGTTGGCAACTCTCTACAAGTCCAAGAACACATCCAGGATTCTCACCCTAAGAAACCAAATCAACCAAAGTTTCCGCAACTTCGCATAAAAGACTACAACAATCAACTTGTAGCAAGAGAGACTATGAACCCGCAGAAATGGTTCAAGTAATCTTGAATGGACTAGGAGAGGGATACAAGAATCTAGTCTGGAGTATTGCCATCCAATGGTAAATTTTGACACTGGAAGAACTTCAGTCAGTCCTACTTGGTGAAGAACTTAGAACTCAGGCAATTCAAGCACGTAAAGGTCATTCTAATGATTAGGCATTCATAGCTTCAGACCGAAGCAGAGGCAAAGGCAGAGGTAGAAAAGTGGTCATCATCAGCAACATAGAATCAGCAAAGAGGAAATCATTCCAATCGAGGAGAAGATTTCAAGGACGAGGGAATGCATCCACCAATGTGTCAAACATTCAGTGCAACTATTGTCACAAGTTTGGACACTATGAAAGAGATTATCGCAAGAAGCAATACGACCAAGGTGATCAATCCAGCAGTAATCGAGGGAATTTTTGAGGCATAGAAAATCATTGTGGTGGACATTCTAGTCATAGTCATTTTGCAAATGAACATGGAAATATGTTTCTTGCAAGCGAGGAAATGCATCAGACTGATACATTGTATCTAGACACTGATTTTAATCCCAAATAAAATTTCAGTTATCAAGTTGGCCAAGTGGAACAGGATCCTTGGTACATTGATAGCGGTGCATCATCTCACATGACAAATCATCAGGAATGGTTCACAGAAGTGAAGCCATTAGAAGGACATAAGAATGTCATCTACACAGCAGATAATACACCGAATCCGGTTCAAGGGATAGGTGTCATCCCTATGAACAATTTCACTAGCACGAAAGGATTGGTGAAAGATGTGCTCTATGTTTCAAAGCTTAGCAAGAACCTTTTGTCTCAGTAGGTCAAATGACAGAACACAATTATAGAGTCATCTTCGACAGTGATGAATGCACTATCAGAGATAAATCCAAAAGATGTCAGCTAGTAGCAAAAGGTGTCAAGGAAGGATGCTCATACAGAATGCTAGCTACAGTGCCAAATAAGCATGCCATGTTAGCTCAACCATAACAGATGCCACTATCTGCAAAATGGCACAAGAGATATGGCCATGGCAACTTCAAGTACTTATTAGATATCAAGAATCAAAATATGGCAATTCGGATTCTGAAGCTACAGTTTCTTGGAAAAGTTTGCGAAGCATGCTGCTTCGGCAAACAAAAGTGAACCAACTTTGGCAAAAGTACCTCTCATGCACAAGGTATTCTTGATTTCATACATACAGATGTATGGGGTTATGCCCAGACCCATAGCATCAATGGTTCACTTTACTACTTGACTTTCATCGATGACTACAGCAGATATTGTTGGGTCTACTTTCTGAAAGAGAAATCTGAAGTGTTTTCCAGATTTCAAGAATTCAAAGCCATGGTAGAAAACTAGACAGGCAGAAAGATCAAAGTCATGAGATCAGATAGACGAGGTGAATACATGTCTTCAGCATTCATGAACTTTTGCAGATATCATAGCATACGTAGACAATTCACATGTGCAGATACTCCTTAGCAGAATGCAAGAGCTGAAAGTAAGAACGGGACTTTCTCAGACAATGCAGAGAAATGCTTAGTGAGAAGCATCTTTTGAATCAGTATTGGGCAGAAGCAATAGCTACAACAAACTACTTGCTTAATCAGCTTCCTACTGAACCGATACAAGGTATGACTCCTTATGAAGCAATCAATGGACATAAGCCGCACATTGGGCATCTCCGCATATTTGCTTGCATAGAATATGCCCACATACATGATGATCATCATAGAAAATTGGTGCGAAGTCATGCAAATGCATCATGGTTGGCTATAGTAACGAAAGCAAAGCATACAAGTTGTATGATCCCATCAACCACAAAGTCATTATCTCTAGAGATGTAATCTTTGATGAGGAATCAGAATGGAAAACCTCACCTACACAGGAGATAGAAGCATCGACTTCACAGTCATCTACAGAACAAGTTGATGAAGAAGAGCAAGAATTGCCAGCAACACCCCAAGCAAAGCCACAACAACTTAGACAGTCTACTAGGGAAAGCAGACCTCCAGCCATATTGACATATTCTCAGAAAGGCAAAGTAATTTAGGTGGAAACCACCAATTATGCTCTTATGACTACCATCATGGCTACAGAAGAGCCAGTGTACTTCGAAGATGCAGTAGACAAGCCAAAATGGCAAACTGCTATGAATGAAGAAATGGATGCTTTGTATCAGCATTATACTTGGGAGTTATGTGACCTTCCACCAAGAAAGAAGGCCATAGCAAACAAATGGGTATATAAAGGGAAGTATAATCTAGATGGCAGTATTCAAAGATACAAATCTAGACTAGTTGCAAAAGGATTTGCACAACAATATGGTCAAGACTATGATGAGACTTATGCTCCAGTAGAGCAAAGATAGATTCCATATGGTTCTTAATATCACTAGCAACACTCAGCATATGGAATGTGTATCAACTCGATGTCAAGAATGTATTTCTCAATGGTTATCTAGACGAGGAAGTCTACATGCAACAACTAGCAGGTTATGTTGAACCAGGATTGCAAGATTTTTCATATGGCAGATTGCAAGATTGCAGCCACTCCCATGGAACAGAGTTTGAAACTTACCAAAGATTCAGAAAAGCCTATAGTCAATGACAAATACTATAGGCAGTTCATTGGATCTCTTATATATTTGACTATCACTCGGCTAAATATTTGTTATGCAGTAAGCTCACTAGCACAGTTTATGGAAAATCCAAAACAGTCTCATTGGAATGCAGCCAAAAGAGTCTTGAGATACATCAAAGGTACAAAATAGTTTGGAATAGAATACAGAGGAAGTCATCCATGGTTGCATGGATACTGTGACAGTGACTATGCCAGAGATCATGAGACTAGGAGATCGACACAGGGATGCATTTTTCCTTGGTCAAGGTGCTATATCATGGTTGTCAAACAAACAGCCAACTATTTCTTTGTCTTCGACTGAAGAAAAATATAGAGCACTCACTATAGGTGCATGTGAGGCTATATGGCTCAGAAGACTATTGTCAGAGATAGACTACTTTGATGAGTCAAAGCCAACAACAATATACTGTGATAATCAATCGGCTCAAGCATTGACCAAGAATCTAGTATATCACTCCAAGACAAAGCACATTGATGTCAGAGAGCACTTCATCAAAGAAAGAGTGTTACTTGACAACACACTGCAACATTGTGATAGCAAATAGAATGTTGCATACATCTTTACCAAACCACTCGGTAAAGAGCTATTCGAGAAACACTGACTAGGTTTGATGCAGAGGAAGGACATTCCCATTAAAGGGGTGTGATGGAATGTAGTGCTCAGTCCTTCTTCAATTCCCAAGAATCATCATCTTGAGGGAAGGCCTACTTCATGATGTTGATCTTGAGCGAAGGTGTTGAGAGTTCACACTCAACATCATGTGATCACGTGTGCATAGCACCATCATGTGACCATATATGCATAGCACTAACCTTATAGAGTGCTATAAAGGAAAGGGTTAGATCCCCTAACTACCTGTGCCCTCTCTCCTCATCTCCACTCTTCTCCTCTCCCCTTTTCATATTTTGTCATCCTTTGCTTGGCATTCATTCATTGGTTCTTTATTCTTGGAGTGTTTGAGCAACATGATGGTGTCTCAAGGTTCTCATGAGTCAATGGACATAGGTAGTAATAGCTTTAGTCGAGGTCTTGGTCATTGTGATTTTTGGATTTTGAATTCTATATTTCCAACTACTTCCTTTCTTTATTTTGTGACACTGCTTTCTACTTCCTTTCTCCATTTTGTGATGCCACTTTTTGTATACCTGTAGAGCTCACAAAAAGATATGGGAAGGATGTCCACCACTTTCACGTGAAGCTAAACAAATGGAAGTAGAAGATGTTGACTAAAGCAATGACTTGTATTCATCAAGCGGTATGCTCTTGTGTTTGGTTTCTATAATTTTTCATACGATAGTGTAAGTAGTTTGCTTGTCTTATACTAAATTAATGTGGTGAATGTTTCTGTATAAAATGTCCAATTGCCATGATTGTATTTGTTGGTAGGATAGGCTTATGAAGATGAGATTTTAGAGCTTCTATAATGATGATAGGAGAATGCCTACTGGTAGTGTCTTTAAGAACAAAATTTGAAAGTTCTCTCTTCAATGATGTTTCCATTAAAGTTTCCACCAAGAATGACTTTTTTTTCTAGGATGTCTTCCTGACTCTTTTAGGGATCTTTGTTCCTTACATCTCTAGCTCCACTACGTATGTGGCTTCTTTGTCTTCCACAAGTAGCTACTACACGTGCCTCACCATACAACTCAAATATTCCCTCCATAATTGCGCATATTCATGAAACAGTATCTGTGTCCCTCCTTGCTGAATTGTTTGCACTTCTTTTGGCCATGGAGTGCACAAAGATTCTATTTCAATTTGTTGATGCTTCTCCCATATCACCTTCCCTCCTCTTGTGTAAGCCCTCATAGTGTGTTTTGCTTCCTTTATTGTCTGTAAGTCTCTCCTACATATGTGTGTTTGTCTCATGTAGGTGTTGAAAGTCGAACATTTCATTTTAGTTTTGTTAATCATTGACTAGATTATGAAACATTTGAATGACCCAGCAAACTTTGAACATCCCCCAACAAACATTAATTTCTTAATCATTGATTAGATTTTGAACATTCCCCAACAAACAATATACATGCAAAGTGCTAAAGATTATCCTTAATAACCCTTTGCAATTCTATTGAATCCATTTGTAAGTGCTTTTCAAGATGCGATGTAAAGAGTAATTATATGTATTGTATTGAAAATACACATCTTCATTCCAAAGTCGATATTGTATTTTAGTAAGCACTAGCCATACGACTTTTATGCAAATTAAGGGAGCTGATCCATAGTGCAATCAGGGATTCATGAGCCCTTGTGCCAATTATGTGTATTGTATTGAAAATACACATCTTCATTTCAAAGTCAATGTTGTATTTCAACAAGCACTAGCCATACGACTTTTATGCAAATTAAGGACGAGTTGACCCATAGTCATACAATTGGGGATTCATGAGCCCTTGTGCCAACTGACTTCAAAGCATCGAACTCAAATGCCAACTAACTTCTAAGCATCGAACTCAAATGCCCTTCCTATGTTACACATCGTGGTCAAATGCCCTTCCTGTGTTACACATCGTGGTCTTGTCAAATGGTTATCATTTCACATTTGAGGGGAAAGTGTTAGCCAAGTATGGCACTTCTCTTGCAAGGAGGCCAACTTCTCCCCTGCATGCATTTGCTTACCTAAATCTCATGTATAAGTGCTTCATTAACCGTCCTTTTAACCATGTTCAATTATAAGGATTTTCTTGTTAGTGACAAAAAACCATCACCATGGTCTGTTTTGCTTAGCAACTCCATCCAACCTAAGGCAACAATGATACTTGATATATATCTAATGTAATTCATTGAAAATGCTTCAAGCTCAACCTCATTGGTACATGATTGCTTGGAGCACTTTGGACACGATTTCACATGCACATTTCGAATGTGATCCTTCAAAGATGAAAGATACTAAAAGTTGTTTGATGTATCCATCTTTTACTCAATGAAACTTCAACTCTTGCCATTACAAGCCCCATTTTTTGAAGGAAACTAAAAAGGATATACAATTTGTGGAATGGATAGGATGAACAACAATTGCTAACCTTGTTGCAATCTTCACTTGGCATCACTGCAAAGTAGGCCACAACATTATATAGCACGATGCATCAAGAAAATATACAAGCTCAAAGAAAATGACAACAAAGAATCAAGTGCTACGAATACTCTGCCCATTGAAAATGCAAATGCAGCTACCCCTCAAAATCCTCTCAATGAACTATCCATTCGAGACAATCGTGAAACTTAATGCAATAAGTGTAAAAGGCATGCTTAGCAAAGCTATGTATAAGACACCCCCAAGCATATCTGTGTCTATTGTGGATGCTTGACTTTTTGTACAAAACTAAAGGGAATAATGGAAGCAGTAAATTGAATTCTAGAGCTGCAAGGGATCAATACACATGCCATTGCTCCAAAGCAAAAAACTATCTACAAAAGTTTTTGAAGCCATCTATGAAAGGACAAGCTGCCAACATTCCACATGAAGAACATGCATTTATCACCTACAACAAACTATACATCCAGATGAAATACAATCGAGGCACGGATCATTTCAATACATATACCCTTTGTACAAATACATGAGCTAAGATATGAAGGTTAATTTGGAATGCTCGGTAGTATCATAAACATCTTTGTAGATGTTGACAGAGCTCAACATGTTCTACCATGTTTCCTAATGAACACTTCGACAGTCATGGTTGTAATTAAAAGGAAGCTAGTGTATGCACATAGTTACATGAGTGGTCTAGTATGCCCCAATCTACATGAGCATTTGGAAACACCACTATTTAAAGAAAACAAAGTGCATCTAAATTTATACTAGATGGAGCACATATCTTTCTGCCAACAGGCATCACATATACATCACAATGGTACTATTACAAGAACAATGAATCTCAAGCAGGAAGAGGAGATAGACACACTAATCCATGGCATTTACATGACCCAACAAGTCATAGACTTTGAGGACAAATAGAGTTATAGGAAATTCCTTTCCTTTCATTCTATTTTTAAATTTATGGTATTTTGATTGGTCCTTGGAGGGCCAACAAAATTTGCTTGTGGACATTATAAATTAGGACTTTTAGTTTTGTTAGAGTTAGTTAAACATGTCCAATTGGTAAAGGAATTATAGCTTTGACTTGTTGAATTTATAGGTTCTCTTAGAACTGACATCTAGTGTGAAAGAATACGATTTTGTCTTATGACCATGTATTTAGTTTCTCCCCATGCCACTGACATGCTGAATATATGGTTTCTACTCATGCCATTTGAATTTTTTTTCATTATTATGCACTTAGGAGATCCAATGTTTGTCCATTTCAAAAGCATCCTTCCCTTTTGCCACTTGTGACTATAGTTTGTTGAGCATGTCTATGGCCCATGCAATTGCCTCTTCTTCTACAAGGTGGGAAACTTATAGAAATATAATGCAGTGGAGAAATCGTTTGACAACAGTGATAGTACAATAACCAAAGAATAGACACAAAGAGCAAAATAAAAATTTCATATCACCAAATAAAATACAATAACCAAAGATTAGACACAATAGAGCAAAATAAAAATTTCATATCACCAAATAAGATACAATTGATGGTGCTATCCACCCATGTGTTCTCCACCAGTAGAGCTTTAATGGCGATCTAGATAGACTCTGGATGGAGAAGGACTTGAGGTATGGGTGTTGGCATTCGATGTTGAGACTTGAGAACTGGCCTCCTTATAAAGCCCTTTGTAGTAGACCAATTCCACCATGCTAGTGGGATGGTGGTGGCACATGCATATTGACTTAGCACATTGCATGACTAAGCACTGTGAGGATGGTGGCACATGTTTTCTTGAATTTTGCCACCAGCCAAAGACCATTGACCACTGACCATTGACCATGCGTGCATAAGCAAATTCACATGCAAATGCTTGCATGCATGAAATAGAGGGCATACCTTCACAGGCCAAGGCCTACCGATAGACCTTGGACCCCGCCATTGGGGGCATTGCCCCCAGATTCCTAGGAGTGGGGGCACTGCCCCCAAACCCTTGAGGAGTACGTTGTTCCTTCTATCATCTCCTAACCCCATCAAATGATAACCATGAGACCTCATCTAGTATTAAAACTAGGATCCTACCAATGTCTAGTGCTCACACCATGGCTTCTCCTCATAATGGGGGACTTCTAAAAGGGAACTATGGAACTTTGGTGGTTACATATGAGAGGTGGAAATTGCACATATACCAACAAAACTATGCATTTACTAGGTCAAATTGTAGGCTCAAGACCCTTCTAGATTGACACCGGTTGTCTTCCCATGCTAGGTAAAATTTCTTCCTTGCAATCAAGGATGGGATTGCATGTAGGGAATTATTTGCTCCTTGAGAGAAGGGACCTTGATGCCCCACATGTGAGGCAATATAAATGAGTAGCTCTCAAGCAAAGGCAATGCCTTTTAAAAAGGCAATGGCTACTTGGGCCAAATTGAGAGAGGGCAAGCCCCCAATGTCTCCAAGTTTCCTGCTATAGGTGGAAAAGAGAGTGTCTATTGAAGGCTTTGTGGAGCTTGGTATGGAGCTATATAGACCCATCTTTGAGAAAAATTGTAGCTTGTAGATACCTGCATCTCATAAACCACATGTGCAGGGACCTCCGCACTAGAACAAAAACAAACAACGTAGGGCATGCCTTGTGAGTGTTGATTGGTCATCTCCCACTATGCCTTTGTGTTTTTTGTGTCTTTAATGCACTTATGCATCCGTTTGCTCAATTGTAGGAACCTCAAACCAATGGAAACTAAAGTGATAAATCTGGTCCCATCCTGGAAGTAGGTATCCAAGACCACACATATGTCTTGTGACAATGATGTGTTGGTCTCTATGATGGAGAGAATGCAACTGCAAAAATCTCTACAAGCTATGATGGCTGCCATTTAGAACTTTTCTTAGAATTTGGTCCCCCTAGGATTTCAAAGTGATCCCCATATACTTTGTGAAATTGGATCTTGCATTTTTATGTCACGTTCATTATTTAAATTTACTTTGGAGCTTCTTTTTAGTGTTTTAAAATACATCAAGGCACATTGTCTATGCATCTCCACTACATGGAAATGTCCAAATGGCCAAATGGCCAGCATGTGTCCAAATGTCCAAATGTGCTAGGCATGTTTACATGCATACAACATGCCATTATGACCAACAAAACCAAGGGAGACATGCATTAAACTATTGTATAAATTTTTAGGGCTGCTAATCGCACATCACAGCATATGAAAACTTGTGGCATGACCCCAAATGCATATAGGATGTCCAGCTAGCTTGCAAGCCCATCTCATGTGATGCTTCAATGTGTAGGAGAGGCTACCATGGATAGTGATGACTCCATGTCGGACTGCCAGTTCCCTTCATGGTAGCCACCCTAGGATAATGGAAAAGGTTTGTTCTTCCCTATACCTTGTTCTCATAAAATACTATCTCCATATTCATTTTGTGTTTTCACAAAGAGATGTTCACATCGCCTGTGCTGTAGGGAAGGCTACTGTCATGGACAGTGAACGACTTTGTGTTAGACTATCAATCCCCTGCATGGCAACAACCCCAAGATAATGGAAAAGATTTGTTCTTCCCCACCTTATCTTCATAAAATACTATCTCCACATTCATTCTATGTGTTCACAGAGAGCTATTCACATGGCTTGTGTAGGGAAGGTTGCCCCACTGAGAGTGATGATGACTTTGTGCCAGATTGTCAGTCCCCTTCATGAAAGCCACCATAGGATAATGAAAAAGGATTGTTCTTTACTATACATGGTCCTCATAAAATACTATCTCAACATTAATTCATTGTGTTCATAGAGAGAAGTTCACATGCCCTTTGTAGGAAAAGCTTCCATAGTAGATATACTATTGTCCATATCTAAAAAGGGAGCAGAGAAGGATTCCATTGAGACCTCTGATTCACTGCCTCGAATATGCCCAGACATGCAACCACCCCATGGCTAAGGGAAAGGTCTATATCTCCCTCTCCAAAGTCTTCTTTAATAAATTCTTTATTTTCATGTCTTAATTGATAGTGAGCCACTCACATACAAAATGGGAGTAGGGAAGGATCCCATTGGGACCCTTGTGATTTTTTGCCTCTAAAATATGCAGACATGAAACCACCTGATGACAAAGAAAAAGGTTTGTCTCTTCCTCTGCACATTCATTTTTAATAAATTCTTTCTTTTCATGTCCTAATTGATAGAGAGTCATCCACAGATGTAGTGGGAGTAGGGACTTTCAACTTGGTATTCTCACTTATACAAACATAGCATGTACCTATGTCCATACCCTATAGACAAGTAAGTCAAAACATGGAGCAACTACATTTGAGTGAGTCTAGAGTTAGAGCAATGCTCGTGAGGAACTTTGTGTAAGACTATAGTTGCACTCAATTTTTACTAAAAGTGGATCCCCATACTTTCATATCTTCCCCATAATGTGAAATGACGCCATACTTATTCTTATCTAACACCACCACTCTTCTCACCACCTAAAGGTCCTAAACTTAGACATATCTCTCCATCCATGTCAGGCAAGGGCTTGGAAAAGTACTATTGCAAAAGTTTAAACCATCATATAAATCAAGGTGGAAAGGCATACACTTATCAAGTCAAGTATTGATATCTTACAAGTAAGGGCTCGGCAAAGTATTATTGCAAAAGTTTAAACCATCATATAAATCAAGGTGGAAAGGCATACACTTATCAAGTAACATATTGATATCTTACATTACCTAGAATGGGCATACACTTATCAAATAACATATTTATATCTTTCATTACTTGGAATGGGACATAACATGACAATAGATCCACTATCTTTCAAATTACACGAGACTATGGCTAAACCATACTTGACATGATCCTCAAGAAGCAAGTAGAACCAATACCCATCTCCTCCCTAGTGGGGAAGCCCAAGTATAAGAAAGCTACAACCCACTTAACATTTTCCCCTGTTTTCTTATACTCCTTTGAAGGGTCACATGCTCGCATAAGGAAAAGTCATGTATCCTGGCATACATATCACTATTTTTGTCATGTATTAAGTCTAGACCCATCATGATGTAGTCTCCCATGGAGCATTGCTATATGGATCATATACCACTATTTCTAGACTGTGATGGCTTGGACTTAATGTGATTGTCCTAAACCAGCTCGATGCTTGTTCAAGACAAACAACAGTTATTCTCATATAAGGTGATTGCATTGCACTCACCTAGAGTAGAAATGTTGGCACTAGTGGACACCCTTCATTCCCATGGTTGATTCCCTCCATATCTGCATGTCACCACCTTAGATGACATGCTCACCTTTGGCCTCTTTATGGTTGTGCTATATGGGTTCCCTCTAGATGTCAACGAAGGCTTAGGATTTTCATAGCAGAGTACACTCGACTTAATGGGGGGGCCTGTAATTTGAGTCCTAGCAATGTGCATGGTCTTCGGCCTCTCCATCCTCTCCTCCATTGGCTCCCTAAAAAAATTTAATGTAACAAGTTAGGCAAGGAGCAATACTGAGTTGTATAAATTTCCTCTTCCTTAGATGATGCTCATAACCACTCAGCAATCGCTGGATGTAATCTTTTGGCCTCTAAGGCTCTCATTGATCTTTTGGCTCACTAAATGTAATGTTTTGGTCTCTAAGGCTCTCGGCAATTGCTGAGCTTTTATGACATTAATGTAATCTCTTTTTGTTCAATTTGAGGCTCTCAGTATGCACTGTTGCTAACTTTTATATTTGAATGGTTATGGTTGCTAGATGTAATCTTTTGGCCTTTAAGGGTCTTAGCAATTTTGCTAAGTTTTTATAAATGTAAGATCCTTTGTTCAATTTTTGCTTAATATAAGTTGTTAATTTTTATATAACTTGTTATTGGATGTGGATGTAACTTGTAATCTCTTTCGCTCAATTTTCACTCGATGAATCGTAGTTGATTATCTAGATGGCACCACCGGGCTTCCAGTCCTCACGGTGGCTCGAAATACTTTTGCCCTCATTTATATTTACTGCAACAAGGACTAAAATACTAGTAAAGTAGGATTACAATTTCCTTGGTTTAGGACCAAAATAGAGCTAAAATAGCTCCAATGACCCACCATTGTGGTTGCATGGAGATACATCTAGGAAAATACAATTAAACTTTCAAAAAATGCAATTGACGGCCCTTGAGGGTTCTGCTCTAGGGCCAAGGGCCATATTGACATGCATTATACAATACCTAGGATGCCACTGGATAGATATGGCATGTCGATATGGCCCTTGCCCCTAAAGGGGACCTCACGGGGCATATCATCAATTGCATTTTGCTTAGTTGCACAAGGAAATACATTTTCCTTGGTAGACAAATATATAACTCCAAGAACCACAGCATGGTGACTATCATAGATCTCCTTCTATTTGCCAGTGTGGTGGTCATCATAGACCTCCTCTTATAATATGTAAATATAGGTAACGGAGCTATAACTTTAAGAAACATCGCTCCAAAACAACCTTGAAATCTAGGTGATCATAGGTCGTCACGTCAAAGATGCACCAATGCGATGTTCAGATTGATAGATTGAATCTCATTATTATGCCAAAAACCAGCGTAGTGGTCTCTCCAAGCCAACCTATGATTTGCATGGGTGCACTACCCAGTGGCAGGTGGCAAAGCTGCAAAAAAATGTTGCGCAATGACAGGTGGTCAGGCCACTGCACTGCGGTAGTGTTCAGAATGATAGATTGCATCTCATTATTACTCCAAGAACCAGTGCGGTGATCTCTCCAAGCTAACCTTGAATTTTAATTATTTGCATGGGCGCGCTTCCCAGTGATAGGTGGCAAAGTTGGCAAAAGACTGCACGATGAGAGGTGGCCACATCAGAGATTGCGCTGTGCAAAGCAATGTGCAAAGCAATGCGAAGATGCATGATGTAGTGTAAAGCTACCATTTGTCAAGCTCTATGGTGTCTAGAATAAATAGATTGTGTCTCATTATTACGTTAGTGCGGCCCCAAAATGGCCCCGAAAATAGTTTCGTGATTGGCTACACCCAAGCAAATGTTGACCCTATCCCCAAACAAGAAAGATGTTTGTTGTAGGAGAGTGGATAGTAAGAGAATGTATTGCATGTAGTTCATCTACCTAGCAAGCCTAAAGTTAGTATTTACAATGTATATGCTAAAGACCTTTTAATTATGAGCACCTTCTAAGCACTTTTGCACTTCCAAATCATGCTGGTTGCACAGGTGAGCTATATAGTTTTTTTATATATGCTCTACTAGCATAGTGGTTCAAGCAAAGTAATAATCATAGTGTTGATTGCAAGCCACTCAGCTAGTTGCTGCCACCTTGTGCTGGTTTTGAGCTCCTCTTTGACAAAAAAGCTAAAGCAACATACATGAGATGTATTCAAATAGTTATATAAAAAAACAAATTGTCATCCATATAGCCAAATACATTTGTACTATCATATAGTAAGCAAATTGAAAATTGTAATCACATTTTGAATGGCATTAGAACTTAAAAGTTCTAGATAAAATTTTAAGTCTAACTAATAGTCTCATTCTAGTAGCTGAATGCTAATTTGAGCCTATGAATTAGATGGTCTTGATGGCACATTCATATAAGCTCGATGTTAGATCCATATACTAAAAAAGTGAAAGTAGATACATAAAAGTAGCATAGAATCTGTAGTACCATACATTGGATGTATTCAAATAGACATATACATCCGTGCAGTCAATACCTTTATTCCAAATGCAAAGAAATGTCATATCACTTTTGAGCACTTTTTGAATACTTTTTTAGTAGATTTTCACTTATTTCCAACTTCTGTCACCCTTTCACCTTCTCTCACATCTTTTGAGCACTAAAAGAGCACTTTTGAGAACACTTTTAGGCAATATTGGGCACTTTTTTAAGTACTTCTTTTAGCTATGATCACTTTTTAGTACTTGGTGGCAATTTTTTTAGCTATTGTCAATTGTTAGCACTTGTCGGCACTTCTTTTAGCACTTGTTAGCAAGTGTCCACACTTGTCAGTAGTTTTAGCTCCTTGTCTAGCACTTGTCCACACATGTCCACACTTGTCAATAATTTTAGCTCCTTGTGTCACTTCTTTCAGCTCTTTGAGCACTGCAAGAGCACTTTTGAGAAAACTTTTAAGAAAGGGCACTTTTTAAAGCACTTCTCTTAGCTATTTTCACTTTTAAGCATTTGTTAGCAGTTCTTTTAGCACTTTTCATCATGTGTCCATGCTTGTTATCACTTGTTAGTAGTTTTAGCCCTTTGTCTCATTGCTTTTAGCACTTTAAAACTTTTAGCTCTTTATGTCACTTGTTTTAGTTCTTATCAGCACTTGTTGGCATGGTTTTACCACTTCTCTTGGCACTTTTTTGGCACTTGTCACCATTGCAGTGGTAATGAATAAGATTCTAGTGGATAGCACTTGTTTTGCACCAGTAAAACCACCACAATGGGAAAGAATAGGATTCTAGTGGATCACACCAACGTTTGAGCACTTTTTAGCATGTCTCTACAATGTTAGCAATTTGTAGCACTAGTTAGTACTTTCTTAGCACTTTTTTCCACTTGTTAGTAGTTTCTAGCACTAGTTAGCATTCTTTTAGCACTTTCTTACACTATGTAATATTTTACCATCCACTGCAGTTGAGAAACAATCTCCTAATGCTTTTAGCACTCTCACAACATTTTTAAAGCACTAGTTAGCATTGTTTCAGCACTTTTTTGCATGTCAATATCACCATGGTGGGGGAAACACTCTCCTAGCATGTTTTACCATGGCCAAAAAGCTTAGAGAAGAGACGGTAGTGAAATGTGTTGGGGTGGTGAATGAAAAACAAACAACTAATAAGGGAAACACCGAGAGAGAGAGAGAGAGAGAGAGAGAGAGAGAGAGAGAGAGAGAGAGACAGAGAGAGAGTTATTGGAATGGTTTGCTTTAATTATGTGGAGCCAAATGGATGGATTAGAGTAGCACTTAGGCTATACTCCACACAAGAGTAACCTTTAGATTACAATAGTGCTCAAGCTCTATTCCATAGAAGAGTAACCATGTATACTAAAATACATACTGACTTTTGAATCCCACCCAAAAGAATCCCTCCATCATAGTATCAAATCCCTCAAACTTGGTTTCTTTTGTCTGTTTTGTTGAGGGCACTTTCTATGCTTGCTATGCTAATGGCATGTTCATTGATGATGCTTGCTATGCTAGTTGCTTGAAGGTTGGTCAGCATTTATGCACAAATGGAGGCTTTGATCTCATAGTCTTTTTGCAAATAAGGGATGATGGGTGATAGGAAATAAGGAAGGCAGTTGGAGGCTTTGATGTCATGAACCTTAGCCTTCCTAAAAAGAAGTTTAACCATTTGCAGTCAATCTTCTAGAGGTTATGATGCTATAGGAGGCCCGTGAGAGACTGATTGCCTTGGTTGGCCATCTTGCAATTGCCTCATGTGCTCTAGTAACCTATTGGTGCCTAGCGGGACCTATTTGTCTTGTCTCACCATCTTGCAACTCTCAAGTTGTATAGCATGGTAGTAGTGTAGGGATAGCACGGTAGTAGTGTAGGATAAGTTATCACCACCAGCACCAGTGCGATAGTTGGTTTGCACTAGGATATGAACAGCCACTAGCATGGTGGTTTGCTTCTATTATTACAAGATGAATGGATTTGTAGGATGTGCGGATTTGTTATGGGAAACCAACACGGTGGTTGTTGGGATATACTAAAAACAAGCATGGGTTTTACCATTTGGGATTTACAAAAACAATCTAATAAAACCAACACGGTGGTTGTTTGGGATATAAGAAGTAGTCTCAATACAAATGTTGAGATATCGAGCTCCACTCGAGATATGCCAGGGTGACCGTTGTGTACTTATGTCACCGACTTGTTAGCTGGAGATGCGGTTGGTACACCGCCCACGAATAATAGCTGGATGACAGCTATCCTTATCTACTATAGTTTGTGGCTCAGTTAGTATGCCACCTTAGTTAGTTGAGTTTGGTTTGAGACCCACATATAGGGTTCTTCTATTTCTTTGTACTAGAGTTCTTTTGGCTTTCACAACTAAGAAGAGGAAAACTGTTTTCAGCCTCCACCTTTGTGTGTATTCCCCCATTGTGCATGTGAGAAAGCCGCAAGTGAGACTCCTTCCCTCTCTCCCACAATCTTCACATGGTATCAGAGCCTTGTTCGTGGTAAGGAGCTCAAGAAAGCAAGCCAAGTTCGTGGTGTCCTGGTAAGAGGACAAGTGTTGCTTTCCTATTTCGAGTTTGGGAGCAAATCTCTGCAGGTAGCACAGCCAGAAGTGCAGGAGTGCACTGTTTCAGATTGAGACACCCTTCGCGGTGTGGCGAGAGCGCAGTATATGCTGCGGGTAAGGGCGAAGCCCTTAGTGACTTTATTTTTCTGATTTGAGGCCGTTTCGGGGCCCGTTTTGAAGGCAGAAGTTCTTCGCAGGCACTCAAAAAAAGGCCCTATTTTTTGCTGTGCGACCACTGCGCGGCTAGTCGGTGGAAAGGTGCCGCAGAAATTGCATCGTATGCCTGTGTGCAGAGATATTGGGAGCTGCAGATTCATGCCTGTTGCTTGTTGATGCAAAATCGTCACTAGGAAGTGACTGTGTGGTGAAATACCACTTTCGTCAGTTTTGCAGATCTGCCCGTGTGAGGCAAAAGCTGTGTTTTTTACAGTGACAGAATATTTTGTAGTGTTCTGTAATGGCATCTGATTCTCTTTCACAGATTGTCACTGAAAAGCTTGACAAGAACAACTTCCAGGCATGGAAGTTTAGAATGACGAATTTCTTGATGGGAAAAGGCTATTGGGAATTCATTACAGGAAATGAAGAAGAACCTGTTCTTCCTAATGTTCCCAGTCAACAGGAAATGCAGGCATTCAAAGGATGGCATGAGAGAGCCAGGAAAGTTATGTACTGGCTGTCTATCAGTATTTCGGACTCCATGATTGTGCATATTCAGGATGCAAATATGCCAAAGGAGGCATGGGATACTTTGGCAAAAATGTATAGCACAAATACGCAAGCCAGGAAAATGCAACTCAAACAGGAGTTGCACAATGTGCAGAGAGAAAATTTGAGCATAAATGACTACCACATGAAAGTGAAGAAAATTGCAGATGCACTTGCTTCCATTGGGTCGCCAGTGGATGATGATGATTTGGTTTCTGTGACCTTGAATGGTCTAGGAAAGGATTATGCACAGTTCCGGACATCCATTGCTCTCCGTGAAAACTTTCCTGATTTTGGGGAGTTGATTGCTCTTCTAATTTCTGAAGAGCAGAGAAATGGGGGTGCATCTTCTTCAGCAGGAACTTCAAAAGAAACTGTCTTCTACTCAAATGCTGGCAGAGGTAGAGGCAGAGGTAGAGGAGGCCGATCTGCAGGCCATGGTAGAAATCAGAATATGCAGCAAACGTAAGAAAACCAGTCCTATGCAGGAGGACGTGGTAACTCTAGAGGCAGGGGGAGCCAAAGAGGCCGTGGTGGATGGCAGAGAAGCCAAAATGCAAACAGCAATGTTGAATGCTACTATTGTGGCAAAATGGGTCATATGGCTAAAGACTGCTACAAAAAGCAGAATGACATTATGAGTGGAAAATTGCAGCAAGGCAATTATGCATCCTCTAGTAGACAGGGCGATGACAGAAATGAGCATTTGTTTATGGTGCAACATATGACAAATTCTGTAACAAGTGCAGAAGAAAGCAATGATGTGTGGTATGTTGACTCGGGTGCGTCAAACCACATGACAGGTCACGCTGAATGGATGCAGGATGCAAGAAAAATGGAAAAACCAGGATTTGTGGAGACTGGTGATGATACTGCACATCCTATTGTGCAGATTGGCAAAATTCCTTTGTCTATGTAGGATGGGAAAAAGAAATACTTGTCTGATGTATTTCATGTCCCGAACATCACCAAGAACCTGGTTTCTGTTGGTCAGATGGTTGAGCAGGGCTTGCAGGTCAGATTTAATCCTCATGGATGCTTTGTTGAGGATATGAAAAATAATGGTCGCTTGATAGCAAAAGGAAAGAAGAAGGGCAGGATGTTTACGTTGGATGCAGACATGCCTGAATTGAGTGCAGCAATGTTTGCACATGGGACCGGTGTAGTTGTAGATATTGATATCTGGCACAAATGCATTGGTCACGTTAATATACAGCGACTTAAATCAATGCAAGCCCAAAATATTGTTGCAGGATTGCCTAAATTCAAGGTTGCAGAAATGCACAAGGTTTGTGAAGCCTGTCAATTTGGGAAACAGGCAAGGAAACCTTTTCCTAGGCATGTTCAAGAGAGTAAAAAGCCATTGGAATTAATCCACTCTGATGTGTGGACTACAAAAGCTGCATCTATTGGAGGCTGTCACTATTTTGTCACATTTATTGATGACTTTAGCAGAAAACTGTGGGTGTATTTTATGAAAAAGAAAAGTGAAGTGTTTGGGCACTTCAAAGTTTTCAAAGCTATGGTGGAAAAAGAAACAGGCCTGCAAATAAAATGCCTAAGGTCAGATGGAGGGGGAGAGTACCTCTCAAATGAGTTTGCAAGGTTCTTGCAGGAGCATGGTATAAAGCACCAATATTCATGCAGTCATACCCCACAGCAAAATGGAATTGCAGAAAGGAAAAACAAGCATATTGGAGAGGTATCTCGGGCTATGCTAAATGAAAAAGATCTACCAGATTATTATTGGGCTGAAGCAGTTGCTACAGCAGTCTATATAATGAACAGGACTCCCACTGCAGCAATACATGGCATGACGCCAGAGGAGATGTATACTGGTAGGAAACCAGATATTTCTCATTTGAAGATTTTTGGTTGCATTGCCTATGTCCATGTGCCAGATGAGTTGAGGTCCAAGTTGGATCCAAAAGCTAAGAAGTGCATCTTTATTGGTTATTCTCTGCAGCAGAAAGGGTATAGATGCTATAACCCTTCTACATGTAAGTTCACAGTGAGCAGAGATGTTGTTTTTGATGAGATGAGCAGCTGGTATAAACCAGTAAATGTGATGATTGATGTAGATGCACAAAATGGTATTGCTGCACAGAATTCACAGCAGCAATCACAAAATATCAGTGGACCTGGAGTGTCCTCTACCAGTGGTTCACATGCTTCGCCATGGACAGGTAGATTGAGATCAGGAGAATCCCCTCAAAGCAATGCAGAGAGTGGTACGCAGGTATCACGAAAAGGAAAAGAGAAGGTAGATCAGCCCATGTTTGATGTGAATGCAGGTCACTCTTGTGTGGATGGTGAATCCAGTGGCTCAGAATAGAGCATTGATGATGAGTTGGGTATTCCTTCTGTTGTTACACCTGGAGTAAGGAAGACCAGGGATGTTTTGAGAGCACCTAGAAATGAGCCTATTTTGCGCAGGTCTACCAGGGTTAGGTATTCTGTGGATAGGCTGAAATATGATGGATTTACAGCCATTCACTATGCCTATATGGTCAAAGTGATATAGGAACCAGAACCCACTTCTTTTGAGCAAGCCATGGGAAATGAAAAATGGGAGAAAGCCATGGATGAAGAAATGGATGCCTTGGATGCTAATGCTACATGGGAATTGGTGCCTTTGCCTAAAGGCAAGAATGCAATTGGCTGTAAGTGGGTTTATAAGATCAAGCACAATGCAGATGGTTCTGTGAATAGATACAAGGCAAGATTAGTTGTCAAGGGGTATGCACAGACATATGGCATTGATTATGAAGAAACTTTCAGCCCGGTTGCAAGGATGGCAACCGTAAGAGCAGCCATTGCTATGGCTACATCAAAGGGATGGTCTTTACATCAGATGGATGTAAAGAATGCCTTCTTGCATGGTGATTTGCAAGAAGAGGTCTTTATGGAGCAGCCAGCAGGTTATGTTCATGCTATTCATCCTAAGTTTGTTTGCAGGTTGAAGAAAGCCTTGTATGGCTTGAAGCAAGCACCTAGAGCATGGTCTGACAAGATAGGACAGTATCTTGTCACTATTGGCTTTCAGATTTCCAAGGCAGATTTCTCACTCTATGTGAGAAAAACAGAGAAAGGGATTATGCTGCTGGTCATTTATGTTGATGATTTGATCATCACAGGTGATAGTGATGAAGATATCCTTCATGTGAAAATGCTATTGAGGCAGAAGTTTGAGATGAAGGATTTGGGAGAGCTGCGTTATTTCTTGGGCATTGAGGTGATTAGATCACCAAGTGGGATACAGCTCTTGCAGAGGCGGACATGCTGTCCAAATATGGGATGACAGGCTATAAGCCTATTTCAGTTCCTTTGGAGCAGAATGTGAAGCTGAGCACAGATGTAGGTGAGCTTCTGGAAGACCCTACTATGTACAAACGCATAGTAGGAAGTTTGATTTACATGACTATTACCAGGCCAGATTTGAGCTATGCTGTTGGGTTGGTAAGTCAGTTTATGCAGGCTCCAAGGAAACCGCATTTGGATGCGGCTAGACGCATACTCAGGTATGTGAAGTCCACATTGCAGTATGGACTATTTTATGAGGCTGGGGTTCAGATACAGTTGCATGGATACACTGATGCTGATTGGGCTGGTAGCATTTTTGATAGACGATCTACCAGTGGTGGATATGTGTTCTCTTTTGGGAGTGCTTCTGTCACTTGGAGCAGCAAGAAACAGCCTACAGTTGCCTTGTCGAGCACAGAGGCTGAGTACAGGGGTGCAGCAATGGCTGCATGTGAGGTAGCTTGGTTGCATAAGCTACTCTATGATATGCATCAGTCTACAGATGGGCCGGTTGTCATTTATTGTGACAACATGAGCATACACTTGGCAAAGAACCCAGTCTTTCATGCCAGAACAAAGCACATTGAGGTGCATTATCACTATGTGCGGGAGAAGGTTTTACTAGGTCTTATTGATCTAGTTTATGTCAGCACAGAGGATCAGGTAGCTGACATATTCACGAAAGCATTGGGCGCAGAGAAGCTGCGCAAGTTCAGAGACCTGCTTGGTGTGCAGGATTTGGGATTGAGCTCGAGGGGGAGTGTTGAGATATCGAGCTCCACTCGAGATATGCCAGGGTGACCGTTGTGTACTTATGTCACCGACTTGTTAGCTGGAGATGCGGTTGGTACACCGCCCACGAATAATAGCTGGATGATAGCTATCCTTATCTACTATAGTTTGTGGCTCAGTTAGTATGCCACCTTAGTTAGTTGAGTTTGGTTTGAGACCCACATATAGGGTTCTTCTATTTCTTTGTACTAGAGTTCTTTTGGCTTTCACAACTAAGAAGAGGAAAACTATTTTCAGCCTCCACCTTTGTGTGTATTCCCCCATTGTGCATGTGAGAAAGCCGCAAGTGAGACTCCTTCCCTCTCTCCCACAATCTTCACAACAAATTCTATTTTGTAGGACAAGTGGACATATTATTTCCTTGCAATGAGACCACATACATTTTATTAGTACTATCTCAGTCGTCCTCGTCCATCGCTCCAAGACACCCAAAGATGTGCTCATGCATGTCTAAATCCAATTTGAAGACACTCTTGTCCTTCTTTCGTTGTAGCATAGGTTGCATTTGGAACTTAATAACTCTTACTAGATGAGAGTACACACATGTTTGTGAACTCTTATGTAGCAGTTCGTAATTGCGGCCTCTCTTGGATGTTCTTTTGTACCAAAAAGCTCTACATCTCACTTCTCATAGGTTGTTCCCCAATTATCCTTAAATGTTTCCTCAACCTTGTACTTAGGTTTTGTGCACTACAACAGAAAGTATGGGTCATCGTCCTCGTTCTCCCCAAAATTTGCGACAACTGTAAAGTTATCCCCCTCTTCTAGACAGTCAGTGAGGTCATTGAAACTCTCCCCAAATTGTGGTGAGTCATTTGTCTCTCCATTGTTTGTGACTCCATCTGAATGTAGAGGAAAAACTTGAACTCGATTCCATGTCTTCGTAGTTGCAATGTTCTCACAATTGTCATGATCCCCTATGATGCACGCACTTCAAAAACAAGAAAGTTTTGTCATTTTAATCAGTTGGTTGTTTCAAAAGCCCCATATGTTGTGCAGACCATGAACTTTAATTTTCTCGCAATTGTGCTGGCTTCTCCTTTGCAGTTCATCCACTTTCATTTCATGGAACACTCTGCGTACTACAGTATTCTTAAGGCTTTGTTTATTGTATGTTGAATGCACTCTTATGGAGAGGTTGGCTGTAAGCCATGTTACAGCACCATGGGCATCACTGAGTTTTTCTTGAGGGCATGCTAATTGGTGTTTAAACAGAGCTTGCATAATAACAACACCGCATCCATCATGTTCACCCTTGCCATGGCTAGACCCAAAGAAATTCCACATCATGTCTAGACCGGTCAGGGATTTGAACCTTGAGATAAAGTAGAATCCACGTGTTGATTTGAATTGAGAGGCAGCACCATCTGACCACACCCAATGTTGTTTTATATTTTTTGCATGGGGATTTTCCTTTTTCAGCCATTCCCAATGATCTGAAATGTAGAAATGGTAAGTGCGTTGCACTAACCTAGACTCCTGTGAGTCATTAAGTAGATTGGCATCAAGCATTGAAGAATTAAGCAAATGACTATACATGATATGCACAAGAATTGTTATCTGCTTGTTGTACCAGTGAGCACTTTGCATCTCATCTTGTTCTTGAAAAGAATAATTATTTGCAAAATCTATGACAGATACAATAGTGTCACGGGGAAAATCAGCAAGGCACGTCCTGAACTACTTATCCTACCAAGCTAGCCGTGAAATTATGAAGCACATATTTTGGGATGGATTGAACCATGTGACCTACAAGCTCCCTTGGTTGGGTGCTCTTATAGGACAGTATCCATCTCTTTTTATCGAATCCTCTAACATTGACATTTTCAAATCTCCTCCATTTTAGAGCAACGTGGTTGTCTTCTCTTATTTCATTTGGATGAACATTGAATGTCTTCTTCTTCAGCTTCAAACTGCAATGCTTGCATGGTCGCGAATGCATTCAATCCTCTGCCATCACAATCTCGCTTTGGACAAACCATTGGCTCCCACATAGACCTTAGGCTATAAAACCTTCCCTCCCTTGCAACACATGATGAGGATCCAGGTGGCCTACAGATTGCGCATTCATTGGGGAGGCATGGGCATCGATCCCCATGGAGCAATGCTCTAACACAACTAGATCTCAAGTCATTCATAGGTTGCCGGGACAAGTCAAAGTCTATGTGTGTTTTGCAACAACAAACATTCGTCTTTGAGTTTCTTGATGTACCAAGGCTTACAATGCTCAAATCTCCTCTACCCAATTGAAATGTCTGGATTCTAATCCATAAACTTGAGATACAACTCCTTTTATTGACCCAACATGCAGGAACAACAGAACAATGAGCCCCCTTTTTGCTACTACTAAAAGAATACAAAACACATTCTAATTAAAGTATATAATGAAGCAAAACAATTTTCAACCACTGTGCTGGTTTAGGACAGTCACAATTTCAATCACCGAGCTGGTTTAGGACACGTTTAGGACAGTCACAATTTCAACCATCGGGACGGTTTAGGACACTGTCACAGTTTCAACCACCAGGATGGTTTAGCCTAACGGTCTCAACTTCATATATTAGACAATAACAAGTATATTTCTTTTCATTTCTGAATTTCACCATTAGAAAATAACAATATATTGCTTTTCATTTCTGAATTCCATAATTTAATAGTGGTATATGACTCGAATAGCAGGAAATTAAATTTAACGAATTTAAAAATACGATAATTTCAACCACTGGTCTGGTCAATAACTAATGTCTATTCAACCACACTGGTTCAGGACAATCACATAACTGGTGATTGAGTTGAAGCAGCCATCGTTGCATGATGTTCCAACCCCTAGGCTAGTAAGGTAAAAAAACAATATATTGCAAAATATATTGTTGTTAATTTCTGCTCAACCATGCCACTGGGCTGGACAACAGCTAATTTCTGTTCAACCATGCTAGTTTAGGACAATCACATCACTAGCGATTGAGCTGAATCAACTATGATTGCATGATGTTCCAACCACCGGGCTAGTTTAGGACAATCACATTTAGTCCAAGCCTAGTTTAAGAAAAGAAACAAGTAAAGTATCCCAAAACTCAATCACAAACAACCACCAGGCTGGTTTAGGCACCACTAACCTACGTTGTATCTAGCATGTGTATGATGTGCTCCTCAAACAGCTTTCATCCCATCCGCTTCTTACAGATGTCCTTTCTATATGGAGAAACTCTTGTATTTTTGTGCCAAAACGTCATCACTATAGCAATGACTTCCGTACTTAGGTTGTCTCTCCTTTTCTTGCATTCTATTGAAACCCACAGACTTCTCAGATCAGGATGATTGTGCATTGCTTCTACTATATGTTCAACCGCTATAGTCACTTTGGTCCTTCTGATTGACAACATCTTTGACATTGTGTGCCCAAGCTGTTTCTCCTTTGTTTTAGGGGACACCATCATAGCTAATGTCACCCTCTTTGTAGCTAGTTGATCTAAGCTGTGCACTCCTTCCACTTTCTGTAGGCCATTTCTCAGGTTAGAGAGCATTGCCTCTTGGGCATGCATCTCTCGAGGTGTTGGTAGGGTTGTTACTCTACGAACTTTAGGGTGCAAGCTAAAGCTTGTGAAGACTCGAGAAGACTAGTAATCACCTGAATGGCCTGATGTTGCTGCCTCGAATGCTCCTACCAATCGTGACACCATAGCTCGTGTTCTTCGCTCCGATGGAAATGATCGAATGCATGCATCTACAACCACTTCTTGATGCTGCTCTGTAAGGAGCCTTCTTTGTTCTTGTTGTCTTTTCCTTCACAGATGTTGCAAAAGTCTCTTCCGTTTCCTATTCGATACTGTGCTAGACTTTCCTTGACCCGCACTCTGTTCCTTGTGCCTTGACCTAGCTTTTTGGCTTTCCTGTCTTGTAGCCTCTGTCTGCTTCTCTTGCAAGCCATGGCGAGCTGCATGTTGCCATTGACACCATGGCCACGATCAGTCCAAAATACACCCAGAGAAGCTAGCTGGTGAGCCAAGCAAAGAATAGAAGACAACTTACCCAAAAGAAGACAATGGTAAACCAAAGTCTATGCAAGGTCATGTCGAGGTCCATGCAGGTTGCAGGGCATTTGCAGGGTGGGAGCAGGTTGCAAGTACTTTAATCTTCTAAGATTTGATGGGTGGGAGGTGTGAAAATTCAAAATTCATGGGAATAGCAAAATTTCAACCATTGGTTTTTCCCCCTCTGACGATTCATTGTGACATCAAAAAATGATATTTTGTTTTGAAACCTATGGGAGGATTTGTGGGGCCCACAAGGTGATAAAATCTAGCCATGGAGACAAAGAACCAAGAAGCATAACAAAGAAGTTGGTGGCAGGAGATAGCTGCGGCTACTCTCGTTGCGGCTTGTCAATCTTTTGATGTTGACTACTTTATTTCATGTAATCATTAATGTGGGTTTGACACTAATTAGAATAATTAGTGAAAATGATTGCCAATGTGATTATGAGTGGAGTGCATCATTGTAAATACCACGGGTATGAATTATAAATACCTTGGTATAGGGATAGAATGGGTTGAGAGATATATTATTTGCTTTGTAATTGGGAAAATAGAAACGAGTCATGTATTTTGAGTGGGCCAGATGACTGCATGGCCTTCATAATGTACTAAAATAATATGAAGATCACATGCCAAGCACATGGAGGGCATGTGGAGGAGTGTGGAAGAGTGTAAAGTCAAGAGGAATCCTTCTAGAATTCCAAGGTGGTATATGGAGGATGTTGATATATGGAAAAGAGAGGGTCCCTATGGGCTCCAAGGGGAAAGACTCTTTACTTTCTCAATTTTTAGAGAGTCATGAGGATCTTGTGATGGGACATTTGTCAAAATGTGCCCAAAAGGACATTTGATGGTGACCCATGTCCTTATGTCACCAGGGGGTAAAGGATTCTACTGGTTGAAAATGTAACAAAGTGAAGGAGGGTGAGAATTGCTCTATAAAAGAGACCTCTCTCCTCCCTCTCCATCATCTGGTTCTTCCCTTTGTAGTTATGCCATCACTTGTATTTAGCTTTGCCTATCTTTTCCCTTCTCCCTAGAACATTAGGCTCTCACTTTGTACCCCTCTTCTTGCTTTTGATGTTTTGAATAAAGTTCATGCTTCCTTTTCCTCATCCTTCTTCCATCCTCTCTCCTCGCTCTAAAGCTTAGTGTACCCACATGAGTGAGTCATTTCTAGATCTATGTTAAGGGTATTCTCTATTCCCATAGGCGACCTTAATTTTCCATGTATCTGGGAACTTCTCCACTGAAGGAGATCGTTGTGCTTTCCATAGCTGTAGTCAGCTATGGATAGGTTTGACAATCTTCCGTAAAATGGTTATAACTTTCTACTCCAAGCTCCTTTTGGAATGAAACTTATATCAGAATCTTTGTCTTTTCAAGATCTATCTATTAATGTATTCAAATATTTGTTCTATTTAATAGAGTAAAAGTTATTATTGTTTGAGTAGTCGGGTCTGTTGTTTGGAGCAGTTTTGAGAACCTTTCATAAGACCGTCATAACTTTCTGTTCCAAGCTTTGTTTTGAATGAAACTGATATCAAAATCTTCGTCTTTTTGAGATCTATGTTTTGTTCCAACCATCCCATTCAAACAAATCAACCCTATCAATTCATGCCTTTCACATCAGTTCACATTGTGTTGAGAGAAAAGATGTTCTTCCAACAATGGCTCGCCCTTACTTTTAAGGCTGACCGATTAGCTCAAATCAATGAAGATAGAGAGTGAGTGTCTTTTTAAGCTTCATCTAATGCCCAAATCTCTTCTCTCTTCTTCAATTTGTGGGTTGAGACATGACTAAAACCAAACCCCCAGTTTTGTGTCATAACACGTCAATAGAATTGGATATTCCAAACAAGTGCAATGTGGCCTAAAATGCTTCAAAACACAAATAGGCAAAAGGGCATACTATCAAGTTGATGCTGTGTATTATTAAATGCAATGACCTTTGGCATGATTATGAACCATATAGCAAGCAAGTCCATGGAAAAAGGAACAATTCAAAATTGTAAATAGTGTTGGATTTATTAAAATATCTTTGCACATGCACAAATTGCACTTTTCCAACTTCTTCCATTTTAGGTGAATCTAGATACTAATACCAACAACTATCAATGTTTTAAGACCACCATGCACTAGTCCCAATAGTTTGGATTCCAAATTTTCAATCCATTTTGGTTTCCAACAAATCAAAAGAAAGTTATGGAGCATGCCCTCAAATGGGCATGCATCACTTTAGCACAACATTGGAGGCTGATTAACCCATGCATAATGATCTCATTTAGGTGTGTGCTTGGGTTGAAGAGAATCTCATATAGTATACTTTAGAATGATTACTTGGTTGCATGTATGTATAGAACAAAATTTTGATGTTTTTGAATAAATTGCTATATCCTATAGTCTTCAGGATGCATGCTTCACATGCAAGATAGCACTTAGAATGCTTTAATGGTCTCATTCCAAATCTTTATTCCATAAATTTTTGCTCTCATGTTCAAGTTTGGAATTGTACCACAACTTGAAGACAAAGTTTGCCGAGTTCCATTAAGCAATGCATAAGTTATGGGTCATGCAAGATACCCATAATTTCTAAAAATTTAAGGTATGCCAAATTATAAAGTTGCTATAGTTCAATTCTCTCTCTATGTGTAGTCTTGGAGCTTTTGCTCCCTCTTGTATGTATGAAACCTCTTCTTCTCCCTTGTGTTTGTAGTATTTTGAGTGTATTTGAGTAAAGTCTCATTGTCATGGCAATGAAAGTCACTTCTTATCATTTTCCTTGAGTCTCTATTCTTTTTTTCCTATGTTCTTTCTCTTTCTATTCAAGTCTCTAAAGTAGTTCTTGTTCGGCTGCTCACTGTGCACACATGGTCCATCCGTATCTTGAGCCACCATGCAAGCTTCTTCCTCTCTTTTAGGAGAATTCTAGGGGTATTGGATCGTTGATAATTGTGGAGCCTTGAGGGAGTAGTTTGCTAAGGCAAAATTAGCATGGGTGGAGGGCAAAATTAGCAAGGAGATAATGCACCAGCTCCAAATCCTCCTACTACAATTAAACAACCATTATGTTAGAGAATTACATCAAAAGAACATTAAAAACAAAGTGAAAGTGCCTCTTTTGTCCCTTCCTATACCCAAATACTATAAATATAAATTCTAAAACAAATGCCACATATTATAAAAATACTTTAGACATGAAACAACATAGTAAAACCATTAGAATTAAAAAAATATGCACAACTATTTTCAATGTCCTCCAGTTCATGAAGCAAAGCTATGCAAATGCCAAAATACACAACTTGGAGTTAGAATGCTTGCAATACTCCAACACTTTGTTTAATGTTGCAAGAGGGATGAAATTGGTAGTATGCATGCACTTCTCTTCATGCTTGCCCACCTTTTCACCATTTAAGATAAAGTTGAAGGATTTTTACATACATCCTCCATGGCCAAAATATATGTTTGCACATCACTTAGATAGAGCACATTATTGGTAAAACCTAGACCCTCATGAATGGTAGCGAACTTGCCTATCAAGGACTCCACCACGAGTTACCACTCCTCAAATTTTGAAGGAAATATATCTTCCATAAATAAGTAAACTTTCAAAATTAACATAAACTTTCGAATGGACTCATTACACTCACAGGTAAAGAAGGTATACAAAGAAGTAAGCAAATAAGGTACATAGAAAGAATTACTTATAATGTGCTAATATCTTAGAAAGAAGGCAGATGTCCTTTGCTATGTAGATGTGTTGCAACCTTGCAAGCCATCCTTTCTTTCCAAACTTGAACTTCTAGATGCGGCCCTTTAACGCATGCAAAATATCACCTCTCTTGCTCTTGCAAAGCTTATGTGTAC
This sequence comes from Dipteris shenzhenensis, assembly GCF_047967505.1. Lineage (NCBI taxonomy): Eukaryota > Viridiplantae > Streptophyta > Polypodiopsida > Gleicheniales > Dipteridaceae > Dipteris > Dipteris shenzhenensis. The sequence continues at coordinate 11,931,655 of NC_141602.1, read as the reverse complement.
CCTTTGCAAACACTTTCATTGAATATCAATTGAGGATCAATTGTAGGTGTAAGGCATCCACTCAACCAATGCTATTGTTCAACACATTGGAGCTCACAATATTTTCTGCTAGTGTTTTTCTGCTCCTCACCCTTGCAAGCCAATGAAGGGCTCATAATAGGGAGGAGATACAGGAATGGAGGTCACAATAGTAATAATGGACCTCCAATACAAGGCAAGTGGATAGGATACATCTTGGAGGGACAGACTCCAACACAAGCAAAGGTCCAATATAAAGGGTGCAACCAAAAGGTAGATGGGGTAATAGAGGAGTTGAAGGAGGGGCTATAGGAGGGGGAAGAGAAGCTAGAGGAGGGAGAAGAGAAGCTATACAAAGTAGCACAATAGCCAAAATGGAGGGAGAAACTAGGATAAGAGGGGGCTAAACAGGAGAGGGTATAGGGCAAAGTAGGCAGGGGTAGAGAAAGAGGGGCCAGAGAAAAGGGGGGGAAAAAGTTTGAAAGGTAGAGAGAGAAAATAGTTGGACTAGAGTAGTGGACCAGTTATAGAGAGGAAAGAGAATTGAAATTTTCCATGATCCCCCCGAGCTGAGATTGGCACTAGAGATCACCCCCATCTTTCTCTAAAATTGTAAGCTTATGAACCAAAGGGAATCTTGAATTATAAAGTGTTACAAAATAGAGTAGATTTCTACATCAAGTTTAAAGGTAGGCCAATGTGAGGCAATGCACATGGATTCTAGAGGCATATATGATTAACATGAATCATCACATGGTTTCAAAATTCTATAATACTCGAGAGGGCTTTAAGCTGATTTGAAAAGGGCTTCAAGCTCATTTGAATAGGAAGAGTATGCCAGAGTTCCAACTCTCGTGCATAGGCATAACTTTTGCCTTCGAATTCTAATTGGGTGATCCTCAAACCATTGTGAAGGCGACAAGGCACATTGAGATGTTTGAGGCTAGCATAGTGGACCCTCTAGATACAAACAAGTAATTGTATATTCGTGCAGACCCCGTGGAGGGTTGTACTAGCTTTCAAGAGGTGTGAGGCCTTGTCCTAACCTCCTATGGCTAAGGGAGGGTAATGGTGCCTTTATAAATCTTGAATGTAGACCCTTTGAAGAGCATTCACATGCTCCACTTGCTGCATGAAATGAACGAGTGGAAAAGTTAGTATGGTTGCTATTGAATGATGCATAAAAGTGATTTATAGAAGTAGGTATGGATTCCATGGATGACGGCCATGGATAAGGTTTGGGATTTGAGGTTAGAGAGGCACCCAACTCATTGGGATTCTTTTGATTGGATGTGTATCTCTTTCGACCGAAGCATCATTGGTGCAAAACCACTTTTGGGGCATGCGTGATGTGCGCTAGTGGGCAAGATTCCAAAATGTGTGATGCCTCACGATGATGTGCGATAGGCCACGCATTCGTCAAAATTTTTTCATGATGTGATCATTATCATATGGGAGGATCTTGGTTCTCACCAGGATTGAATTTTTGCGAGCTGCCATCTCATTACAGACTCAACTGCACCAATATAGCATGCTGACATCAGTTTTGCAAGATGCACAACTCATTGAATATTGATAAAGATGGAATGATCGAGTACCTGAGAAAGGACAATGAGCAAATTAGAGTGATGATAGAGGAGCTATAGTAGAGCTTGAGAGCTAGAAAAATTGTGGTGGTAGGGGAGCTACATGAAAGATTGAGAGCTAAAACAATTGCCCACAATTCATATCAGGAAGCAAGTAGAAACAAGAATGTCCGTCCAACCATTGGCATGCCATGCACAACGTCCTATTATTGGAATACAATGCCATTTTGTAAGAGCTTGCTAAGTCTCTTGAAAATTTAGAGAGATAGTTGGACCAACCTTTTTAATTATAGGGTAAGGTGAACCTCTTACAAAACTGCTACAAAGAGGTTGTTGAAGAACTTGACATGGTTTGGAAATAGCTACAAGATTTGGATTCAATTGCCCACAACGAGCATAGAAAGGAGGTACTGAAGGATAATATTTGACCCTTAGGGTTGAGGGAGGCAACAATCAAAGAATGGCTTGCCAATGAGAAAACATAGATAATAATCCTCATAGTAGCATAGGTAACATCCAAAAGTTATCCTCTTCAAATGTGCTAGGGTCAAAAGTGCATGATATGCAACAGCCATAACATAGACAACTACCAAATCCTATGACCCCATGAATTTTTTGTTCTTAAATTTTGCAATGAGCAAGCTAGTACATTTTATTGCCCAATATTGTTTGCAATTGGCTAAAGAGAGATTTTAAGTTTTTAAGTATTTCCATAGACTTTTTAAGAGTTTTTTAAAGAGTAGAGAGTATATATAAAGGCCCTAGGGCTTAGTGTAGCTTGCATTCATTACCTATACACAACATCTTCAACCCATCTCATACCACCTTCCATAGACCTCTAATGGCCACACCTCACGAGGCATACCACACCATGGATTTTACCCCCCATGCAAGCCAAGAGGAGTTATATCAGATTTGTGATCATGAGATAGAGACATGATTGTAAAAGTGCAGAAGCACAAGGATCTTTTCAAGACATTAGCCCACACTTAATCCATTTATATTGGATAGAGTGCCATGACTACCATGTAATCTCCTCATAGAGTCTTGCAAGAGTGATCCATGTTTTAGGTATAGTTTGCACATAATCTGTAAAGTCCTAGGTTCCAAACATTTTAGAAAAATATCAAAGGAGGAGAAATCAAATCTTCAAAGGTGTCCCGTAGGAAACCGTTTTGTGTCCATAAAGTTAGCATACTATATAATCATTTTAGAGATGAAAGACACCCCCATACCCACATTCATACCAAGATTGTTCTAGAGTGGTACAATGTTGGTACATCAAAAATTTTTAGAAAAGGAAACACACTACAGAGGTGGAGGAATTGATAGGGTTAAAGGTGGCCATCATCTCTCAAGAGCAAGCTAGAACATCTTCCATGGGACTTTCCACAATGGGAGAAGAGGAAGAAGGGGACACTATGGATGATGAAGGCATGATGAAAGAGGTCATGGTGTAGACCCTTCCATATGTTAGAACAAGTACTATGTAACCAAAGATTGTGTATTCATCAATGAAAGTTGTTATTATCAAAATTGTCCAAAATTTTTACAACCACCAAAATCAATGAATCACTTAGGCTTAAAAGATGGATTTCCTCTTAGCCACCTTACAAGTTGCATGTCTTTGCTCATGATAGTAACCCTCTGGGCATGGATTTCACATAAGTTAGTGTCCTCATGAAGGAAAGCTAGATCCATTTCACATGCCTCTTTCATGGCAAAAAGAGCAATGGATTGTATTCCTTGAATTCCTCTCTCTTCAACCAATGAAACAAATGGAGCTCTTGCCATCAGAGGCTCTACACTCTTTTCATACTTCTTGATCTTAAAGATGGCTTCATGCTAGACTTCCTGCACTATCTCCCTCTAGGATGTCCACCACCTTGACCACCTCCACCTCCACCACCTCTGCCAAGTCTTCATTTTGCACTCATTTTAGGTAAGGATTTTACCCCAGTCAAGCTTGCTCATGGAAAGCCATTAAGCGATCCCTTGCCACTTGAACTGTAAGAATCCTTTATCATATTGCTTCTTCTTGCAACTTGGGTTCCATTAGGGGAGATTTGGAGTCTCAAAAGGTATTATTTTCTACTTTCAAGATATTAGATAGGGATTTGAGGTGTGCCAATGAGATTTGCTACTACAAGGTAATGCCATGTTGAGCTGGAGGGTAGGCAAGCATGCAAAGAGTTCTTGTTGGTTGTTCCTCTTACATTAGGGACCAACCAAACCATCTCGCCCCCCCCCTCCAATGGCAAAAAAGAGCAATGGATTTTATTCCTTGAATTCCTCCATTGTCTCTTTAACCAATCAAACAAATGGAGCTCTCGCAATCAATGGCTCTATGCTATTTTCATACTTTTTAATCTCAAAGATGGCTTCATGCTAGGCTTCCTATGGCATCTCCCTCTAGCATGTCCACCACCTATGTAAGCATAGCATGTGGGTTCAATAGAAGGAGTTTTTTAACTTCCCTTTTTATACATTTTTCACATACAGAAGGGTATCATATAAAGGGGGTATTCACATATTGAATATAAAAAGGATATCTTTTATTCATGATAAATTCATAGATAAGGTGTTTTATAAATAGGCCTTGAATGCACGTGATATATAGGTTTATACATAGTGATCCCCCCGAGAATATCAGCTTCTAGGTCACCTCATTTCATGATAGCTTGAAAGCTAATTAGCACCAAGTCCACAATAAAGGGATCCATGTGCCTACATTTTTAATCATGGTATTTCCTCATGACTAGGTTACACTTTTGCAAGCTTTCCTTTGCAATTTTCAACCTCATTTTTTCAAATACTCCTCCACATTTAGATGATTTATCATTGGTGTTCTGAAGGTGACAGCAACAAGTTTGATGACGTTACTAGTGTTGGGATATCTCAAGGTGTATGCCTCAGGCACACCTTATGTTTCTATGTGTGAGTGCTAGAGGCACAGTTAGGTGCCCACAAGCACAGTTAGGTGGTGGAGAGCCACATAGGATGATTGAGAGAATCTAGGAGCAGATTGAGGAGATGATTGTGAAGCTCTGAGGTCATCAGTGTGTAAAGAATAAGGGAGAGAGATAGGAGACTCAAGTTCAGCTTTCTTCACAACACACAAAAGAGAGAGGACACAAGGTTGGAGGGTGAAGCCTTTCTTCACTTTTGCACACAACAACAATACAATAGAAGAGGGAAATACCCTATATGTCAAAACCTAGAATACGTGGTTCATATGTGAACCCAAACCAAAAACATACGTGGTAGTCTAACTACACCACGAGTACAACTAACATAGGCGGTGACATAAATGATTGTCATCCAGGAGATATGTCGGGGATAGAGCTTGATATCTCAACACAGTGATGTTAGTGAGCTTGTATGAGGTGCCTACTTAACGACCTCACTTTTCTTCATTCCATAAGCAAGTATTCTGAGTTTGTGTCCACTCTACTCTTTCCTTTCAGTGTTCCAACATGGTATCAGAGCCATTTGATCCTCCTTGAACCCATTTTTGCCACATCATCATCTTCTTCCTCTTCTTCTTCTTCACCATCTCTCCCTCTTCTTCCAAAAATTTGCTTGAGCTTGTTCTCCTCTGGTTCTCACCCATTTCCCATGCCCTTCTAGCTGGAGATCCATCTTGTTGGGCAAATTTCGGGCTGCAAGGAATTGAAGAATTTCAACCTCTGCTGGTCGCCATTGTATGATTTTCGTCGAATCTTCTTGCTGCGTTTTCTCTGCGCCTGCTCCTTCTTTCTCTAATTCCTTTTAGGGCAAGCTTCTCTATACCTTGGGCTACCTTGTGCTGAAATCTGAGTAGCAATGGCTGCATATTGAAGGAGAAAACAGAGAAAAACCAGTCGACTTTGTTGAAGAACGAGAAGGCGACCTGACGCATTTTTTCGCCTCTTCTTCCCAGAGGATCTACTGTGGTATACCAGCTTTCTTTTGCCTCAGAAAGCCCCCTTTCTTTTGCTTTGAAGAGTGAGCTATAAGCCCTCCAAGTTCTGCTCTTCTCTAGTTTTGACAGTTTTGACAAGCTTTTGAAAATGATGCTACATGAAATGCTACTCTAGCATTTCTAGTCTTTTGAAGTTTTCAATAACTTCAATACAAGTGTTGCTTCAGTTTTGTTTTGACTTGCTAGACCTGGATTTGATTGGAAAGTGTTTATTTCACCCACTTCTATGAAGCATGTAAAAAGAAGCATCATTGTTTGAAATCTAGTCACTACTCTTTGCTACATCAAGTGCTCATATTTTGGAAGTCTTTCAGTTATTTTTGCCTTGTAAGAGAGATAGACACTGCCCAATATCTGGGTTAGACCCTCTCATGGCTACCATATTTAATCTTGAGAAGTTCAATGGAAAGGGCTTCCATACATGGCAAATGAAGGTGAAATTTGCATTGATGCGGGAGAACTTATGGGGACTTGTCAAACCTACTCCTACTGCTTCTTCTACAGCCTCCAATGCTGGAGAATCCTCAACACCAACACGACCGGCAAGGGATCCAGCAAGAGAAGAAAAAGCATATGGTATAATTGCTCTTGCTCTAGGTGATGATTATATACACCATATCTCTGACTTAGAGTCTCCTTCGGAAGCTTGGCAGAAGCTAGACATGATTTTTGGTGCAAGCTCTCACATCTCTAAACTATCACTTAAAATCTCTTTCTTTGAATTAAAGATGGCAAGTGATACTACTTTAGCAGCTCATGTCAACTATATGCGGAGTCTTATGACTCAATTAGCTTCTATCAACTCTCCTATCACCCCTGATGATGCTATGGCAGTGTTACTTAAGAGTATGCCTGAAGGTTTTGATCACATTGTTAGCACTTTGAAGAATCTTCCCAATCCTAACCTTGAAGGCATTATCTCTGCTCTCCAAGAAGAAGAAAGGCATATGGAGCTAAGGAAAGGCAATGACACTGCTTATGTTATGAAATTCAAGAAGGGCAAGTATACTCCTTGCAATCACTGTGGAAAGACAAATCACCTTTCAAAGGACTGCTTCAAAGTTAATCCATGCAAGCACTGTGGCAAGAACAACCATAATGAGAAGTTTTGCAGAGCCAAAGCAAAGACAGAAAATGCAAATCTACTTACAGTTAATGAGCCTCCACAAGATGAGGCATCCTTTGAAGATTATGCATTTTAAACACATCTCTATGTATGCTCCAGATCTCTCTTTTTATGTCAAGGTACTCAGCCTGGATAGTCCTCCAAAATGAATGAAAATAAACTATTGTGTTTTGTGTGTTTTGTAAACACCTCTGGTCACCTTATGATCTAGGCAATGTGTATGTTTTGCTCCATGGTACCTCCTGCAGACATTGTGTGCATGAACATGCAGGGGAGATAACCATTGGAAGGTCTTTTTGTATCCCTTTTGTTTACCTTACACCCAAGGGAACCCTTGCTAGCATGAGAACCTAGCCATAGATTTATCCTTGACCACCATGAGATGGCATGAGAAACTATGAGACTAGATGTATCCTTGACATAGCCTGAGGCATTTCCTTGAGGGGGGGTTTGTTGGGATATCTCAAGGTGTATGCCTCAGGCACACCTTATGTTTCTATGTGTGAGTGCTAGAGGCACAATTAGGTGCCCACAAGCACAGTTAGGTGGTGGAGAGCCACATAGGATGATTGAGAGAATCTAGGAGAAGATTGAGGAGATGATTGTGGAGCTCTGAGGTCATCAGTGATGTCAGTGAGCTTGTATGAGGTGCCTACTTAAGGACCTCACTTTTCTTCATTCCATAAGCAAGTATTCTGAGTTTGTGTCCACTCTACTCTTTCCTTTCAGTGTTCCAACAACTAGTGGCTAGTTCAAATGGGGTGAATCTCGTACGGTGATGCAACAAGTTGTAATGAAACTTTAAAATGCCCAAGTGGTAGAGACCACATGTTTTGGTCCACCTTAACATAATTGTGCAAATAATCCACTATTGTTTGATTGATCCACTCTATTTTTTATTTGTCCATTAGACTCTAGGTGGTGTGAACAACTACACTACAACTCGGTATCAAATATTTTGAAGGATTCTGCCCATAAGTCACTCAAATAACTTGGATCCATGTTGAAGATGATTGCAAGTGGCAAACCATGGTGCTTAAAAATATGTAAGAAGTACCATTGGGTGATATCTTTTGCTATGATGGGGAATTTCATAGAATGAAATGAACTCGCTAGAGAAATAGTCGACTGCCATCATGATTAGAGGGCAACTATAAGAGTAGGGGAGTGAAGTTATAAAATCCATGCTCACCACATCCTATGGTTTAAATGGAACATGCACACTATGTAACATACCTCCTTGCCTGGTCTGATCAGCTTTAATCGGCACATCGTTGGATTGGTATGCACACAATCCACTACTTTGTCATGCATTCTTTGCATAATTGCATTGTGTCAAGCCTTATTTTACTTTACATTGTCCTAGGAATTTGTAGTCTTAACTCTCAAAGCAAAGTTTTGTCTAATTCCACATCATTAATAATGTATAAAGGATTTTCATAGATAGAGCAAACACAGTAATTTCATCGCACTTTTCCCAATGAACCACTCCCTCCTTAATCTACTTTAGTTTTGTTTGCAATTTTGCATCTTTGTCCATAGCTTCCTTGATTTTCTCTATCAAGGTGCGTGCCTTGTATTACACTTCAAATTCTAATTTTCTACTTCATGAATTTGATATTGAGTTGGCCCTCCCCAACTTTTGCTTGCTTGTCACGTCTAATTCTATAAGGAAATCTTGCCATCTTGCCTATGCTACTATCAACTTGAGTTTGAAAATACTTGATATGTCTATGAGCCATCTCAAAGGACTTATCAAAGTTTCACAAGGAATTCATGATTAGTTTCATATCATTAAATGCCTTGGTATACTATGAGAAAACATGTGTGCCTCGGATCTATGGAGCACTCTAAGGTGGATGGAACCTATGTGGAAACATGATGAAGAGAGTGCTCATGACATGTACCTCAAGTCAATTAGGTTCCAAGATAGATTAGCTTGGACTCATAAATAGAATCTTGAGTAACTATGCATTTCTCTCTTGTACTCAACCATACATGATAGGCCTCTTATATAGAGAGTGGCCTTTGAATAGTCAGCACTTGTGGGATCCTCTCATCCACATCTCTTCTTGTGGATATCCTCAATCCACATCTCCACATCATGTAGTCCACATCCTAGGGTGGCTACTTTGATTCTTTCCTATACCATACCTTAGCCTCTAATTCATGTGCGCATGGCACCATATCTCAACACCTCCCCTTGGTGCCATGATCCTTTGGCTACTGCAAGGTGGTCAGATGTGAGTTTACATGTCAATACCTCCCCTGAGTGCTTTCATATCTACTCTCAGGTGGTCAGGCTTGATTTACAAACGTGTGGGCTAAAGGTGGCAAGGATTTTGCTTTTCAATGCTTCATGTCAATGGCATTCTCATCTTTACTTAATGTAGCTTGATGCATGATGCTTTGTTCTTCCATGTGCCTTAATGCTTCATGTGTGGATGTCATGCTTTGTGCTATGGTCATCTCATGCACTTGTGCTTTTGGCATGCTTATGACAGTGATGTTTGCCTTCATGCTTTGCTTTAACATTTGTTGCAAAGGTCTTACCATGAGCGTTTTTGCTTCAATGGCAGTGTCTAATTGCTAACAATGATTCTGATCTGAGACATGCGTAGAGCTCAAAAAGACGATCACTTTTCCTTTTTAGAGCGTGTCCAAATTCCTTCTAGATTGCAAGTTATGGCTTGTCGAAGTTTCTGAAGAAGAGAGGTTCTTGATGATGTGGCTGAGGGTGAGGTAACTTAATCGTGCATGGTCAACCAAGGTTAAATACATAAACCATGGTTAGTTGTTATCTTTACCACATGTCAATTTTCTAAGGTTAAACCTTAGAAGAGAAACCTTTGCCTAGCTGCACTGCAAAAAGAGCATTGGAGAGGCTTCCATGAAGGCTGGTAGAGATCTCGCGGACTCGCAAAGCAGGAGCGATGGGACGGGAACCCAAAATGTATGAGGATGTCTGGTAGTCGATATGGCTAGTCTGCAAGCTGAGTCACAAGTTTGTTACCTTTAAAGCCAGGGAGATTGCGCAAGGCATGGTCGTTGCTGCAGCTGGAGCGTGACCTCCGTTTGGGTGACTGGAGCTTCTGTGTGTCGACAGTGGCTTGGTCTGAGCATGGACGTTTGTTGATATGCGACCTATGCAGGAGAGGGAGCAACCCGTAGGCGCTGAGAATAGTCTCTTCGCTACATTTAATAGCTAGCTCGAGCTGCTAGCTCGAGCTGAGCCTGTGAACACTAAGGCAAAGCGTCTTTAGTTGTGCGTAGCCCGCAAGGAGCCGTTGCTTTGCATGAGCTCATTCCTGAAGGCGGTCGATGGCATTGGAGCAGTGCTGGTGATGGCGCTATTCGTCAGGATTTGACTGTGGCAATTATGCTCGGGCAAGTCTTGTAGGAGACTTTGGACGAGCTGCTAGAGTAAGTGTTGTAGGAGGAGCCGCTGCTCGCGTAGCTTCTTTTGCTTTTGCTACTAGTCTAGTGTAGTCCCGTTCATGGGTGCTTAGGCTGAGGAAGTGGCTAGGCAGTAGATATGGAGCTGTGGGGTAGCCCACGTTGGGAGCCAGATATGGCAGTCGAGCCTAGCAATAGACAGAGAGGCATGGGCTATATTGCGTTATAGATAGAGTTGCTGTCACACCATTGTGGAAGCTACCTTGAGGTCACCCTTGAGCAAATGGTCGCTACAGATGGTTGTGGCAATCAAAGGTCCAACGCGCATGCATACGAGTCCTTCATGAGGGTGGAAGAGCCGTTTTGGCTAGTTGTAGTTGGAGATGGAGTCACTGGAGTTGAATCACCCGTTGTTAGAGAGGCAGTCTTTGTGGCTGGCGATGGCTGAAACCTAGGAGTCACAGTTGGAAGGCTTTGTGGCAGCCTGTGTGTTTTGGAGGCTGGCTTGTTGAGACTGAGCTTGTAGAGATAGCTACTGGGCTAGTTGATAAGCTTGCAGAGAGCGCTTGGCAGCTTCAAAGCTGGAAGCCGGCTAGTCGACTACTCGATTGGAGCACTGTGGAATGACAATAGATAGGAAACTTTTCTCAAAGCTCTCAACAAATTGAACAATGAGAGACTCTCTTTCTCACAAGCTCTCTCTAAGAATGACGGAAATATCTCAAAGCAATGAGCGGAATTTTCATTCAATGGACGGAGTTCTCTCAGTCTAAAAAAACTAAAACTAACCTAGGAGAAAACATGTGCTCCTAAGGCAAGCCTACAACTAATCTAGGAGACTTGACCTAAGCTCTGATACCATGAGAAAACATGTGTGCCTCAGGATCTATGGAGCGCTCTAAGGTGGATGGAACCTATGTGGAAACATGATGAAGAGAGTGCTCATGACATGTACCTCAAGTCAATTAGGTTCCAAGATAGATTAGCTTGGACTCATAAATAGAATCTTGAGTAAGTGTGCATTTCTCTCTTGTACTCAACCATACATGATAGGCCTCTTATATAGAGAGTGCCCTTTGAATAGTCAACACTTGTGGGATCCTCTCATCCACATCTCTTCTTATGGATATCCTCAATCCACATCTCCACATCATGTAGTCCACATCCTAGGGTGGCTACTTTGATTCTTTCCTATACCATACCTTAGCCTCTAATTCATGTGCGCATGGCACCATATCTCAACATACTAGTTGTTCCACTCGAACCTTTCTTTGTTCTTTGTCAAATCAATTACCATGGAAGAAATCCTACTATTCTCCTTAACAAACCTTTTGTTGTTGTTTGAGATGGAAAGTCATTTTCCAAATCACCTCAATTTTGGTAGGATCTATCTTGCATCCAATCTCACCTACCACATATCTTGCGTCCAATTTTGGTAAGATCTATCTTGCATCCAATCTCACCTACCACATATCTTAACACTTATTTTTTGGACTTCTCCCACTCGGCAAACAATTTGTGCTCTCGAAGTTTGTGGACACCTTCCACAAATGCTCTTGATGCTCTTCCAATGTCCCCATAAGATGTCAAGACAACCTCTCATGTGAAAGCACATGGACCGAGCTCTCCTATGGACCCTAATCTACTCTAATGACAACACTAATCTAAGGTGGATGAATCCTAAAGAGTGATCATGATCTATAACTCAAGTCAATTAGATTCCAAGATAGACTAACTTGGACACATAAAGAGAATCTTGAGATACTGATAAGTGGTTGATTGATATTGCTTCAAATCAACCTCCCTTTTATAGGAGTGGGTACTTAAATCCATATGCATGCTCACATGTGAGATATCTCCTCCATCCCATGTGGTAGCTTGCCCTTTACTCATACCTTTGCTCTATATGTGCTCATGGCACCACAACTCTCAACACCTCCCCTTGGTGCCGTGATCCTTTGGCTACTGCCCTAGGTGCTTACATGGCTACTCTCAGGTGGTCAAGTTTGATTACAAGAATATAGGCTAAAGGTGGAAAGGCTTTTGCATCTCAATACATGTTGTTCTTGTCATTCTACTCATGGCTTGATGATGACTCCATGTGGTTAACCTGCTGGTTCTTCAATCTGCGATCTTCTTCCTTGTGTCCCAGCTTCTTACAATGGTGGCACTTTGGTTTTTTCTTCAGTCTGCAGTCACTTTGATAGTAACCCATCCTTCCGCAATGGTAGCACTTGGTTGATGTTTTACTTAACAATGCTTGTTCTTCATTATTGCTGCTGTGTGTTGATGTCGATATCGATGTCGATGCCTTCAACTCTTTCTTTTTCAAGAAGAGAGGATACACATTCCTAACTTTTGGATCTGGAAGATTCTTCAAAGTGGTTGTCAATGCACCGTACTCTGCAGACATGCTTTCAAGGAGAATTGCAAGTGCATCTTTTTCCCCTACTTTTGCATTTATGCCTTCTGATTGGGTCATAATGCTTTTGATTTTGTTGACAAATTGTGCCATGGATTCATCGAAGCTCATGTGCAAACCATAGAATTCAATCTTAAGATTAATTTCTTGGTTTTTTGCTTTTTCACAAAACACTATGTTCAACTCATCCCATGCATCTTTGGCATGATCCTTGGAGTCTATATGATGAATTATGTTTGGACCCAAGTGCAAACCAATGAGTGATAGTGCTGCTTCATCTTTTTCCTTCCAGGCATCATTTTGTACAGTGGGTATGTGTTCTTTTATAGTCTTCCAAAGCTTTTGATGCATCAAGAGATACCTCATTTGTGTAGACCAAGTGTGAAATCCTTCCCCAGTGAACTTCTTAACAGTTGGGGTGTGTATCGCCATTGCAAAGCTCTTACCAGTTGAAGAAACTTTCAAATCTAGTAATGTCTAATTGCATACAATGATTCTGACTTGACAAGCGCATAGAGCTTAAAAAGACGATCACTTTTCTTTTTTGGAGCGTGTGCAAATTCTTCCTGGATTGGAAGTTACGACTTGTTGAAGTTTTATGAAGAAGAGGGGTCTAATTAATGATGTGGTTCAGGGGTTCATATGTTGCATGCATGACTGTGCTTACAAAGGGACTGTGCTTGGGTGGCACTACTGACTGTGCATGTTGGGTTAAGTTAACCAGACCATGATTGAGTCTTATCTGCCACATGGATGATGACATTTTAATTCCATGTCTCCTAAGGTTGTTAACCTTTGTGGAAAAGCTTATAGGTTGCAGGGATGCTATGCTACGACAACGAAGATGTGGAAGAGAAAAACGGAGGTCGATGGCATAGTTGGATCAATGGAGTTGTGTGATACACCGACTGGCACAAGATCGGCTAACTGTAATAATTAGAGCCTTGGAGTCCCATGAGCTTGGAAAGGCTGCTTTGTCAATGGAGGGCATCGCTGGATGTTCGAGGTTGCACGTAGATGGAGCTCATGATGGCGCTTTTGCCTTTGGAGGTATTACTGCATGCGCCTTGGATGAGCTTGGCCGTTGTGGCCAAGAGCTGAGCCGCTTGTGCTAGTGCGTGTCCCTTCATAGGTTATGGTTGCAGCTTCGCATGATTGCTCGCCTCAGTGCAGAGAGTAATGTCAAAGGAACCGCGAGAGTAAGAGCAACTGGAAAGTCGCCAAAGGAGCTAGCGTCGATGGTGGTGCTGTGGCGACTGAGCCTGTTGGTTGATGCTTGGAGTATCTCCTTCGCTTCTGTTGACCTTCCGATTGCTATGCGCTGATTATGTGTGTTGCCTAAGCTACAGTTGTTCGTGATTTGGTTGGAGTCGAGGTGCTCTCACAGGTGTTGTAGATCTCTCTTGTGGCTAGAGAAGAGCTATTGTTGCCGCTTAGAGCTAGCTCTGCACTCCCTAGTCGCGTGCACAACCACTGCTCCTAGATCTGCACTCATTGGACTCGCTCTTTGACCACTCAAGTAAATGAATGCCTCTCAATCTAAAATCTACATCTAATCTAGGAGAGCTAGGACCTAAGCTCTGATACCATGTGAAAGTGCATGGACCAAGCTCTCCTATGGACCCTAATCTACTCTAATGACAACACTAATCTAAGGTGAATGAATCCTAAGAGTGATCATGATCTATAACTCAAGTCAATTAGGTTCCAAGATAGATTAGCTTGGACTCATAAAGAGAATCTTGAGATAGTGCAAAGTGCTCGATTGATATTGCTTCAAATGAAGCTCTTTTATAGGAGTGGGTACTTACATCCATATGCATGCTCACATGTGGGATATCTCCTCCATGCCATATGGCAACTCGCCCTTTACTCATACCTTTGCTCTCCATGTGCTCATGGCACCACAACTCTCAACATCTCACTCCTCTTGAAGGCATAATATCAAGCATAAGGCAACAATAACTTCCCTTCATCATCTTGGATGTTAATACTTGGATGCTTAATACAATCCACCTTGCATGGGACTCTAAAAGATCTATTTACTTATTTATAATTAAGGCCAAGCCTCTATAAGATATTTTTGGATATTTAAGGGCATCCAATACTCCAACCTCAAAGAGTTCATCAAAGTCTAAACACAAAATTTACAACTCTACAAAGGTCCCTCATCCAAGGCCCACTATGTGTATAAAGTACATTATCCTTCACACCCTATCCATAGCCTAAATTCATGTTTATGCCATCAAGGTAGAGCAAAATTCCAAGCTTGTCTCCCTTAAGAGATCTAGACGCCAAGATGCCAAAGCACTAATTTGCATAAAAAATGGGCAAGTATATAAAAGAGATGGGACAAGTTGCTACTAGATGTTTAGAGCTCCCACATATTGTTTTGACAAATGAGATTTGGAGCTCCCACATATCGTTTTGATAAATGAGATTTGGAGCTCACATATAGTATTTGCTAACCTTGTGTGTCACTCTTAGGAGCTTTGCTAACTTGAGTACCACTCTTAGATGCGAGCTTTAATCAAATCTAGCTCAAGAACTCTTGCTTTTACGCTCGAGTTTAAATATTTTGTTAACGTGGGAAACAACGTTGGCATTTGGTGAAAGACTAGTACTTTTTGATGGGGACAAATATAAATAAGTAGCCCTATAGATTGAGGCTCAATGCACACTCAAGCCTTTGTTGCATGGCTAGATGTGTTGCATTTGTATCCATGTAAATTAATTGCCAAAGCTGCTTGGCACCTCCAATTTGCAAGTTGAGGATTCAAGCCTTGGTGCATCACTTCGTTTGGAGCAATGGTTACTTTTGCAAAGGTCAAAAGGTGCCAAAATA